>NC_079497.1:108525761-108850298 GCF_030052815.1 Hevea brasiliensis
AATGCTCAGAAGCGAATAATGGTCCTTCGGACATGCATTATTAAGATCTGTGTAGTCAACACACATTCACCATTTTTCATTTCCCTTTTTTACTAAGACGACATTGGCTATCCAGGTTGGGTATTTTACTTCCCAGATTAAACTTGCATCTAATAAATTTTTTAATTTCTATTTTAATTACCTTCTGACGCTCTGGTGTGAAGCGCCTTTTCTTTTGCTGGATTGGTTTAGCTTATGGATTGAAGTTTAGCTTATGGGTTATTATTGTTAGATCTACTCCTTTGATGTCCTCCACCTTTTAAGCGAACGTCGTTATTCTATTTTTTAGCGTTCGGATGACTGTTTCCGTACTTGCACCACTGAGTGCTATTCTAAGGCATATTTTCTTTCCTTCCTCTAGTTCTTCTTTTGTTATTGAATCAATTGGTTAGGGAGAGATTTGACTTTTTGGCTTTTCGAGCAATTCAATTGGCAGGGTAACTTTTGATGCTACCTCTGTTGATTTTTTGTAGCATTCTCATGATTGCATCAAATTATATAGACATTTAAGGTTAACATGCATTGCATTTTGTTAGCATTTAGCATCTTTTTATGTTTATTTTTATATGTTTTTGTTATTATTCTAGAAAACACGTTAATCCAACTCAATTCATTGATTTTTTATTTTATCAGGTGTTTTTATGTGGTTCTATAATCAAAGATGAGTTTGGAAGAGATCTAGAGGTCAAAAAGTGAAGAATACAGGGCCAGAAGCAGTACACGGGCCGTGTAACCTGCCTCATGTAACTTCCTAGACCCCTTGTAACTCTCTGGACTGAAGAAAACGTGAAAAACGAAGTGGCAGAAATTTACACCCGGGCGTGTATCACTACACAGCCCGTGTATATACGTCCCGTGTAAAGTCCCCTAACAGTAATTCTGATACAACTTTTCTTACTTCCAGCTCGACCCGGATGGACTCCTAATGCTTCTGGGACTCTGAAATAAGGGTTTTTACTCCAGATATAAATATAATAAGTCAGGAATTGAGGGAAAAAGCAAAATTTACATTCAAGAGGAGCCGATTTACATTCAAGGATGCACATCAACTTCAAGGGAGGCAAGGGAGAAAACAAGATCTGCAAGATTTCTCTAACGGATTTTCAGCTGAAGTTCCAAAAGTTTAAGGTTGCAACTCTCTTTCTGGGTTCTTTCACTCTATTTTCTTCTCATGTCTTCTCTTTATCTTTTTATAAACTTGATTGTAAAACTCACCATGGGTGAGTAGGTTCTTTATTCTAGGGTTAAGGTGTAGCACTCAATTTCATTATGGATCTGGTTTGATTTTATTTAATACATTGGGTATTTTATTCTTTGATTCAATCTCTTGTGACCTTAATGCATGCTATGTGTTGGTACCCACTTAGTATTGATTACAGATATTAATTGAAGGACTGTGTCACGACCCAACCTATGGGCCGGACCGGCACTAGGACCTGGGCCAGCCTAAAGCCCTCGAGGCCCGTAGTAAGCCTAACTATTCATTAACCCAACTCTAAAGCCCATTTGGGCCCAATTTCAAGAAAACAACCGGACAGAGTCCGGCCATAAAATGGACCTTTCAACAGGGAGTTTTTAACTCACCTGACCTGTAAACACAATAATAATCAATTGGGGAGCTCAGCTCACCCTCCACATACTCATATCATCATAAAAATAAATGGGAGCTCAGCTCCCTCATCCAGTCCATCAAACATGCATGTGATAATAATTTTTACAGGTCCAAAATAAGAATTCACATTACAGACCCAATTTAAATAAATATTTCTAACACATGCGAAAATTCTAGAAGTTTATAGAATTACACAAATATAAATAGATGACCTGCGAGGGAGAAAAGCAGGTTAACCTCAAAAACATCCTCCTGTGGCCTGGAAAAATATTGAATAGGAGTGAGCGTTCGACTCAGAGAGTAAAATATCAATTTTAACCATAATTTCTATAACTATCTAAAGCTAATGCATCCTGTAGAGTGAAATGCAACATCAACAACAAATTCACAGCATAACAGAAAAAAGGTAATTTGGAGCACTCACACACCCAGTAATATCAATCATAATATATGGGAGCTGATCCCCTATACAGCTCTCTTAAATCCAACCTGGTGCCAGCGAAGAACTCAAGCTGGGCTTTCGCTTAATAAACCAAATCGGGGTCCCAGCGAAGAACTCAAGCCGTGACTACCCCCCGAAGGATCGGGTCCCAGCGAAGATCTCAAGCCATGACTACCCGTCCTATCCATAGCCAACACCACATCACACGCACGCCAACGCACACACACTGCTCCAAATTACCACAACAACATCCATGGCACTTTAACAGTTATGAATGCAACATAAATCGTGCCTAGAGTTTAACTACATAGATATATGCATATAAGTGATGCATGGGCATACTTGAACATATAATAATATCGAAATTACAATTAAAATTAATATTTTACTCACAGACTTGACAGCGATCACTGTGGCGGCTGGGCGGAGGAAAAAGGCTGTCCCAGCTCACCTGACAATTACATTACAATTATTTAACACAATTGACTAAATACAAATCATGAAAAGACCAAATACGTCCTAAATCGTGCCGAAAATCCGGCAGAGTCTCCCCTATACCTAGGACCTATCCAACCTGCAAAAGGGCTCAAAACACACTTCTATATTCACAATCCATATATCCACAACTCAATCACATCACACAACCCCTCCTGGGCCATCAAATCAGTCTTCCATCATAATATGTAAAATTTCAATTTAGTCCCTATAATTGATCATTTTTGCAAAAACTGCCCAAATAAGCTCTAAAAATTCTAAAACTTTACCCCGCGGTCCTTAGCAATATTACTAGGCTATTGCAAAAAGAATCATAATTTTCTGAGCTACCACGAATATTTTATGGATTTTTAATCCTATTTAAGCACTAGAAAATTATGAAAAAGCAAGGTTCGGGTATACCTTTGCCGATTCCGACTTCGGGGACGTGCTCGGGACGTCTGACAATGGTAGGGTAGCCAAAACCTCAGTTCAATTCAGAGACTTTTTCCGGTAGTCGGTCTGTCTGGCCGGAAATTCACAAACCCGGACAACTGTCGAATTTTCGCGAATTAAGGATACCTACACGAAGCTCACAACACGGGGGTTAGTATAAATTTTATTATGGAATTTTCTAAGCTCATTTAATGCTCGGAAAAACACTGCGAAGTTCCGTGGGACCCACCGAAAAATGGTGTCGGAAAATTTTGAATTTATATCCCCGCGAAGCTCTTGACGAGTGGAGCGCTCTGGTACTCTCAGTTTTCTCGTGGGGTTTACGGTTTGTGAGAAATCTAGCCCAAAACTCAAAATTGACTAAAACTTTCCGGGCAAAAATTGAACAAACCGCTAGATGGATTTCGGTGTTCTTGGTGTCTATGGAAAGCTCTCGACGAGTAGATGAGTTTAGACACAAGACCCGGTCCGATTGGTGGCCAGATCGGCCGAATTTTGGCAGGGAAGTCGAAAAGTCGCGCGCGCGTTTTCTGGCCGCCTGGGGTGTCGGCCGGCCGTGGGGAAGGGGTGGGCCGGCGCGCCAGCGAGCTGGGGTGGCTAGGGAGGCGGCGGCGCGGCAAGGGGAGGAGGGAGGAGAGAGAAAACGAGAGAGAAAGGGAGGAGGAGAAACGCGCGCGGGAGAGAAAGAAAAAGGAAGAAGAAAGGCCGGTTCGATTCGACCGATCCGATCCGGTCTGGTTCGATTCAGAATACAAAATTTTGAATTTTTATTCTACCTCGGGACCGAAAACGAGGTCCAAAAATTCCGAAAAAAATTTCAGAAAACTCAAAAAAATTCGTAGACTCTAAATATATTTTTAGTTTTGCCACGTGGTCTTTAAATTAATTTTTAAAAATCATCAAAGTTTATATTTTCAAAAAATCGAACCCGATTTTTAAAATCTGAAAAATCTCAAATAATTTCTTAAAATTTAAATAAAATTAAAATATCAATATTACTTATAAAATAATAAATTTAAAATTTTTGGGGTGTTACATTCTTCTCCCCTTACAGAAAATTCGTCCTCTAATTTTATACAAGGCAGAATAAAGTACAAGATTACACATTGAACAGATAAGGGTACTTGCTACGCATGTCCCGTTCTGACTCCCAGGTGCACTCTTCCACCGACTGGCTCCTCCATAAAACCTTAACCATAGGGTTCTGTTTTGATCTTAGCTGTCTCACTTGGTAGTCCACTATGACTACAGGTTGCTCCTCAAATGTCAAGTTTTCTCTTAGTTCTATTACATCCTGCTGTAGTACATGAGAAGGATCTGGAATGTATTTCCTGAGCATGGAGATGTGAAATACGGGATGAACGTGAGAAAGGTTGGGTGGTAGCTCCAACCGGTAGGCAACTGCTCTAACTCTATCTGTAACCTCAAAAGGTCCAATATACCGAGGTGCCAACTTACCCTTCTTTCCAAATCTCATGACTCCCTTCATTGGAGAAACCTTCAGGAATACATAGTCGCCTACTGCAAACTCCACATCCCTCCTTCTGGGGTCTGCATAACTCTTACGCCTCTTGAAAATTTGTTTTCAATCGTTCCCTGATTAAAGGAACTACCTCTGAAGTGTACTGCACTAGGTCTACATCATGCACCTTCGCTTCTCCCATTTCCGTCCAACACAGAGGAGACCTACACTTTCTTCCATATAATGCCTCATAGGGTGCCTCCCTATGCTGGAATGGTAACTGTTGTTGTAGGCAAACTCCACCAAAGCTAGCTAATCATCCCATTGACCTCCAAAATCCAAAACACTCATGCGAAGCATGTCTTCCAGTGTTTGGATTGTCCTTTCGGACTGTCCGTCTGTTTGAGGGTGGAAGGCCGTACTGAAGTTCAACTGTGTGCCAAGTGCCTCCTGTAACTTTCTCCAAAACCGAGAAGTGAACTGGGGCCCTTTGTCAGATATTATGGAAGATGGAACTCCATGCAATCTGACTATTTCTCGAATGTAAAGCCGGGCGTACTGTGCCACAGAATATGTAGTTTTCACAGGCAAGAAGTGAGCTGATTTGGTTAGGCAGTCTACAATTACCCATATCGAATCATATCCTCGCGTGGTACGAGGCAACCCAGTCACAAAATTCATAGTAATCATTTCCCACTTCCATTCTGGGATAGGGAGCTCTTGCAGCTTTCCTGACGGTATCTGGTGTTCAAACTTCACCTTCTGACAAGTCAAGTACTTGGACACGAAGTCTGCTATGTCTCTCTTCATGCCATTTCACCAATAGCTATCATTCACATCATGGTACATCTTGGTGGAGCCTAGGTGGACATTGTACAGTGTATAGTGTGCCTCTTGCATGATTTCATTTCTAAGATTGTCCACATCGGGCACACATATCCTAGAACCTTGCACTAGGGCGCCATCATTGGCAAATCCAAACTCACCACCTTCATCTTGCTGTACTCTTTCTATGATCTTCATCAATTGTTGGTCTCTGTGCTGGGAAACTCTGACCCTATCTCGCAAGTCTGGCCTCACTGAAAAATGAGCCAATAATACCCCCTCATCTGAAAGATCTAGGATTAAACCTTGATCCATTAACTCATGTACTTCCTGAATCAACGGTCTCTTCTCTGCTGAAATATACGCCAAGCTGCCATAAGATTTTCTGCTCAAAGCATCTGCTACTACATTGGCCTTCCCAGGGTGGTATTGGATGGTGCAATCATAGTCTTTCAGAAGCTCCATCCATCTCCTCTGTCTCAAGTTTAAGTCCCTCTGTTGGAAGATGTACTTCAAACTCTTGTGGTCGGTGTATATCTCGCACACTTCACCATACAGGTAGTGTCTCCAAATTTTTAGTGCAAAGACTACAGCCGCCATTTCAAAATCATGGGTGGGGTAGTTCTGCTCATACCTCTTCAGCTGCCTTGAAGCATAAGCCACTACTTTTCCATTTTGCATCAAAACACACCCTAGGCCAACTCTGGAGGTGTCACAGTACACGGTGTATCCTTCACCACTCATAGGTAGTGTCAACACAGGGGCAATGGTTAGACACTCCTTAAGCTTCTGGAAACTCTCCTCATAGTGATCTGTCCAAATGAATGGAACATTCTTCCGGGTTAACCTAGTTAGGGGAGCCGCTATCCTGGAAAAATCTTGCACAAAACGCCTATAGTAGCCAGCTAGACCCAGAAAACTTCGCACCTCAGTGACTGTTGTAGGCCTAAGCCAATCAGTTACAGCTTCAATTTTCTTGGGATCTACTTGAATGCCGTCACTAGAAACCACGTGTCCCAAGAATGAGATGCTTTCTAGCCAAAATTCACATTTTGAAAATTTGGCATATAGCTGGTGCTCCCTCAAAGTCTGCAACACCATCCTCAAGTGCCACACGTGTTCTTCCTCGGTTCGAGAGTATACCAAAATGTCATCTATGAATACGATGAAAAAACGGTCCAAAAATGGCTTGAACACCCTATTCATCAAGTCCATGAAGGCTGCTGGTGCATTAGTGAGTCTAAAAGACATCACCAAGAACTCATAATGACCATATATTGTCCTGAATGCCGTTTTGGACACGTCCTCATTCCTGATTCTCAACTGATGGTAGCCCGATCGCAGGTCTATCTTGGAAAAGAATCTAGCCCCTTGAAGCTGATCAAATAGATCGTCGATCCGAGGAAGTGGATACTTGTTCTTCACAGTCACCTTGTTCAGCTGTCTGTAGTCAATACACAACCTCAATGACCCATCCTTCTTTCTTACAAATAGAATAGGAGCACCCCAGGGTGAAGTGCTCGGATGTATGAAACCTTTGTCCAACAGCTCCTGTAGTTGCTCCTTTAACTCTTTCAATTCTGCTGGTGCCATCCTGTAAGGTGGCATTGATATGGGGTTTGTACCCGGAACAACATCAATGCAAAACTCTATTTCCCTTTCTGGTGGCAACCCTGGAAGCTCCTCTGGGAAGACATCCATGAATTCTCTGACAACCGGAACATTTTCCATGTTGACACCTTCTATAGATGTATCTCTCACCAATGCCAAATACCCTTGGCATCCACGCTTCAACATTTTTCTAGCACTAATTGCTGACACCATGTTATATGGAGCCACGCTCCTGTCACCATCAAAGCTAAACTCTTCCACACCGGGTATGTGAAAATACACCTTTTTGTTCCTGCAGTCTAAAGTGGCATAATGAGTTGCCAACCAATCCATCCCCAAGATTACATCGAAATCCATTACTGGTAGAGGAACCAAGTCTGCTGGAAGGATCTTTCCATCCACTACTACTGGGCTACCCGGAAAAACCATATCTACATCTATGTTGTCACTAAGTGGGGTAGCTACCGACAAAGGACATTCTAAGGTTGTAGGGTTTCTACCCAACCTCATGGCAAACACAGGGGAGACAAATGAGTGCGTAGAACCCGGATCTATCAAAACACGAGCCTCATAGGAACAGACTAGTAGAATACCTGCCACAACTGCATTGGAAGCCTGAGCATCCTGGTGGGTCAGGGTGAAAACCCGAGCTTGACCCCTACCCTGAGTGGCAGAGCTCTGATACTGACTTCTACCTCCTGATCTGCCTCTAAATCCATGTCCCCCTTGTCCTCGGCCTGTGTGCCACTGGCCCGACTGCCATCTTTGGAAGCACCCGGATACAACTGATGAGGAACATTTGCAACAGAACCTTATGACCCCATCTGTGGCTCGCTGAACACGGGGCATTCCCTAGCAAAGTGACCTAGTTGGCCACACCTGAAACATACTCCTGAACCCATCAAACAAGGTCCTGAATGTCCTCTTCCACACTGTGCACAAGGTGCCAAAGAGGATCCTGAACCAGACCCAGAACTGCTGTACCCTGAACTGTGACCACTGCTGGATCCGTATCCTGGTCTGAACTCTAGAGGTTTGTGTCTAAAACCACTCTTCTTGTTCCTACTTTTCCCTCTGTAATTACTCTGGCCACCACTATCCGGAGTACTCATGTGGGGAACACCTGAAGAACCCTCTGCTCTGTTTTTCTTTGCTCTTCCGCTGTTATCCACAGCATAGCTAATCTCTATCTGCCTGGCTCGATCAACTGCCACATCAAAAGACTGATCAGACATCATGGTCAGGTTTGCATACCTCCTGTCAAGCCCCTTTAGGAATCTCTTCACCTTCATAGTTTACGCTACTGCTTTGAGGGGCATACTGCTCGATTCGAAATTCTGTAGCATATTCATCTACACACTTTCCAATAAGTCTTAAGGCCTCAAAGTCCCACTGCTTCTGATCTCTGAAACTTTTAGTACAAACGGTTGATGAAGCAGTTTCTGGCGAGTCCACGACAAACCCTCCATCTGAGGTAATATGTAGTCATTCATCAATTGTCTAGGCATAGGCCCCATGAAATGCTGCATACACTCTATAAGTCTTCTATCAGTCAACTACAATTCTGTTCCTGCTTGTCTGTAGGAATCCAAAAACCGATATGCATCGTCTGACACATCATAAGTACCAGGCACCAACTTCTTGAAATTGATTATCTGTTTGTAAGGTTCCCCTCTTGGTATGGTGGACTGCTGCTGCTGTGGAGGGTGGACCATATACTGCGCTATCATGTCAATGGTTCTCTGCAACCCAGCTAGAGTAGCTACCATGGGGTCCATGGGACCCTGTGCCATAAAAAGCGATTCTGTCTTGGTGGCATTGCTCTACTTGAGCGACTCTAGGCCTCTGCCCGCCTCCTCGAGCGGCGCCTCATCATGTCTTGACACCTTGTCGAGCACATCTGTTACAGTGCGATGGCGGCTCTCACCTTCTACACATTTTCCTGAAATTCAGCAGCATTAGCCCACAATATTCAAAAAAGCATGTTACACCGCTCTATAGACTCAAATTACACACAATTATATGAAGCAGAAACTAGAAGCAAAGATGACAATGCAAGACGAATGTGGACCCTATTTTCCGCATGTGACTCCTAGTAGACTCTTCCCAACACTTTAGACAAACATTCCCTAAGAATCTGGAGCCTAGGCTCTGATACCACAATTGTCACGACCCAACCTATGGGCCGGACCGGCACTAGGACCTGGGCCAGCCTAAAGCCCCCGAGGCCCGTAGTAAGCCTAACTATTCATTAACCTAACTCTAAGGCCCATTTGGGCCCAATTTCAAGAAAACAACCGGACAGAGTCCGGCCATAAAATGGACCTTTCAACGGGGAGTTTTTGACTCACCCGACCTGTAAACACAATAATAATCAATTGGGGAGCTCAGCTCACCCTCTACATACTCATATCATCATAAAAATAAATGGGAGCTCAGCTCCCTCATCCAGTCCATCAAACATGCATGTGATAATAATTTTTACAGGTCCAAAATAAGAATTCACATTACAGACCCAATTTAAATAAATATTTCTAACACATGCAGAAATTCTAGAAGTTTATAGAATTACACAAACATAAATAGATGACCTGTGAGGGAGAAAAGCAGGTTAACCTCAAAAATATCCTCCTGTGGCCTGGAAAAATATTGAACAGGAGTGAGCGTTCGACTCAGAGAGTAAAATATCAATTTTAACCATAATTTCTATAACTATCTAAAGCTAATGCATCCTGTAGAGTGAAATGCAACATCAGCAACAAATTCACAGCATAACAACAAAAAGGTAATTTGGAGCACTCACACACCCAGTAATATCAATCATAATATATGGGGTGATCCCTATCTGACTCTCTTAAATCCAACTGGTGCGTGAAGAACTCAAGCCGGACTTTCGCTTAATAAACCAAATCGGGGTCCCAGCGAAGAACTCAAGCCGTGACTACCCCCGAAGGATCGAGTCCCAGCGAAGATCTCAAGCCGTGACTACCCGTCTTATCCATAGCCAACACCACATCAAACGCACGCCAACGCGCACACACTGCTCCAAATTACCACAACAACATCCATGGAACTTTAACAGTTATGAATGCAACATAAATCATGCCTAGAGTTTAACTACATAGATATATGCATATAAGTGATGCATGGGCATACTTGAACATATAATAATATCAAAATTACAATTAAAATTAATATTTTACTCACAGACTTGACAGCGATCACTGTGGCGGCTGGGCGGAGGAAGAAGGCTGTCCCGGCTCACCTGACAATTACATTATAATTATTTAACACAATTGACTCAATACAAATCGTGAAAAGACCAAATACGTCCTAAGTTGTGCCGAAAATCCGGCAGAGTCTCCCCTATACCTAGGACCTACCCAACCTGCAAAAGGGCTCAAAACACACTTCTATATTCACAATCCATATATCCACAACTCAATCACATCACACAGCCCCTCCTGGGCCCATCAAATAAGTCATCCATCATAATATGTAAAATTTCAATTTAGTCCCTATAATTGATCATTTTTGCAAAAACTGCCCAAATAAGCTCTAAAAATTCTAAAACTTTACCCCGCGGTCCTTAGCAATATTACTAGGCTATTGCAAAAAGAATCATAATTTTCTGAGTTACCACGAATATTTTATGGATTTTTAATCCTATTTAAGCACTCGAAAATTATGAAAAAGCAAGGTTCGGGTTTACCTTTGCCAATTCCGACTTCGGGGACACGCTCGGGATGTCTGACAATGGTAGGGTAGCCAAAACCTCGGTTCAATTCGGAGACTTTTTCCGATAGCCGGTCTGTCTGGCCGGAAATTCACAGACCCGGACAACTGTCGAATTTCCGCGAATTAAGGATACCTACACGAAGCCCACAACACGGGGGGTTAGTATAAAATTTTTTACAGAATTTTCTAAGCTCATTTAATGCTCGGAAAAACACTGCGAAGTTCCGTGGGACCCACCGAAAATGGTGTCGAAAAATTTTGAAATTTATATCCCCGCGAAGCTCTCAAAGGTGGAGCGCTCTGGTACTCTCGGTTTTCTCGTGGGGTTTACAGTTTGTGAGAAATCTAGCCCAAAAATCAAAATGGGCTAAAACTTCCCGGGCAAAAATTGAACAAACCGCTCGATGGATTTCGGTGTTCTTGGTGTCTATGGAAAGCTCTCGACGAGTAGATGAGTTTAGACACAAGACCCGGTCCGATTGGTGGCCGGATCGGCCGAATTTTGGCTGGGAAGTCGAAAAGTCGGGCGCGCGTTAGGGGGCATTCGCGCGTGTTTTCCGGCAGCCTGGGGCGTCGGTTTGCCGTGGGGAAGGGGTGGGGCGGCGCGCCGGCGAGCTAGGGTGGCTGGGGAGGCGGCGGCGCGGCAAGGGGAGGAGGTAGGAGAGAGAAAACGAGAGAGAAAGGGAGGAGGAGAAACGCGCGCGGGAGAGGAAGAAAAAGGAAGAAGAAAGGCCGGTTCGATTCGACCGGTCCGATCCAGTCCGGTTCGATTCAGAATACAAAATTTTAAATTTTTTACTCTGCCTCGGGACCGAAAACGAGGTCTAAAAATTTCGAAAAAAATTCCAGAAAACTCAGAAAAATTCGTAGACTCCAAATATATTTTTAGTTTTGCCACGTGGTCTTTAAATTAATTTTTAAAAATCATCAAAGTTTATATTTTTGGAAAATCGAACCCAATTTTTAAAATCCGAAAAATCTCAAATAATTTCTTAAAATTTAAATAAAATTAAAATATCAATATTACTCATAAAATAATAAATTTAAAATTTTTGGGGTGTTACAGACTAAAAGGTGAAGATTAATATTACAAAATCAGGATTTTGAACCAAGGAAATCTGACCTAGAGATAGGCTGATAACCTATGTGGAGTTCCAAAATTAATCAAAGATCTTAAATGGTTTTAATTAATTTAATCACCACAAAAGTAAGGTTTATGTTAATTAAAATACATCTTGAGTACCTTGAGAGAGAACTTAAGATAACTTAGGATTAATCTCCATCAAAGTAATAATCTCCTATTTATTGAATGAATTAGATTGATTCTATAATTGATTGAAGTGTGAAACCCTAGTTCTAGAATGCCTTTGTCCATTAGTATTTTATTTTAGTTAATTATTTAAATTTTATTTCTTTCAATTTAGATATAATTATTATTTCTCTACAATTCGATTATCTAGATAATTAAAATCACTATAGTTTGGTACTCAACATGGTCCTCGTGGGAATGATACTCTACTCATCACTTTATTACTTGTTAGCGATCCGTGCACTTGCGGTGGTTGAAAAACCAGCAAACATCTCATCCTGACTTTTGGTTTTCTCAAACTACTACTATTCCTCCCAGGGCTGGTAGCTTTATGCATAGCCATTTCATGCTGATTACTATGTCATTTTCATTTAGGATTAGTCGGTCGAGGATGATGTTGTAGGATAGAGGAATGTTAATTACCATAAATTCTGTGTAAATTTCCCTTTTGTGCCCTTCGTCACCCAGTACTATAGCAAGATTTACAGTTTTAAGGGCTGGAATTTGTCCCCTAGGCCGACCAAAGGATACATAACTTTGGTTAGGTTTTCTGCTTTATGGTCGAGCTTCTCCACTACATCCTTCATCAAAAGATTGACCAAGCTGCATGTGTCAACAGCACTCGTCGAACTGTATACCTGTTTATCCGCACAGACACAACTAATGGGTCAATGTGCGATTGGTTTACCTTGTTGTCCTTCGGTCCTATGATGATTGTTTCCTTGCTTAATTCATTTCTGTCAATGGAAAGGATTACTTAGCTGCAGCTTGGTTAGGCTGGCCTCTTGTTGCACATCTTGCCTGTATTTGGTCCCCCAGCTATCACATTGATCACTCTGATCAGACTTTCATCTTTGTTAGGGATGACATCCTTGTTCCTAAAAACAGGTGTTCTTCTTTCATCTCAATCGTTTCTGGTAAATTTCCTGAGTTGACCATCTCTGATTAGTCATTCTATTTCATCTTTGAGTTGCTTGCATTCTTCGGTTGTGTGGCCATGATCTTCATGAAACCAGTAAAATTTTCTTTTGTCTCTTTTACCTGTGGTATCAGGGTTCAGCTTCTTCGGCCACTTGACCTGTTCTCCGTTTTCTGGATCCACATGAGTACTCAAGATTTGGGCTCATTCAATGGTGTATAATATCGAATCTAGTTTTGTTCTGTTCTTTATTTCTGTCCGATTGGTAAATCCAATTCGAGCTGTAGTTCTTCTTGTTCTGTTTCTTGTTATTGTTTTGTTTGGACTTCCTTTCTTCCCTAAGGGCTTGTCATTCGTCGTCCAATCTAATATACTTTTGTGCCCTTTACATTAATCGATAATAATCTACTGCAGGGTTTTTTATGAGTGAATCTGAAAATTTATATTCATTGTCCCCTTTTTTAAAGCTTCATATCTTGTTTCGTGATTCAAATTTTCTACTTATATTGCCTAAGTGTTGAAACGAGCAATATAGTCCCTCAACGATTCACCCTTGTACTGTTTAATTTTTTGAAGATCAGAAGACAATTTTTTAGGAGATATGGAAAAAATGAACTTATTCTTAAACTCAGTGGTGAGCTGTGGAAATTCTAGATCGATCCAGGCTGGAGGCATTGGTACCATTTCTGTGCCAAATCGGTCAGTATTGTTGGGAAAACTCAGCATAGGTGGTAGCCATTCACATTTTAGAGCATCAAGGTTGTTCGAAAGTTCACCACGTGGCTCCTCGAATCTATTGTTCCATCATACTTATCGAGGGTAGGCAATTTGAATTTTTATGGGAACAGTTCGGCTAGGATTGGCTTGGACAGTGGAGATTCATCTTCCACGCCGATGTTCTCTTCCTCGACCTATTTTTGGTGTTTTTGTACTACTTTCACTAATCCCTAATTTATCTGTGGGCAGGGTGATTTGTCGGACTGCTCCTCTTGTTCGCTCGCCGCGTCTCATCCATTCTTTCTTCTCGAGCTATTATTTGTTGATCGAGTGATTTCCTATGTTTTTCCCTTTGCCCCAGATGGATCTGCTTTTATGACCCTTCCTATTTCTGGGGTAAGTGTCCCTGGGATCAAACCTTTGAGGAATGAAATCTAGGCCTCCATCTCATGGATGCATTAGAAAATTTGATCTGGTGCCAATCCTTGGAAAGGATTTTGTTGATCTGGGACAATGTTGTGTGATGCGATTTGTGCATCGGAAGGGATTGTGGGTGCAGCCACATTTGGAACCAAGGATGATGTTGGTGGATCTCATCTCAATGTAGGAGTGACAGAAATGATGCCCTTGTTCGGAGTCCTTTAATCTACAGCCATTAAAGAGAAAAAAACACGAATATTGCAGGAACGATTAGGTCCAAGAATTAAAGACTACTAGTAGTAAAAAAGAAAATATCAAAGAGAAAAAGAGATGATCTCAAACGTAAATATTTTAGCTGGTAATTTGAGGTTTCCCACAGACGGCGCCACTGATGCTACTAGTGGTCCTTGTGGTCTTGGTCCTAATGACACGTAAGCTTGTAATAAGAGAGAAAGGTGAGGCGGATGGCCTTCTGGCATGCCACTCCAATACTCAAGTAAGAGATCTAGCTCTTAAGAGAAATCAGAGAATATTTTAGTGAAAAAGAGTTGTAGAGTTTGTAAGCGTACCTGTTTCTGGTTCATCGTTTGATATTTATAGGTTTTTAGAAAATAACTATTACTTTGTTTGTGAATTTGATCTTTGCCGAATCTTTGAGATTTTCTTCATGAAAATCACTTTTACCTGATTGCTAGCGCGATTACCGCTTGACCCTTGAGATCCGGGCTTCTATCTAATTTGTTTGTTTCTTCGGTAAAACCCTTCGTTTGCCCTGCTGGGCGAGCGAATGTATTACTCTATCCACCTTTTGTTCGGCTCTTTCGCCTTCAAATCCTCATCAAACTTTTGACTGTCATGTTCGATGAATTTGACTACTTTGACTGTCATGCTAGTTGAATTTGACTATCTGACTTTGACTTTTGAGTGAAAAACATCAAATATATATGTGTGTGTGTGTGCACGCACGCGCACTGGCACATGTGCGTATATTGAGTTGACTCTTACCTTATTATATATAATAATCATATTGTCTTTTAAATTAAATTTCTCTATTATGATAGATAATTGTATGATATACTGTTTAAAAAGTGTAAGGAGTTTATTTATTAATATAATGAGAATTATAAAAATAATGAATATATTAAATTAAATACATAAATTGATATATATATAAAATTAAAATTGAGATATTTAATATTGAAATAAAAGTTGAAAAGTAATATCATAATTTTTTAATGAAAATATAGAAGTTAATTTATGTATTTAATATATAAATTACTCACATTTTTTTAATATGTATCTGCTCTCCTTTCTTTTTCTTTTTAAAAAATTAATTATCATGTAAAGGGTTGTTTTCAAAATTTGCAGCCGCCCCATTTGAACTTTCTAGGTTGAGATGATCAACATTGCGCTGCGAAGGCAATATTTAGGACAACGTGATTGATTGCAATATTTATTTTTTAATTTTATATATGTATTTCGAGAATAATATTTTAATTATAATATTTATTAATACATAAAAAATGATTATTACATTAAAAAAATATTTTTGACATGGAGATTTTAGGGAAAAAAACTTTTTAAAAAGTATATTATTTTAAATAATATTAATAAAATAATCTAAAAAAGTTATTTTATTTTTTTAGGTTTTATCATTAAAATATATTAAAATTAATTTTAAATAATTTTTAGTACCTTATAATTAATATATTAAAAAAATAATTCTCTCAATGGTTTCAATAGTAATGCTAAATTAGTAAGACACTTTGAGCAATAATCAACGGAAAATTGTTAGATAAACGCAATATGCTAAGTCAATATGATGATTTGGTGCTCTCATTCAATATAAAAATATACCATATATTATGTATATGGTTTACAAATATCAAACTATCTTGAAACGTTCTCTCTTTTTATTTTTTTATTTAATAAATGGCATGTGTTATATTTTTATTTGTTAAAAATACTTAAATTCAGTCTTGCAATAATTTCTCATGACAAAGAGTTAGAATTTTAGTTAAAAATACTTAAATTCAGTCTTGCAATAATTTCTTATGACAAAGAATTAGAATTTTTTTTTTATTTGAAAAGGTGGCGGCTCTTCTTCTTGTATTGTTTCTGTATCTTAATATGTCCGTGGAGATCCTGGAAGTCACCACGAAGATTGCAATCAAAAGCATAACCTAATTTTTTTGTTAATTAGTCAATTTACAAATTATAATTCTTTATGATTGAAAATTCAAGTTTGAAGCTCGCCAACTTTGAAAATCCCAAATTACAAACAATTAATTTCTTTAAATTTAAAAATAAAATATAAATATTAAAAAGATAATTGAATTTATTAAGAATTAATTTTAATAAATATTAAAGTCGTTTCTAAAATGAAGATGTATCAAATTTAAATATTCAAAAAATTAATTATAAATTTCATAATATATATTGTATTTTAAAATTATAATTAATTGAGTTTATAGAAAAAAATTTCTCTGTCTTTATTCTATTGGTGATTTATCTCCATATAATTAGGAGAGTTTTGATAAAAGAAAATATTTCAGATGTGATTAGATTGAAAAATTATATTTTTATTAGGGAAAAGAAGAATCATTTATTTATGGCAATAAACAAATTTTTAATTAATATAAATAATTATTAATTAATGAATAATTCCTTCAATATGTATAATTCAACCGTAACATCTAAGTTAATTATATAATAATTCGATGATCTCTTCAAAGTCATGCCTTTGCTAAATAAGTTGATGACTGTATTGACTAGAGTTCTGGTGTACCTGATTAGGTTGAAAATTACTAGGAAATTAAGGAAAAAAAAAAGGCATCCAATGCATTATTATTACAATTATTCAAAAGGTTAAGGGGAAGGGAGTCTCCTTACGTGTAGTACCAGAGTATATTACTAACTTTTTTGAGAGATTACAGTGAAATTTATAAATCGTCTATTGAAAAAAATTGTTAACTCGAATTCTTAGTTAAATGGGAATGTTTAATGAGTTTTACTGAAGCAACCCCGTTGATTTTTACTATTGTTATTTTTTATATAAAGAAAGAGTATGTTTAACTTGTATGGCTATTATTTGATGGAAAATTCATCAAATTACATTATCAGATGCTCTCATATGTATTGATCTCACACAATTATATGAAGCTTATTCTCAATATTTTTATTATATTTATTATACATGAAAAAACTTTTTTCTTAAAAAAAAAAAAATTCTATGTTCTTTTATATTGACTAGTTGACTGGTTGGCTAGGATTAAGAATGGTACAACTAAAATACAATATTTTACAAATGAAAATTGAAATGCATTCATTGATGTTCCAATTTCCCTCTATAAATATGTCCCAAGCGAATCTGCTATTGTATCCTCCTTTTCCAAGGTTAGTAATAACTAATAAGCAAAAAAGAGACCATGGCTGGCTCTTCCTCTCTACCTACTTATTTCGCCAAAAGGTAACCAACCATACATCTCTTCTCTTCTCTTCTCTTTAGGCCTTCATATATCTTTTTATTTATTATTTATTTATTTTAAACTTATAGAGAGAGATTTCAATTATAGATAGAAATAACTTAATATTAATTAGCTAACTTTTAGAGAATCTCAATATCTTTTTTGAATTTTAATTCATTGTGCAATTAATAACTATTTATTATTACTATTATGCTCACTTTCAATTTATTATTTTTTTATTTTTGATATTTTGGTAAGGTAGTATAAGAAAATTAGCTTTATTGCTCTCCAAAATTAGGAAATACATAAAAGATAAAATAATAAAATAAAATGGAGAATAAATGATAAATCTACTTGTCAAAAAGATTCCTTCAAATTTGTCATTGCTACAATTTTTTACAGGAAAAATCTTTTCGCAAGTCAATAATTGACTCCTGAAAAAATTTGTTCCACACTTAGCAACAGGTCGAATAAATGAAAATTTTATGAGTAAAAAAATTTGTAAATACGTAATATATTTTTTTTTTATTTTAATAAATTTTAATTTTTATAGAAAAAATTTAATAATTAAATTTATAAAAGAAGAATATATATATATATATATACCCATTTACTTTACAAGCCACATCCGGCCACTGCTAGTAACAAAAACGATAAAAGAGTATATGCATTTAAATTTCATAAATTTAATTATCTACCCATGTGCTCTTGCAGGTTAGAAGGCAAGGTAGCCTTGATAACAGGAGGAGCCAGTGGGATTGGCGAGAGCACTGCAAGACTCTTTGCTCGACAAGGAGCCAAGGTTGTGATTGCAGATGTCCAATCCGATTTGGGTCACTCTGTGTCCAAGGAAATCCGATCAGAATCTGGGCAACCAGTCTCCTACGTGCAGTGCGATGTAGCCAAAGACTCAGATGTGGAAAACGCAGTGAAAACAGCCGTTTCAATGCACGGAAAGCTTGACATAATGTTCAACAATGCAGGAATCACAGGGAAATATGATCCCAGCATATTATCAATAGAACGTGAAGATTTCAAGAAAGTTTTTGACATAAATGTGTATGGTGGATTCTTGGGAGCCAAACATGCAGCAAGAGTAATGATCCCGCAAAAAAAAGGGTGTATTTTGTTCACTGCAAGTATCGCTTCAGTATGCTATTGTGGGATTCCACATGCCTACACAGCAGCAAAGCATGCAGTTGTTGGGTTAACTAAGAACTTGGCAGTGGAATTGGGGAAGCATGGAATTAGAGTTAATTGCATATCGCCAGGAGGAATTCCCACCCCTTTAGCTTCCAAGGCAATGGGAGGTGTGGATATGAAGACTCTGCAAGAAACATGCATGGCTGATGCAATTCTTAAAGGAGTACCTGTAGATGCTAATGATGTAGCAGAGGCTGCTCTGTATCTTGGAAGTGAGGAATCTAAGTTTGTGAGTGGTTTGAATGTTGTGGTTGATGGAGCTTACAGCCTCAGAAATTATTCAAGCACAAATTAAGCCTTAACTCAGTCATTGAGCATGGAATCTTAGATATTTCAACAACAGGTTCAAATTAGTAACTAAACACCCCCAACCCACACCCCACCCCGCTCTTCTTTAGTTTTCTGAAATACCCAAAAAATAATAAAAGAATATTATTTGTTTGCTTATTTTCAAGTTAAATGTTCATTCATCAATATTTTTTAAGAAATTAAAATATTATATTCTATTTTGTATTACTTGAAAAAGTTATATCAAGTTTGAATTGATATTAAAAGCCTTCTCCATCCTTTAGCATCCATTTCTATTGTTTTTGTGAAAAGAACTGGTAATAGGGAAGCCAACAGGACTAAGATATGAGAAAGAATTGAGTATAGGGCTTGTTCCATGCACTTTGGGAGAATGATCGAGTGAAATTCCTTGAACTTATGAGATGCAAGTAGTTTCAAGCTGGTGATTTTGAAAAAAAATAAATATAAAAAGGAGTAATTTACAGAATTTTTATCAAAGGGATATTTTTTATTTTTATTAAGTAGGACTCCAGACTAATTAAAACTTCAAAAGCAGCTCTTCTAGCAACGTTCAAGCTGTATACGTCAGTGGAACGTTTCTAGAAGTGGCGTAGAATTTATTTTTTGTGCTTGCTTCGCCTTGCGTGATAAAAAATCTCTTAATAAATATTTTGTAGGTCGTTTTTCTATTTCTTTACTCCTTTTAAATTTATTTATTTAAAAAAAAATATTTATTTTTAAAAAATATTTAATAAAATTATTAAATATATTCAATATAAATATATTATTTCTTATAATCATATAAAATATAAACAAAATTATTTTTTTTATAAAAAAATATTATTTTTATAAAAATATTTTATAATTTTTTAAAATATTAAAAATTATTAAATATACCTAGTATAGGTGCACTGCCCGTGTCTCAAATATTCAAGATTTGAATGATGCTGAGCTACAAGCATGTGAATCTAGAAGTGGGCCCTATCTTGTATATTCAATTGTTGACGAAGAAAAATTACTATTAAAATAGTCATCATTGGTGGCGGTATGCATATCAAAAGTGGGCCATGATCTCTGCCTTCTAGGCGTACACTGGAAAAACAAAGCAAGTAAGACAAGAATAATATGTTTATCGATAAAATTATCATAATTTTATTAAAAAATATATTTTATTTTTAAATTATTTAAATCTATATATATTTTTAAGAAAAAAATAAAGTACTAAAAAAGGTGAGTCAATATATGTGTGGATTATCTCTCATATATGAGTTGTATACACATAAATTTCGTATGAAAAGCTTATCATTTAGAATCGCACATCGTTTGTGAATAGTGTATATAGATGATTTATATGAGTTAACATATTTTAATAAAATTATTATAATTTTATCAAAGAGTGTGTCATGTTCCTGAATCATTGAGTGCTTTTATACATTTAAAAAAAAATGTAAAATGTTTTCTTTTTTTATAAATCAAAATTTTATTATCAATAGAATTAAGGAAAATTTTAACAAATAATACACTCAACTTAGTTTTATAACGTTAAGTGAAAAAAATATGGAGAGTACACAAAAATAATCATTAACACAAAACCATTTACAACCAACGGAGTTCATAACAAAACTAGAATGAAAAAACACAACAAAATTTCTAATTAATCAAAATATAAAAACAAGTTCAGCAATAACCAAATTAAGCATAAATCAAGAGACAACTCGAGGAAGCACAAGTCTGCTTGAAGATTCAGAAACATGCAGCAAATTCTTCAACTCTTGGGACCCCATCCTAGTAGAAGAGTCAGCAACATATATATATATATATAATTGCATTCCCAAAGCACATGGTTGAAAGATACATTAGGATAAAAGAGTTTCAAGTTATCTATGTGGTTAAATATGTTTTGCAATCTCCAAGGCTGCAAGAATCTGCTAACTTAACCATGATACAACATTAAAAGAAGATTACTCCATAATGATATTGTCGAATTGAACTGCCTGGATAGAAATTGTAAGTTGTAATGCTTTTTGAATTGCTAGTATTTGAGCATCATTCAAACCTTGAATAGCATAGGGAGCAGGGAAAAAAAAACACATAAGAAATGTCCAACATTACAAGAAAAAATGAGATTTGAAACCGAATATTTGATTTCAAATCAGTGAAAATCGGTTTCTAAATACATTTAGAAACCGATTTGAAACCGAAATATTCAGTTTAAAATCCGCTTGTTTATAAATAAATTAGAAACGAAAAATGACGTCCGTTTCAAAATCTGAAATCGTTTTCAAACTACTATTCCGTTTCATATTTTGTTTCCGTTTTCAAACTACTATTCCGTTTCAAAATCTGATTTCTATTTCTAATCAGTTTCTAAATTGTAAAAACAAATAAAACACCTTTTAAAACCGAAATGCATTCAATTTTTAAATAGAAACAGAAATTCCATTTCAAATCCGTTTCTAAAATTATTCTTATTCTGAAATCGAAAATTTTGCTGTGTTTGATTAGAAAACGGAAATTCATTTCTAATCCGCTTCAAATTACTACAAAAATTTTTACTTTTTTTTTATTTAATACTTTATTTCCTACATTGAAGCAAATGATATAATATTAATTTTAAATGCTCAATATTACAATATTTACAATATCAAGCTATCAAATTCAAATATCAGTCAACATTATATATAGATACGACAGTAAAGAGTTATAACAATAATATACTAAATGGAAAAATAAAATATCATAATAACAAAAAGAACAAGCTATTTATCATTAATAATATCATCACTTATCACCGCTATCGGCCTCTCTACCATCATCCTGATGAGCTGCATTTGGAGTTGGGGCTGTAAACTGCATACCCTGCATCATTTGCGCAATCATGTTTTACATCATTTGTTGCATGCACTCCTCCAGCGTCTACTCGTATTGTTCGTCTCTCTCCTCCATTGCAGCTAGACTATCCTTTAGCATTGCAACAGACTGAGCACAATGAGATGCAGTATTTACATCTCACAATATATATATAGAATTTAGCAAATTGATAAGCGGATTCCGGATATCATGGTGAGTGCTGCGTACAGTTTTTCAACTCCCAAGAAATTAATCTCTCAATTACCAGCATATGTATCAATTTTCTGATTAGACAGCTCAAACAATAGGTAGCCATTATAAGAGCCATAAACAAAATAACATCTTTGGCAATTATCACATCAATTAAACTATTCTCACAAGGAAATTTTTACATCCAGAAAAATTAATAGAACCATCATTCAAATGACAAAAGAGAAGAAAAATTGTGTAGCAAAAAATGTAAATTAAAAGAAAAGAAAAAGAAATTAAACAAAAATTTTAGTATGCAAAATTAAGCCACTTACCTCAGATAAATAAAAAACCTTTCCAAAAAGGGCTTGCACATCAAGTTTTCTCTTAAATCCTAGTGTACCCTGTCATATCCATAACAACTGGAACTAAAAAGCATAAAATAAAAGAAAGCAGTACCCCATTCTACAATTCAAGCGGAAAATTAGTCCTAATTAATTAGTAACATTCTGCATTTTTGCACAGAAAGATCCACCTTATTTGACTCTCACCAACTTCCCATTATATTATATATGTTGCACCCACACGTTTGTCAGTGTACCTATAGCTAGCTAGTTCCCCTATAAGCCGCACATGGGGTTTAATATGGACTAACCATAAATTGTTTTCTTTTAATTACTTAAAAGTCTTTTAGAGCAATTACGAGTTGCGAATTGCACATGAATGTTTAAGACCAATTGCTTCAATACTTAGCTTTATGAATACTACATCATAAATCTTTACTAGGCTGTTGGCCAATTATGAGGTGGGAGAAGCCTAGTGTTTATCTATCTCATTTTTTTATATATGAAAAAAGAAAAGATGACAAGGCATGGAACCCTATTCTCTTTCACAGAAAGGAAAAAAAAAAATTAATGTAATGTCAGTAATGGCAAGGGCACTCAAGTGTTCTGCAAACTTCTTAAGAAACTAGTCTTGCACTTGAAAGGTCCACTAATTAATGCAATGATTCAAATACATGAACAAAAAAATAAAATAAAGATTAAAGAGCTCAGGCATTCTTTGTTGATATTATAGTGTATATGAGACCTACCAATACAAGTAGGACATGCATGCATCCAAAGCTTGCAAGTTAAAATTAACTTTATCAAATAGCAGTAAGAACAATAACTCAGACTATGGACGAAGGCTATCTACAAAGGACTAAATCACATTAAAACGTGCTTTGGGGCAACATGGCTAGCGTAGGTGAAGGTAACACGAATAGCCATATCGGCGATTCTGCTAAGCCGGACAACAATCTGGTAAATAGTTGCTTCGAAAAGCGAGAGAGAAGATCTAGGAAACCCTAGAAGCAAATAAATGACATTTCGATTGAAGAAATCAGTGAATCGGAGACGGAAGGATGGAATTGAAACTTAGAACTAGATTAGTGGGGTAAAAAATGGTCACGATTAAGATTATTGACAATGAATGAATAAGGGATTTGATTACAAGGCGGGAAACGGGTTGGGTTCCAAAACTATTTGAGTCTCTGAGGGAGAGAGCGCAAAAGGTCAGGAGAGGAAGCAAGGACTTGCAATGATGAAAACGCTGAGAATCGGGAGAGTTTTGGGTTTAATACAACGCGATTTGCTAGAAACCAAAAATAATCAGTATCTAAATTAAACCAAAAGGAATTAAAAACCATCAGATCAGTTTATAAGTTAATTTTAAAATTTATAAAATAAAATATATAATAGATAAATTTTAAAATTGAAAGCTATCAATTCCTAAGTATAGATAAAGAAATTAGAAATTGACAGATATCGATTTTTATTTTGATTTTAAAATTTAAAAAATCAAATAGAAATTATATTAATTTTGAAACGGACATACATCGGTTTTTAAATATAAATAGAAAATATTTTTATTTTGAAACAAAAAATAATCGGTTTCTAAATTAAACTAAAAGAAATTAGAAACCAACGAGAATCAATTTCTAATATGACTAAGGAAAATAGAAACCGATAGAAATTGGTTTCTAAGTTAAATTTAAAATTTATAAAATAAAATATATAATAGATAAATTTTGAAATCGAAAGTTATCAGTTTTTAAGTGTAAATAAAGAAATTAGAAACCGACAGATATTGGTTTTTATTTTGACTTTAAAATTTAATAAATAAAATAGAAATTATATTAATTTTGAAACCGACATAAATCGGTTTCTAAATATAAATAAAAAAATCTTTATTTTGAAATCATAAGCAATTGGTTTCTAAATTAAACTAAAAAGAATTAGAAACCGACGAAAATCAGTTTTTAATATGACTTAAATATAATGGAACTAGTTTTGGGCCTTTAAATTAGAAACGGAATATAATTCAATTTCAAAAGTCGGTTTGTAATCGGTTTCTAAATCGATGCTAAATTTGCCGCCAAAATTTAGTGCATAATTTTGAAACCGATAGTTTTTGGTTTCAAATCCGTTTCTAATCGATTTCTGATATATTTAACTCATTCTACTCAATTTCTGTTTCAAAAGTCGTTTCAAATTGTAAATCGACATAAGTTCGTTTTTAAATTCGGTTTCTATTCTAATATTTTCTTGTAGTCAAGAAGATCGCGAAGAACACCCTCTATTCCTCCTAGACCAGGCTTCTCAAGTGCAGATGCATCCACATTTTATTTTAAAAAGTTAATTGGTAAATTTTCAGCAAATTAAACTTGGTTCTCTAAATAATATAAAAGAGTCTAATTTTAACGCTTGATACCACCTCCTCATGGGAACAATATTCTATACTAACAATTCACGGTTTGTGCATTTGCAAATATAGATAACAACATATATATAATAGAATTTATATATTAAATTTTATGCCTAAAATTCAGTTTAATAATTATAATACAATTGTGGTGCACACAACTATTGTACTAAATAAATCGTGGTCTTTACAGAATTCTCTCCAATGCAATATTCAATTAATGATGTATAAGTGGAATCCTCACCCTTTCCCTTAGATTGGTCATCTATTCCTCCTGTATTTGTGAAAATTAATTAATTTTGTTGTAGCCGTGGATCAAAGTCAAAATGGGGGAGCTATTGTTGGAGCCATGCAGATTTTTATATTTTCATTTCATTCCCCTTGGAGTTTCCTACTTCAATAAACGATGGCATTTTTTAAAGGCAGCCAGTTGACTTGTTGGCTGGGAGTAATAATGGTATAAGTAAAATACAATATTTTCAAAATAAAAATTGAAAACACAAGCTTATAATAATAACAATGAATTTTTATTTCATTTATGTATTCATGGATATTCCAATTTCCCTCTATAAATATGACCCAAACAGCCCCTGAATCTGCCATGGTAATAACTAATAAGCAAAAAAGAGATCATGGCTGGCTCTTCCTCTCTACCTACTAATTTCGCCAAAAGGTAACCAAACCATTCATCCCTCCTCTTCTCTTCTCTTTAGGCCTTCATATATCTTCTTATTTATTTATTTAATAAAAAGAAATTTCAATTATAGATAGAGATAATAATAATATATAATGGGTTTGATTGGCTACCTAAAATGTTTTAAAAAATATAAAAATAACTTATTATTAATTATCTAAACTTTAAATTTTCAATGTATTATTTAAATTTTAATGCATTGTGCAATTAATCACTATCTATTATTACTATTATTCTCATTGTCAATTTATCATTTTTTGATTTTTAATATTTTGTTAAGGCAGTATAAGAATTAGCTTTACATTAAGTATATTTTCTTAGTATGGTGAAAAATGATTTTTCACACCGAAATTAGGAAATGCATAAAAGATAAAATATAAAATAGAATAGAGAATAAATCCACTTATCAAATGTGTTAGCTCTTAAATTCCTTGAAAATTTTCGCTAGTATACTTTTTTTTTTTCTAGGACAATCTGATCACAAGTCAATTTTAATTGAGTGTGTATTAGAATAATTGACTGCTAATTAGTGGCAAATTAAAAAAAAAATTCTGAGACAATATATAAAATATAAATATTTATCAATTAGTCACATATGCAATTATGTAATTTTATATTAAAAATTCATTACTGAAAATATTTGTTCTAAATTTAGCAACAGGTAGAATATATGTAAATTTTATGGTAAATAAATTTGTAAATACATAATATACATTTTTATTTTAATTAATTTTAATTTTTATTAAAAAATTTAATATTTAATTTATAAAAGATGATTATATTAGCTCAATTGTAACATTTTACAAGCAACTTCACGTCACTGCTACTAACAAAAACAATAAACAGCACATGCATTTAAATTTCATAAATTTAATTATTTATCCATATGCTTCTGCAGGTGACAAGGAAATGTGGTTGAAAAACTTGTGAATTGAGAGAAAAACTGATGTACTCATACATCTGAAACAAAGTAACTGTTACACTATATATACAAGACAAAGAACAGTTCTATACACATGAATTGAGCGCCGCCCTCCCCTCCAAGTTGGAGGCTGTGGAAGATCAACAGTTCCAACTTGGAAACTAAAGAATTATGAGCAGCCCCTAAAGGTATTGTAAATACATCAGCAAGTTGGTGAGCATAAATTAAATGAGAAGGCAAGATGAAACCCTTCTGCAAATGTTCGTGAACAAGATGACAGTCTATATCAAGATGTTTTGTCCTTTCATGAAATACAGGGTTTTTAGCAATATGTATGGCAGCTTGGTTATCACAGAAAAGAGGAATGGGTAGTTGCAACTCAACCTTCAAATCACAAAGAATATAAGAAATCCATAACAACTCACAAGTAGTACCAGCCATACTTCTATACTCTGTCTCCGCAGATGATTTTGAAATTGTGCTTTGCTTTTTAGTCTTCCAACTAACCAAAGGACCTCCCAAGAAAACACAGAATCCTGTAAGTGATTTGAGAGAAAAAGGACAAGAAGCCCAGTCAGCATCACAATATGCTAAAAGCTGAAGATCAGACTGAGTAGGAAAATAAAGGCCTTTAGAAGGACAAGTCTTCAAGTAGCGAAGCAAATGAGTTGTTGCATCCCAATGAAGTTTTCTAGGGGTAGCCATGAACTAGCTCAAGTTCTGGACAGAATAACTGATGTCTGGTTTAGTAATGTTGATGTCAAGGAGTCTGCCTATAAGCCTACGATATCTATCAGGATCAAAAAGAGGCTCACCAACATCTGGAGCTAACTGCAAGCCTTTAGGAAGTGGGAAAAAAGTAGGCTTAGAATGCTGCATCCCAGTTTCCTTTAAAACATCCATGACAAATTTCCTTTAACTCACAAAAGTGCCTGTTTCAGATCTAGCAACTTCCAATCCAAGGAAATATTTAAGAGATCCCAAGTCTTTAATAGTAAACTTAGCATGTAAAGCTTATTTAACCTGCTGCATAGAATCAACATGAGTGCCAGTAAGAATGACATCATTTACATACATCATTAACACCCAAAACTCATCACCAATACTGCGTGTGAAAAGGCAGTGATCATGAGCTGATTGTGAGAACCCCAAAGCCTGCAAAAAAGAAGTAAATTCCAAATTCCACTGCCTTGATGCTTGCTTCAAATCATAAAGAGGTCTTTTTAATAAGCAAACTTTCCCTGGTAATGCCTTATCATAACCTGGCAATGCCATTGTCTTGTAGTTGCTAAAGCAATGAACACCCTTATAGTAACTATTTTAGACATAGGAATCAATCTATCAGTATAATCCAAACCCTCAATTTGGTTGTAACCTTTTGCAACTAAACGAGCCTTGTATCTATCTATCTCTCCATTAGGGTGAAATTTCACCTTAAAAACCCATTTAGAACCAATGGCTTTCTTACCCTTAGGTAAATCAGTAAGTACCTATGTACCATTCTCTTCAAGAGCAAGTAACTCTTGATTCATTGCCTCAACCCAATTAGGATTAGTTGAAGCTTGAAGATAAGTTTGTGGTTCTTGAACAGCAGACACTGTGTTTAGGTATGTGAAATGATGAGGGGAAAAGATAGGCTTGGAATTACATATAAAAGTAGAGTTGATTGAAGCATTAGTAGCAAAATCTTGTAACCAAAGAGGCTCTTGATGATTTCTAGTACTTCTTCTACGGACGAGTACAGGAGATAGATTTGACTCTGAAAGAGAAGAAGGAAGAGGAGAATTGTGTAATAGGAAACTAGGTGAATTGGGTAGCTAACTGTAAAAAACAATATGTGAAGGTAGAGACTCACAAGACTGAGAAGAATATCTAAAGATAGAGAATCAACAGGTATAGGCAAAACAATATCATGAGAAGGTACAGATTTTGTACTAGAATGAAAAGAATGCATGAATGGAAAAACAGACTTAAAAATTATCACATCTCTACTAACAAACAACTTGTTGGTGTCTAAGTAATTTGTACCCTTTTTTAGTACTAGGATATCCCAAAAAAACACTTCTAATTGCCCTATCAACAAATTTGTCCTTATGAGGAAACACATTTTTAGCAAAACAAAGACAACCAAACACTTTTAAGTGATCACAAGAGGGTGGTTTATGAAATAAAAGTTCATAAGGTGTTTTCCAATGAAGCTTTTTGATAGGGAGTCTATTGATTAGATAGGTGGCAGTGAGAATGCATTCTGACCAATATTCCTTGGGCAAATGAGCGTGAAGTTTAAGAGCTCTAGCCATCTCTAAAATATGCCTATGCTTTCTTTCCACAACCCCATTTTGTTGGGGGGGTGTGAGAACAACTTGTCTGATGGATGATACCCTTAGACCTAAATAGGACAGAACATTAGTGATTGAAGAATTTTGTGCCATTATCTGTTCTAATGGTCTTAACAGTAGCACTGAACTGATTGGCAACATAAGCAAGGTAGGTATTAATGACATCATAACACTGACTCTTTTGTTTTACCATATATGTCCATGTAGCTCTTGTAAAGTCATCTACAATTATCAAAAAATATTGAGCTACAGTAAGAGATGGAATAGCATATGGACCCCACAAATTCATGTGTAATAACTCAAAAGGTTTTTCTGAATGAATGTCACTCAATTGGAATGGCAATCTGGTTTGTTTGGCTAAGGGACAAAGGTCACATTGAAAAGATCTATCACTAGACAATCTAAGGCCACTAATATGAGACATCTTTTCAACTGAAGGATGACCTAACCTTGCACACAAAAGACTAAAATCAACAGAACTATGAAGATTGGAAACATGATAACTCTCTTTATTGATATTAAAAGTAGAGAGACTGGTATTTACAATGGGTAAAAAAATTGAATGTGACACAAACGACTCTTGAAGTTGGGCAATGAAATGAGTAATTACAGATTGTGAGAAGCTAGAAACATCAAGTTTATAAAGCCCTTTCTTTGCTTTGCCAATAGCTACTATTGTATCAGTCCTCTGGTCCTGAAAGACACAACAAGAAGGGTAAAAAACCAATTTTAGGTTAGAGTGTTTGAAATGTTTATTTGCTGAAAGTAAGTTGAGCTTAAAATCTAGAACATATCGCACATCTAACAAGACTAATTGATCATTTAAAACAATGTTTCCAGTTTGGATTACTTGTGTTGAATGGCCATTAGGTAAACAAATGGTTAATGGGAATTCTAAGGGTTTAATAATCTGAAACAATTGGTTATTAGGGGACATGTGGTCTGATGCACTAGTGTCTATTATCTAAGAATCTAAACTTATCATTCCAGCATAACAAACCAAATTGGAACTGAGATTACCAGCAAAACCTGCCACAACAGGATATGTTTGACTTGTAGCAACAGCAACAATAGCTGGTGACTTTCCTTTCAACAACTTCTGTAACTCTAATTGTAAGGAACCCAATTTGCTACTCAACTCTTCATACTTAGAGATCTCAACCTCATTGCCTCTGTCCAAAGGTGTATTAGCAACCATAGGGCTTGAGGTATTCATGATTGGTGTTGCAAATCTTGGCTGTGACTGTGCTTGTTGATTTGTTGTCTTATTTTGATTCTTAAACCAGTCTGGATATCCTATCAACTTAGAGCACCCCTACCTTGTATGACCATTAAGATCGCAGTAATCACAATGCCCTTTTCTAGCATCATACTTCTTAAAACCCCTACGTGGTCCTTGCACTTTAGTAGCTAGGGTTACTGAATCAATATTTTTTGTCAAATTCAACTGTATTTCTTTCTGTGTTTCTACTTGCAAAACTGTGGAATAGGCTTTGTTCACAGTCGGGAGAGGATCTGTCGCGAGGATTTAGCTCCATACCTGGTCATAGGTGTTGACCCCACAAGCTCAAAGGAGCATAGATTTTGATGATAACAAAACTCAACTAGAATCAAACTAACATTGTTTTAAGTGTTGTGCTTCTCAAAGAACAATGGAAAAGACTCAAGGATTTCATGATGGATTCGTGCTTTTGAAAGAAGGATGACATTCTAAGATAACACAGAACTAATCAAAGGAGATAAAAGAAGAAAATGTTACCTTCCAAGGCTGCATTGAAAATCATATTTGAAGGTACATATAGTATAGAAGTTAGTTTTAACTTTTAGGATTGCTTGTGAAAAGAATTGAGGAGTAAAAGTCAATGATATTTATTTTCAATCCCTCAAAAGATTTTTCTTTTAAATATCATTATTGGCCTAAAAGTATTTGACTATGATTTGGTGTAAAGTTTTATAGTTTTGAAAGTTATGCAGAAAAGTTTTTCTGGTATGCTAACTGGTTTGCTATTTTTTCTAGTATGCTAATTGTCTCAACTCTGCACAACATTGCAGAAAAAGATAAAATAACGGCTATTTTCTTGAAATTCGTAATTGTAACGTTCAAATGAGTTCTCAAACAATCAAAAACGTTCCAAAGCTATAAATACACCTACCCTTGGCCATTTTGCACTTAATGAAAGTCTCTCCATTGTTTAAAATCATAAAAGCTTTCATTCAAAGTGCTCAAAGTGTTTTTATTGCTCATCATTGACTCATTTACTCATCTCTTCTTTATAGATTCTATTGTATTGAGTGAGAGTGAGTTTTAAATACCTTATTATCATTTATGAGAGGTCATTCAAGCACCTATTGAAGCTTGATTGTGATAAAGTGTTTGGGATAACACTTGGTAGAAGTGTGAAGCTACTTGTAAAAGCTTTGATGAGAAGATTTGTAAAAGGCTTTTTGTCTCTTGCCTTTAAAAGAGAAGAATAGTAAAGTGAAGACTCAAAGTGGAATCTTTGAGAGAGTGGATGTAGGCTAGTTAAGCCGAACCACTATAAAATTTAAGTGTTCAATTTTCTCAACCCTTACTCTTTACATTTATGCATTTTAACTTTCTGATTGATGTGCTCTTGCTAGTATGAAAGTTAATACTGTTTATTGTTAAACTTGCTGCGAACTGAGAAAATTAGTTTACTGCTGAATTTGCTGACATCTAATAAAATCTGCTTATTGTTTGACTTGCTGTAAATTAATATATCTGGTGTACTGCTCTGGTTGCTGTGTTGTAAACTTATCTAGATTACTGAAATTTCTACTGAATGCTAATACAATCTGTTAGATCAGTATACTGATTGCATATGACCTAACTTTAAATCAACTTCTCAATAGAGCTGTATTGTTCATATTTCACATTAGTCAATTGAGTTAAACTTAGCTGCAATTTTTCAAAGATTTTGAGCAAGAACCGAAAAATTGTTTTTAGAGTTCAATTCACTCCCCTCTTGAACATATTTTGGGACATCAATAGGAATCGTTTAAACCCATCAAAAACTGCATCAATCTATCTTTATTAAGAATATCATTTGCTAATGTCATAGATCCACAAGTGCACGGAGGCAATGCCTCAATACTAGCTAGTTCATCCCACAACTGCTTCAATTTTGAGTAGTAATTCGTGACCGATAAGTTTTCTTGAGAGATCGAAGCCATCTTCCTTTTGATTGGTAAATCATCGGCCCATTACTTTCACCGAATCGCTCAGGTATTTCATCCCAAAGTTCTTTGGCAGTTGTATTATATAAAAATCCTCCGACTAATTCTTTGGCAATCAAATTAAGCAACCAAGAAGTTACCATGTAATCACAGTGTTTCCACTTCTCATAATCTCTAGAACCTTCCTCTGGTATAGTAATTTTGCCATCAATGAACCCTAGCTTGTTCTTTGCTCCCAACGCTATTCTCATGGCACGACACCAAGATCTGTAGTTCTTGCCAGTGAGAAGCGTAGAGACGAGGATCAACCCAGGATGATCTGAGATTTGGAGAACCAGAAGATCGTCTTCCTTGGATGCATTGACTGTGTTTAGATTTCTAATGGTGTTATTTTCTTCCATTTTCTAGGAAAATCTTTCTAAGGTTTCGAGGGTTTGGAGAAGATTGGGGTTTCTTTGGTGAAAATTGGGGTTTTCTCAATTTTTCAATACCTGCTCTGATATCATGAAAAACTTGTGAATTGAGAGAAAAACTGATGTACTCATACATCTGAAACAAAGTAACCGTTACACTATATATATAACACAAAGAACAGCTCTATACACGTGAACTGAGCTACTAAAAAAAGTCAAACTAAACAACTCAGCAACAACTAATATAAATTAACTAAACTTTCAGCAATATATCTAATAGTGGCCTTGATAACAAGAGGAGCCAGTGGGATTGGCGAGAGCACTGCAAGACTCTTTGCTGGACAAGGAGCCAAGGTTGTGATTGCGGACGTCCAATCCGATTTGGGTAACTCTGTGTCCAAGGAAATCCGATCAGAATCTGGGCAACCAGTCTCCTACGTCCAGTGTGATGTAGCCAAAGACTCAGATGTGGAAAACACAGTGAAAACAGCCGTTTCAATGCACGGAAAGCTTGACATAATGTTCAACAGTGCAGGAATCACAGGGAAATATTATCCCAGCATCTTATCAATAGAACGTGAAGATTTCAAGAAAGTTTTTGACATCAATGTGTATGGTGGGTTATTGGGAGCCAAACATGCAGCAAGGGTAATGAACCCGCAAAAGAAAGGGTGTATTGTTCACTGCAAGTATTGCTTCAGTGAGCTACGGTGGGATTCCACATCACATGCCTACACAGCAGCAAAGCATGCAGTTGTTGGGTTAACAAAGAACATGGCAGTGGAATTGGGGAAGCATGGAATTAGAGTTAATTGCATATCGCCAGCAGGAATTCCCACTCCTTTAGCAGCCAAGGCGATGGGAGGTGTGGATTTGAAGACTGTGCAAGAAGCAAGCATGGCAGTTGCAAATCTTAAAGTAGTACCTGTAGATGCTAATGATATAGCAGAGGCTGCTTTGTATCTTGGAAGTGAGGAGTCTAAATTTGTGAGAGATTTGAATATTGTGGTTGATGGAGGTTACAGCCTCAGAAATTATTCAAGCGCCGATTAAGCCTTAGCTCAGTCATTGACCATGGAATCTTAGATATTTCAACAGCAGGGTTCAAATTAATAACCCCTTCTTCTTTAGGTTTCTGAAGTACCAAAAAAATAATAAAAGCCTTCTCCATCACTTAGCATCCTTCTCTATTGTTTTTGTGAAAAGAACTGTCAATAGGGAAGTAGATTGGCTCTGTGAAAAGAACCGGCAATAGGGAAGTAGATTGGCTATGTAATAAAGCTATTGTAAAAGCTTGTGGTGTTGTGATCTGATTTTCAAATCCAAGACTTCCAAAAAAAAAATTGCATAAATTGTAAAATAAATCCATACATAACGTATTTGACAGTTTAGAAAAATTGCATAAAATTATGACATTTTATGAAAACATGAATCGTTACGTGTTATTACTATAAAATTATAATCATATATATTTTACAATAAAATTATGATTACTATTAATTATATTTATTGGTAATAATAATTATTTTTAGCATTAATAAAAAAAATTATTAATGATAATAATAATTATTATTACAAAATAATTAACGGTAACAATAATTGTTGTTGTCAAAAATTGATCGATGTAACAATAACTATTGCTATCAAAAGTTGATCTATAGTAACAATAACTATTGCTGCTAAAAGCTGGTCAATAATAACAACTATTGTTGCCAAAATCTAATTAATAATAACAACATATATTGCTACCAAAAATTAGTGAATAATAAACATTAGTTGTGAGACCTTATTGCCATATGCAATAGATATTTAAAATGTTTTCTATCAATTTTTTGAATAAATTTAAAACTTGTTAATATCCATGTTCATAAGACATTCACAGTAGAAAAAAAGTATATTATAGTTATTAGAATATAAATGATAAAAAAATAAATTTAATTGTCTTTTTAATTACTATGAGAAGATGCCATTTGAGATAATATAAACTGAAGTAGTAATTCAATCTCATACTGCTTAACGTAAGGAGATTTATCAGCTTCCATTTTCACTCGTATCTCAACTAAGAGTTATTCTCGAACCTCCACACAAATTTCCTCTCTCATTCTTATCCTCATAGCCTTTATCTCTAGTTCTCCACTCGTGCCCCTATTAAGACACTGCTGAATTATGGCCTTTATTGGTTTATGACCTTTATTAGTTTAGGTACTCTTCCTTGCTGTCGAAACTAAAATTCATTAAATCAGGTCAAAGCATAAAATCAAAAAATAAAACAAAAATCAGAGATTAGAACACAGAGATCAACAAAAAGAAAATAAATTTAAATGAATAAATTTATCTTGGATTTTGGAATAGGGATGAATAGAGATGAAGAATCCTCCGTCAAAGTGAAGCTGGAAATTTTCTGTCAAAGTAAAGCAGAGAGAATCGTTAAAAGGCCAAGTCATGGTGAGAGTGGGGTCCAATAGGGGTTCAATATGATTATATTATTATATATTAAGAATATAATATCAAAATATATATATATATATATATATATATATATATATATATATATGTGTGTGTATGACCAGAGGATGAATAACAATAATTATTTAGTTGCTGCCATTTTAAAAAATAAATAAATTTTAAATATATTAATTAAGAATAATATACAGTCATAATTTAATATTAATATATATTTGTGCCTATGTACACCCATTAATTACAGTCTAATGTTATCTTAAAATCATATAAATTGAGAAAAAAAGTCATTAAAATGATAAACCATTATTATAAAAAAAAATTTTACTTAATAAAGTTAATAATAGTCATATAAATTTTTATAATTAAAAAAAAAGTCATAGAACTTTACTTTTATAATAACATTAGAAATGATATAAGACAATAATATAAATTACTCCAGTATAAAATTTTACAAAATAAATAAACATATTAAAAAAACATAAATATCAGCAATATCTATTATTGCCATAAATTTTTTGTTTTTTGGTTGATGGCCATAATTTTCATTGCTAACATTTATTTTTATGTACTATTAACAACAATTTTTTATATTACTGTTCAATGTTAACTTTATAACTACAAAGTTAATGTTGCTGTAAATTTTTTTCACCGTTAATTCTAACATTTGTTGTGGCGTGCCAATTAGAATCGATGGCAGTAAGGCGAGTTTAAGAGGGAAAGTGAAGTAAGAGGATCTATGACCACATATTAGAAAAGAGCGGAAATGAAGAGGGTAGCTGTTGCAAAATAAACAGGCACACACTCAAGAATAAGTGAAAAAGAGACAATCAAAAGAGAAAACACATAGAATTGCATGGTTCAGCAATGTGGCTATGTTTACGGAGGAGTCTGCTTTCTTTTGCTATGAGAAAATCTGTGATACATCATATGAGGTTACCCTTTATATAACTAGCATTCAAGGGATCCAAAATTATACTAATGGCCCTACCCATAATAAAAATGCCTTGTCTAAAAAATATATCCTACTATACTCATTGTTGAAATAATTCAACTAAAACACCCTAGAATCACATGCATAAGAGCTTAAAACACAAAAATGAATTAGGTTGAATTTAATTAAAGACTAACTAGGTTTAGTAGAATTCACAGCTGAATCTGATTTAAAGGAATCCATTACTGTTTCAAGGCTCTTGACTTCAAATCTTGAAGCATCAGCTTGGTTTTCTCCTCCCAACCAACCCAAGATATATGGCAATGTTTTCTCTAATTTTTTTTAGTATTCTCAGATAAGAAAGTGAGAGCATGAGTTAGGGAAAAGAGGAACCTAGCCTTGTAAGTTGGAGATTTTATGGGCCCTCCATCAAAGCCTATAATCTCTTGGGCCACATTATAACATTTCCACAACTAAAAATAGAGAATCCACTTAATCAGATCAATGAAATTTTGGCTATTATTATGCTTCAAATCAGTTTTAGTTAATTTGAAATGGAAACTCACAATAATATTGCCCATAAATAGATTAATTTTCTCACATTTTCTCACTTGGGCAATATTTCTGTGATTAAGACTAAATTTGAAATAACTCTAATAATCTGTCAATCCAATAAGATTGCCAAAAACGAATCATAGTGATAGCTATATTATTATATAACACAACACCTTCTATAATTTACTCATTTCAACAGTTTTATTGACATGAACAAGATGTGGTAGTGTGGTAAGATACAACAACATTCACTTTATAATCTAATAAACAAGTGTTGTTGTCTCTTGTGGATCTTCAATTTCTTTACTTAATGCAACTTAAGTACGCTTTAGAAATTCTTTAGGACTTAAATAAGTCTGTATGTCTTAAACTGTTCAACCTCGAGACATATAAATGTGTCACAAGATATACAATCAAGGCTATAAATTTTAATGCCCCCAGCCGTTGCTTAAGAATGACACAAATCTTAAGTCTTTAATCAATGATGTAACATGCATATATCATGAGATATTTTCTAAGGGAAATATTACTCCATTGATAGTTATTGAAAATACACAGCATATAATAAAAACAAAAACAACAACATATATAGGGCAAGAACAGCCTCCCACTAACCTAAGGTATCAAAAGACTTAACTAAACCCATTTCTAGCAACATGTTTTTGATAGAAATTAGGTCAAAGTCCCTTAGTTAATGGATCAACTATCATATCATCCATAACAATTTGCTCTACAACTTCACCTTTCTTAACAAGCTCCTTTAGTGTCAAAAATTTGACCTCCATATGTTTAGATCCTAAAATGTTCTTATTGTTTTTAGCAAACAACACATCTGGAAGATTATCACAGTATAATTGTATAGGTCAACAAATGGAGTCAACAATAGACAATTCAATAATGAGATTTCGTAGCCATACAACTTGTGAAGCTGCACCATAACATGTTACAAACTCAGCTTGCCTTATAGAAGATGATACTATAGTCTGCTTAACACTTTTCCAAGATATAGCTCCACCAGCTGACATAAAAACATATCCTAATGTGGATTTTTAATCATCTAAACAACCAACAAAATCAAAATCAGTATATCCAACCACTTCAAGATGCTCAACTTTTCAATATGTAATATGTAGTTCCTTTGAGATATCTATAACCCTTTTAGCAACAATCCAATGGTCTTTTCCCATATTAGACTAGTATCTACCCATAATACTAACTGCAAAAGCAATGTCATGTCTAGCGCAAACTTGTCCATACAGCAAGCTTCCAACTGCACTAGCATAAGGTATTGCTTTCATAGATTCTCTCTCAATTTCATTCTTAGGTGATTGTGCCATACTCAATTTATCACCCTTAGCTATTGGCTCATCCTAAGATTTGCAGTCTTGCATATTGAATCTCTTCAATATCCATTCAACGTATGTTTTTTTAGAGAGACCCAGCAAGTTTTGAGATCTAACCCTATGAATTTCAATTCTAAGGACAAAAGATGCTTCACCAAGATCTTTCATGTCAAAATGTCTGGATGATCATTATATGCAAGAAAAATATCATCTCCATAGAGTATAAGAAAAATGAATTTGCTCCCACTGATCTATTAACTTTGCATTCCACAAAGCTAAGAGAGGAGATTGCACTGTCAAATTTCAAGTACCATTATTGTGAGGCTTATTTCAAACCATAAATAGACTTTTAAAGTCTACATACAAGATGGTTTTGACCACTTTCAATGAAACCTTCAGGTTGAACCATATAGATTTCTTCGTCTAACTCTCCATTTAGAAAAGCAGTTTTAACATCCATCTAATGAAGTTCTAAATCATAATTAGCTATGCCATAATTACTCTAAATGTAACCTTAGAAGACAAGGGAGAAAAAGTTTCATTATAATCAATGCCTCCTTTTTGAGTAAATCCTTTGGCAATTAATCTGGCTTTAAATCTTTTTATATTTCCTTTGAAGTCTTTTTTAGTTTTAGAGACCCATTTACAGCCAATCGGTCTACAACATACAGGTAATTCAACAAGCTCCCACACACCATTGTGGTAGATAAATTGCATTTCATCTTTCATTGCATCTGTATCCTGTGTTTGTGTAGTTTCATGGACAAGTATATGCTCCTCCGCCACTGGATTGATCACAGGTGCAACAACTGATTGCAAAGGTGTAGATATATGAATGACCTTAATCTACATCAAATAACATCAACTACATCAAATTCCAAAAATTTAGCTATTTGTGATTCTACAATTCTGGAACCCCTTCTTTACAATAGAATCTGTAGCCCTTAGAATGATCTAGATACCCAATGAAATAGCAACAAGTTGAGCTTGACCGCAATTTGCCTTCAGTGGGATTATAAAGGCATACTTCTAAAGGATAAACCCAAAAAAAAAAAAGTGATTCAAGCTAAGCTTCCTCTTGGTCCACAATCCAAATGGTGTCTTAACCACAGACTTATAAGGGACCTTGTTGAGAATATATAATGCAGTGTTAATGGCCTCGCCCTAAAGATAACCTAAGAGACTAGTTCTAGACATCATGCTCTTTATCATTTCTTAAAGGGTGCAATTCTGCCTTTCAGCCACACCATTTTATTCTGGACTAGTTGGCATAGTAAATCGAGCTACCATTCCACATCCTTCTAAGTATTTGGCAAATGGTCCTTTTATTTGTCCACTTAACGTTTGCCATAATACTCAGCACCCCGATCAGATCTAACAACCTTAATGACTTCCCCAACTGTTTCTCACTTCAGTCTTGAAAGTCTTGAATTTATCAAGAGCTTCAGACTTTTCCTTAATTAAGAAAAGATAACCATATTGAGAAAAATCATCAATAAATGTTATAAAATACTTATTATTACATATTGTGAGTGAATAATGTCCACTTATATCTGTATGAATTATTTCTAAAAGGTCAGAACTATGAGTATATTCTTTTTTTCTTAATTTTGGTCAGCTTACCCCTACAACAGTCAACACGTGTTTCTAGGTCACTGAAGTCAAGGATAGGTAGGATAGCATTCTAAATTAACCTTTCTACTGTTTCCCTAGAAATGTGGCCTAGTCATTTATGCCACAACATGCAAGACTTTTCTTTTGTTAAGGATCTTTTGGCAACAACATGCTTAACATTATATGAAGTGGAGTATATTTGATTTGAATTTAAACAGAGTCTATACAAACCATGTGACAAAATACAACAGCCAACTACTCTTAAGTTAAAAGTTATATTTACATAGCCTGCTTTAAACTCAAAAGCATAACCAAGTTTGTCTAGTACAGAAACTGATATAAAGGATGGTACACAAAATATTTCCCAAAAATAGCTCAAAATCAGAGTCTAGTTTTAAACAAACATCTCCAACAAACTCTACTTTCACTTCTTCATTGTTGCCAATTGTGAGCTTTAACTTTTCTCTATTTGGTCTCCTCTTGTTTGTGAACCCCCTACAATGCGAAAGCAACATGTTTAGTCACTCCATTATCAAGACACCAAGAACTAGATGTGGAGTCAACAAGTTGGATTCACATAAAACTAGAGCGAAAGAGTTACCCGTGTTCTCATGCTTCTTTAACCAAAGTTTATATTTGGGACACTTAGATTTCTTATGACCTTTCTTTTTATAAAAGAAACACTTCATTTCTTTCTTAATGATACCTTTAGGACCACCCACAGCATTAGATTGACCAGGTTTTTTTTTGTGATACTGAACAATGTTAGAGCAAAAGCCTTGAATTTCTTACCTTTCTTCTTTTAGTGAGGTTTAGACACAAGCAAAGCAGTACTAGCATGCTCTGCCCTGAGTTTGTCTTCCTCAGCAACACATATGGCAATGAAATCATTGACATTCAGAAATTTACCTAATCTTTGTAAATTTATCACCTTTGGGTGTACAAATTACTCAGACTAGTTCATTCCCAATCATATGGTCTTTATGTATCATCTCAAAAATTAATATATAATCAATATCTTTGGGTTGAACAATTATACATTAAACTTGAGACATCCTTAAAATCATATAAGACCAATATCTCCTAAAAAATTCAACAAAAAAGGCCACTTTGGTGACTATGTTTTACGCTAAATTCAAAGAAATTCTTACACCAGGATACCCTTTAATACTATCCCAAAAATTAACCTTAATTATGGCTTTAAATAAAATTTAGAACTAAACTTAAATTAACAAAAGGGCTCAGGGTGAAATACTAATAAGAGAAGGACTTGATGGGAAGAAACCTGCTATTTTGTTATTGGCTGAATTCAAAATTTAAGAGTTAGCACCACTCTCCTTCTTAGGTGTGTATATCACACATCTTCTTCCCTATAACAAGTGGCATTTTTCCTTCTGTAACAAACTAATTTTACACCCAGCAAAGAAAATCAAAATTTAGCTCCTTCTAAACCTAGACATGCATAAACATGTGTTTTATTGAGCTAATTAACTTTATATGCTCAAAATTGGATTATAAACAAATAACCCATAACTAATTATTTACATGGATTGAAGAAAATTCAACTAGATTCATGCAATTTTTCTCAACTTTATGAAAAAATCACATGGTTTTAAGTCTATGCATGATGGCTCTGATACCACATGTTGAAATAATTTAACTAAAACACCCTAGAATCACATGCATAAGAGCTTAAAACACAAAAATAAATTAGGTTGAATTTAATTAAAGACTAACCTAGTCTAGTAGAATCCACAATTGAACATGATTTAGAGGAATCCATTACTGATTCAAGGCTCTTGGCTTCAATTCTTGGCTTCAATTCTTGAAGTATCAGCTTGGTTTTCTCCTTCCAACCAACCCGAGATAGATGGCAGTGTTTTCTCCAATTTTCTTTGGTATTCTCAAAGAAAAAAGTGAGAGCATGAGTTAGCGAAAAGAGGAAACTAGCCTTGTAAGTTGGAGAATGGGCCCTCCATCAAAGCCCATAATCTCTTAGTCCATACTAAAACATATCCACAACTAAAAATAGAGAACCCATTTAATCAGATCAATGAAATTGGGCTATTATTATGCTTCAAATCAGTTTCAATTAATTTAAAATTGAAACTCACAATAATATTGCCCATAAATAGATTAATTTTCTCACACTCACACCTCCAACTTTCTAGTACGATAAAAATAGTAAATACTCTACAATGGACCCTTCAAGCACAACAACTACTCTATTTTTGAGCTTTTAAATGTCTAGTAATACTTTTAATATGAGCCACTCTAAGTCCCTATGTCACGACCCAACTTATGAGCTAGACCGGCACTAGGACCTGGGCCAGCATAAAGCCCCCGAGGCCCATAGTAAGCCTTTCTGTTCCCAAATATATAATCAAGGCCCAAAAACTGAGGCCCAATATGTAAATAAAATAAAATAAAAATAAATTATTTCATTTTAATTCGGGTTAACACAACCCAATGATTATCAGCTACTAAAGCGAGGGGAGCTCAGCTCAACCCTATTACCACCATTTACAAATTATTTATATATCATAAAAATTTTTCATTCAGTAAAACCAAAAATTCAATTTAACACTGTCTCTAACAAGATCCATAATACTGCTAACACATGCGGTGTTCTACATTTCAAATTTAGAAAATAATAAAACAAATAAATAACAGATGTTAAACATGCGAGAAAGAAAACAGGTTACTCTAAAAAAGAACTCTTCCTGTGGCCTGGAAAAATAGGGTGAACAGAAGTGAGCGTTCGACTCATAGAGTAAGATATTAATTTTACGTATAATTTCTATAACTATCTAAGTTCAGTGCATACCTATGAATGAAATGCAATATTTTCTCACAATTCAAACAAGTCACATTATAATCACATCAAAGGCAATCCGGAGCACTCACACATACATATATGGAGAGCCGATCCCCCTACCCAGCCCTCTTAGTTTTAATCTCTGTCAGCAAGATCAACTCAAAGCTGGACTTTCTCTTAATATTTGAATGCGGTGGCCAGCGAGATCAACTCAAAGCCGTGCCTACCCCGACTTATCCATAATAAGGATCGGGTACTAGTGAGTCAAGCTCCAGCTACATCTACCCATCCTACCCATAACCATATACATATAAACTCACACACACAGCTCAAGATCACCATAAAATAACAACTATTGCAATGTCAATAAGTACAAATGCGATAAAAGGTGTGCCTAATATTTAACTACATATATATATGTATAAGTGATGCATGAGCATACCTTGAATATATATATAATAATATTGAAATTATAAATAAAATCAATATTTACTCACAGATTAGTCGACTGGACTGTAGCTAGTCCAGCTGAAAGGAGAAGACGGCCGATACTGACCACTGAAACATGCATACTGACCTCTATTAAAAGGCTGACAAAATTAAATAATTGATTTAAACCATAAAATCAAAATAGTTCCTAAGATCTTGTCAAAATTTCGATAGAATTTCTCCTGTACCTAGGACCTACCCAACCTGCAAAGTAGTTCGAATCACACTTCTAAAATTGTACATCTCATCTCCATATCTCATTAACAACACATGGCCCCTCCTAGGCCCTCCAATCCAAGCAAAATCTCACAAAATCAAATATAATGTTTTTGCCCCTAAAACTGATATTTTGTAAAAATTACTCAAACGAGCTTTAAAAATTCTAAAACTTTTTCATGCAGTCCTTAACAATATTATAAGGCTATTGCAAAAGGAATTATAATTTTCTAATAACCCCCGAATATTTTATGAATTTTTATTCAAGAATATTACTCAATTCTACAAGTTTCTAACGGCTAATATATTCTTAATTCAGCCCAAATCAACATTCACATATTTAACTCTCCATTCTCAAGCATCAACCAATCATATAAAATTTAAATACCAAAAATTCATATAATATTATATGCCCGTATGCTAAAAATTCAACTAAAACCCATATACATTTTTCAAAAATATTCTATAATCACTCAAAAATTTAACAAACACTATAGAATATCTCCAAATCATTTTACTTTCATCATATATTTTTCTTAGAATTAATTTTTCTCTAATTTTTTCTGTTCAGGAAACACTGCATTTAAGTACCATAGACTAAGAAATAAGAAAAATAATATTATCCAAAGCTTATCTGTGTCTCAAAATTTCAAAAATTTATGAGAAAGCCTCTGGAAATTGAATCATCACTAAAGCTCACCGGATCCACCGTCGGAACCGCCACGCACGGTGGCCAGCTGCTAGTCGCCGACGACATCTGTCAGAACTGGTTACACCAAAATGTTCCTCTCCTCCTCCTGAGTCCATAGGTGGTTTCGAATCGTCGATCCAACGGTCGAATCACCGGAAATCTCATCGAAAAGTAAAAAAAAAAAAAATCAATTTTCTCTCTCTTCGATTCTCTCTCCTCCAGCCACCAAATGGAGCACCGTTGGTCCCATTTGAATGCTCACACTCCCAGGTCTCCAGCAACTTGAATCACCAAAAAAGGTTGCCGGAATAGGAAGATATGGCCATTTGAAGTTTCGAGTCTCATTTCTCTCTCTTCGTGTTCCCTTACCAGATTTTCGTCGTCCGACTGTCCATGGGGTCTTGCCGGCGTCGTCATGTGTTATAGGTGCTCCTCGTCGGTCGGTGAGTTTGGATGGTCATTGGAAAAAGAAGGAGAAAAAGAGCAAGAAAGAAAGGAAGTAAGAAAAGAGGTGAGGAGAGAGAGAGAGAGAGAGAGAGAGAGAGAGAGAGAGAGAGAGAGAGAGACGTGGGGGAGGGGTGCTGTAACTTCTTTTCTTTTTTTTTAATTATTAATTTTTTTTTTTATTATTATCAAAAACCAATAAAATAATTTAATAACATTTAATTAAATTTCTTTATAATGTAACTAATTGATAATTTAAGTACCACTACTAAATATTTAAATTATTACACTAACTAAAATAATCAATATTTTAACATGTTTATGTTTCAATACTAAATAAAATATTTCAAATTGTAAGAATAACATTAGAAATATATATAAATGAATGTATTGCAAAAATTATAATTGAGTTAGATAATATTAAAATAACATTTGAATAATGTAATAAAATATAAAATTTATATTTTAAAAATTTGAGTTATTACACCCTAACTTAATAGTAGACTCACAACTATAAAGAAGGAAGGGGAAAGGATATTAATAGATAGAGTACCAGTAAAATTCACCATACCTAATACAAATTCAATTATTATTCTTAATATCCAAACCTATTTAAAGAAAATTAAATTTTATCTTAAATTAATAGAGGAGGGGAACTTGGCTTGCAATAAAAGGCGTGATTTTTATTTTTTTTTATTATTTATTTTTTTTACTTTTTATTTTGATTCACGCTTACAAAAACAGACTCGAATTGCTGGTCAAAAATTCTATCCTCTTTACGGCATCATGATGAGGCAGCCAATCTCCCTGTTATGTTGTCGTTTTTCTGATGGCACATTTGAAAGAATCGAAATAATTTCATCTTCAGGAATCAAATTTAATGTCAACAAGTCAAGTTTGGGGCATTGCAGAATTCTCTTCAATGCAATATTCAATTAATAACGTGCGAGTGGAATCCTCACCTTTTCCCTTAGTTTGCTCAGTTCCTCCCCTGGATTTGTCAAAATTAATTAATTTTGTTGAAGCCGTGGATCACAGTCAAAATGGGGGAGCTATTGTTGGAGCCATGTAGATTTTTATATTTTCATTTCATTTCCCCTGGAGTTTCCTACTTCAATCAACGATGGAATTTTTAAAAGGCAGCCGGTTGACTGGTTGGCTCGGAAAAATAATGTTAGAAGTATAATACAATATTTTGAAAAGTAAAAACGCAGCTATAAAAAACTCAAAATTGTATGAGTATGAGTTTAATAATTATTAAATTAAATATTTATATTTTAATTTTATATATTATTATATATTTTTTAATTAATTTTATATAATTTTTAATATAAATATATGATCTAATGATTATTAAATTTATTTTCATATAAGGTTGAATTTACATTAGATGCTTCATTTTAAAAATAAAACGCCAAAACATGTGCTTATAATAATAATGAATTTTTATTTCATTTACTTGTTCATATAATTCTTCTAGATGTTCCAATTTCCTCTATAAATATGACCCAAACAAATCTGTCATATATCAATCTTTTTCAAGGTTAGTAATAGCTAATAAGCAAAAAAGAGATCATGGCTGGCTCTTCCTCTCTACCTACTAATTTCGCCAAAAGGTAACCAAACCACACATCTCTTCTCTTATCTTCTCTTCTCTTTTCTTTAGGCCTTCATACAGGATTTTATTTGTTATTTATTATATACTTATAGGGAGAGATTTCAATTGTAGATAGAAATAATAATATATAATGGGTTTGATTGACTAGCTAAAATGTTAGTAAAAAATAATATAAAAATAACTTATTATTAACTAACCAATTGTAGAGAAAAGTGATTATTCACACCGAAATTAGGAAATACAAAAAAGATAAAATATAAAATAAAATGGAGAATAAATTCACTTAGCAATTAAAATTCCTTCAAATTTGTCACTAGTATAATTTTTTATAAAAAAAAAATTCTGAGATAATATATAAAAATAATTATTTGTTAATTGCTTACATATGCGATTATGCAATTTTATATTAAAAAATTCATTACAGAGAAATTTGTTGTAAATACACAATATACTTTTTATTTTAACTAATTTTTATATAAAAAAAAAGATTTAATAATTAATTCATGAAAGATTATTATATACGTAATTAGCTCAATAGACCCATTTTACAAGCTACATCCATGTGCTTTTACAGGTTACAAGGCAAGGTGGCCTTGATAACAGGAGGAGCCAGTGGGATTGGAGAGGGCACAGCAAGACTCTTTGCTCGACATGGAGCCAAGGTTGTGATTGCAGATGTCCAATCCGATTTGGGTCACTCTGTGTCCAAGGAAATCCAATCGGAATCTGGACAACCAGTCTCCTACGTCCAGTGTGACGTAGCCAAAGACTCTGATGTGGAAAACGCAGTGAAAACAGCCGTTTCAATGCACGGAAAGCTTGACATAATGTTCAACAATGCCGGAATCACAGGGAAATATGATTCCAGCATATTATCAATAGAACGTGAAGATTTCAAGAAAGTTTTTGACATAAATGTGTATGGTGGGTTATTGGGGGCCAAACATGCAGCAACAGTAATGATCCCACAAAAGAAAGGGTGTATTTTGTTCACTGCAAGTATTGCTTCAGTGAGCTATGGTGGGATCCCACATGCCTACACTGCAGCAAAGCATGCAGTTGTTGGGTTAACTAAGAACTTGGCAGTGGAATTGGGGAAGCATGGAATTAGAGTTAATTGCATATCGCCAGCAGGAATTCCCACTCCTTTAGCTGCCAAGGCGATGGGAGGTGTGGACTTGAAGACAGTGCAAGAAGCAAGCATGGCAGTTGCAAATCTTAAAGGAGTATCTGCAGATGCTAATGATATAGCAGAGGCTGCTTTGTATCTTGGAAGTGAGGAGTCTAGGTTTGTGAGTGGTTTGAATATTGTGGTTGACGGAGGTTACAGCCTCAGAAATTATTCAAGCGCAAATTAAGCCTTAAATCAGCCATTGAGTTCTAAATAAGCATGGAATTAGATATCTGACTCAACAAGGGTTCAAACTAATTATCCCTTCTTCTTTGGTTTCTGAAGTACCAAAAAAATAATAAATAAGGATTATTTGTTTGCTTATTTTCAAGTTTTTAATGTTCATTCTTGAATTTCTTTTTTAATAAAAAATTATATTCTATTTTGTATTACTTGAGAAAATTATATCTAGTTGGAATTGATTTCCATCAATCATAAAGATGCAATGTAATCCAAGATTAATCATGTAATATCTCAGAATTTCTAGAGTAAGTAAATTTTTATTTTATTTTATTCTGATTTATGAAGAAATAGTCACTTGGAGGATATTGGTTTTATAAATCATATATATATGTCATAGAAAATAATTATAAGTTAAACAAAAATGTGTTAGGTGTTGAATCATTTATTTAAGTGGCATACTAGGTTTATCAACTTAAGCAAAGGTGCTGAATTGTTATGCAATTATTATGTCTAATATCATTATAAGTGGAATCAAAAAAGGAAGGCTTGTCCCTTCTGTGCAACTTGCATATTACTCTTTGGTTTATTTTTTTTAATTGCAACATCTTGCATCACAAATGCCAAAACAGCATCAGCTAACAAACAGGTCACCAATTCAGCTGGCCTATTAACCAGCCAATTACAAGGAACAAGGCCTTTAATTGCTTTTATAATATTGTCCTTTAATTGATTTTTATAATCATTGTAAGGCTAGAAGATGAGAAAGGACATTGATCACTTTTTATATTGCTGATCTGTGAAAAAATACAGATATTCAATTTTTCCCTTTTCTTTATTAAATATAATAATTATTTTTATAATTTTTTAAAATAAATTTTATAACTTTTTCTTTCTTTTAATTAAGGAGATAAAAAATGATTAAGTCAATAAGTATTTTTATTATAATCTAAGTTATTTAATTATTTTTTTAATTATCATACAAAAACTTGAAACAAGAAGTAGAAATATATGAAAAAATAATATTATACAGTTTTTGTAATGGTGCAATATTGTATTTGTTAATATTTATTACTAATAGTGCATTAGTAACTAAAGAAATTATATTTTTTATGTAATATATATAATATTTGATGTAAAATTAATAATAAATAAATAAATTTAATGAAGTTTAACAAGTATATTAGAAAAAGGGTATATTTTATTATAATAATGAAATGGATGATAAAAAGAGCACAAATTGTCTTCCTAAAATCTATTCCCTTGTGTTGTGTTCTCTTTTTTTTTCCTACATTTGCTATTTCTTCTGCATATCATCCGCTCAATGTTAAATGTTTATGTTCCAACTTGTGAATCACAAAAAAAAAAAAAAAAAAAAAAAAAATTGTAAATTGTCAGAATCAATTGTTAATACATTAAAATTAGTTGCTAATTGATTTAATAAATGATTTAGTCGATTACAATGTTAGTTGCTAAATCGATTAGCAACTAAATGATAGATAGGTTGCTATTAGTAACCAATTCAACAATCGAAAACCTATTGCAAGTAGTAACCGACAATTGAATTGATTGTTAAATTAATTAATTTAAAAAAATAAATTTTTGATAAAAAATATCGGTTGCTACTGGTAACTAATTTAACAACCAAAATTTATTATTAATAGCAATCGATATATAATCAGTTGCAAAATTTTGGTGTTTTTAATTTTACAACTATTTTTCAAAATAGCAACCGATTTTTCATTCCTAATTTAAAAAAACATAAAAAAAATTAAATTTTTAAATAACAAATAAAAAATTCACATAAATAAATTTTTCTAAAAATTACTAAAATAACAAATTATTAATAAAAAATTAGTACTAAAAAATTCATATAAAAAATTATCAAAAGTATTTTGATAAACATACAACCAAAAACAAATTACCATTAATAATTATTAACCAAATACTAACAAAAAAATTAAATATAAAAATATATTTATAAGATAAATTAATAAAAAATTTGTCATATAGATATATTATAATAAAAAAATTACTAAAAAAGTAATTATTTCTAAAAATCACTACTACAAATAATTTACTAACAAAAAATATATTTGTATAAGAAAAAATAAATAAATAAGTGAGAAAATAAAAGATGATGAAGAAGAAAATAAATAAGAAAAAAAGACGGTGAAAAAAAAGAAAGCAAAAGGAAAGATGATTATAAAAAAAAAATAGATAAGAGGAAAAAAATGATGAAAAAAATGATAGAAAAAAAAAAGATTTTTAGAAATGAGAGAAAAAAATTTGAAAGAGAAATAAGAAAAGAAAATGAGTAATTATTTATATAATTGAATTTATAATTGATTTTAACAATTTATTTAATAGGTTACTAATTTTTTAAAAAATGGGTGAAATTTTCCATTAATAATTAATAATCGATTTGAAATTAATTGTTATTCGCTAGCAATTAAATTGAAATTAGTTGTAAAAATTAATTACAAATAGTAATTAATTTATAAATCAATTGTAAATTAAAAAAACTTGAGTTGTTGAAAAAATTAGTGAAAAATTTCCCTTCAATAATTAGCAACCGATTTAAAACTGATTACTAATAGTAATCGATTCATAAATTGATTACAAATTAAAAAAAAAATTTTAAAAATTGACATTATTTTTTCCTTTTAATTTTAGTAACTAATTTGTAATCTATTATAAAAATTAATTACTTTTAGCAATTGATATTAGTATGTTAAAAAAAATACTTGCTAATAATAAATTATTGTAAATTAATTATTGAATTGAGTTGTTTTTAACAAATTTTAAATTTAATAATTGATTCATAACCAATTATTAATTTTTTTATAAATAATTATTTTATTAATTAATTATTAATAATAATTAATTTTATTCGATTATAAAAATCGATTGTAAATCTGCATATTTTTTTTGATAGTGACACTCTTGTCAATATCTAAAATTTGTAATTACGTCGCTGAAATTGTTAAATTTTAGCATCATTAATACCTCTTCTGACCAAACCTGATGTTGCTGTTTTTTCCACGAAGTTAGAGAGAATCCATTTTGTTGGCTCTCAAATTCTAGAGTGGAATAGAAATTATATAGGTTATGATGTAGATATCGTTAGAATGGATGACCGTCAATAAGTCAGCCGATTGTCTGGTTCGGATTTTCTCACCAAGGGGTTTGCCTTTTAATTGACTTGTCCTATGCTAGCTTCTATATCGTACAGTGATGTCCTTAGGCCTTTTAATGCAAATTCTTCTTTGCAGATTAAAAAAATAAATGGCGGACGGCTGCGCTAATTTCTGGGCTGCTGCAGTCCGCCGACTGGGCTTCTTCATTCTTTCTACACAATGCGGTCATATTGGGTTGGTTTGATCAATCACGTTTTCGCTGTGCCAGGTGCTCCCACCTACCTATCAGCGGCCAAATTATATATATTAAATCTAGGACATCCAAAATACTTTCCCCTCTTCTTACCTCTATTATTATTATTATTATTATTATTATTATTATTACTATTTTAATTCAAAAGAATTACTATTTAATTTCATATTTTTAGTATATTTTTTAGTTAACAAATTTTAATTAATTTTAATAAAATTATTATTTAATTTTTTTTATTTTAATAAAATTAATCAATTAATCCTTATAATTCAATTATTTAGTAACTTTAATTATTTTTTCTTTAAAAAAAAATTTCGATTGTGTTTTTATATTTAAACTATTTTGATCATCTTTCTTTTATTTCTTTTTTATCCTCTCTTATTTGTTACTCTCTTTCTTATTTTTCTCCTCCATATTTTTTCTTTTATGTACTCATACCCTTCTTTCTTTTATTCTTTTTTCGTTTTTCATCTTTTAATGGAAAATAGTATACGTTGTCCTAGTAAAAAGATTAATAAGTTTCACTAAATTTAAAAGTAATTAAGGCAATATTTTAGAAAAATTATTTTTGTATAGAAAAAATATAAAAATAATACTTGAAAAATTAAATAAAATATTTGAATATTTTAAAAAAATATAAATTCAAATTTAGTATCTACAAAATAAAATTTTTATTTTCATTTAGAAATTTATTTTTTAATATTTTGTTTTTTTAAATATAGAGATAAACTAATTAGTTTTACTAAAATAACAGAACTAAATAGTAGTATTTTTCAAAATAAAGGGTCAACTAATTGGTTTAATTAGAATAAAGAGATTAAATAATAGTTTGATTGATATTAAAATTCGTTAACTAACAAAAAATTTGACATTTAATGAAAATAAAACACATCAATTAAATAATATATTTTTTTAAAATAAAAAAATTAAATTATTAATTTTATAAAAAAAAACTAAATAGTAATTATCCCTTTTAACTAAACTATAAAAATCAATGCCATATTAAAATAAAAAAATGAAAAAAAAATAAGATCAATTCCAAAATGGAGGCTAACTCCATTTGGTACTTAATTACATCATCATTATGGACTTAATTTTTTTTTTTATTATTACTGGGGATGGCTAGCTTGTGTGGTCAATGATGACCATCTAGAAATAAGGGGAAAAATATGCACTAGTCTATCTATTTTGTGCACTATAAATTATAGCAGGTAAATTTTTTGGGCTAAGTATTATGTTCAATTTTCCTTGTTTTGATGAACTGACTTCTCCCTTTCCCATAACTTCTACTCTATAAATAAAATTAGCCAATTTGTCTAAAGCCCCCATAACCATATATTTCTCACCAAGAGACTAGCTACCATATAGTAACAAGGATCATGCCAGGCCCTTCCTCCCTTGCTTCTTTTGCTAAGAGGTAAGCAACATTGTCTTCCCTTTATTAATTCCACTTGTAATTATTACTACGTACGCTTTTTTTGATAAATTTAGAATTGAATTCCTATCTTATTAGGAATGCAAATTGATAAAAGAGAGAATTCATGATTGTTTTTTATATTAGAGAAAAGGATTTTTTTTTTTTCCAAAAGAAATAATTACACGGCATAGATGCATGCAGATTACAAGGCAAGGCGGCCTTAATAACTGGCGGCGCTAGCGGAATCGGCGAGACCACTGCAAGACTCTTTGCCCGGAATGGAGCCAAGGTGGTAATTGCAGATGTCCAATCCGAGTTGGGTCACTCAGTATCGAAGAAAATGGAGTCAGAAACTGGACAACCAGTTTCCTACGTCCACTGCGACGTTACCAAAGAATCAGATGTAGAAAACGCGGTGAACACAGTCGTTTCAAAGCATGGAAAGCTTGACATAATGTTCAACAACGCAGGAATCACAGGGAAATACGATCCAAGCATATTTTCAACAGAAGCTGAAGATTTCAAGAAAGTTATGGACATAAACGTTTATGGTGGATTATTGGGAGCAAAACATGCTGCCAGAGTAATGATACCAGAAAAGAAAGGCTGTATTCTATTTACGGCAAGTCTTGCTGCGGTGATTTACGGCGGCGTTCCACATGCTTACACAGCTTCAAAGCATGCAGTTGTTGGGATAACCAAGAACTTGGCTGTAGAACTGGGGCAGCATGGGATAAGAGTTAATTGCATTTCGCCGGTGGCTGTGTTCACCCCTTCGGTTGGGCGAGCTATGGGTTTGGATGAGAAGACGTTGGAGGCAGTGAATTTAGCTATAGCAAACTTGAAAGGAGTAAAAATAGATGTAAACGATATGGCTGAGGCGGCTTTGTATCTTGGAAGTGAAGAGTCTAAGTTTGTGAGTGGATTGAATCTTGTAGTTGATGGAGGATTCAGTTTGAGACACTCAGCTTTGGGCTTTGATAAATCTTGATTCACCCATATTTGAGTTCTTGAGTCAGCAGATTGAGAATTTGTTGGTTTTGAATAAGCAAGGGAATAAGGTCTTCAATAAATAAATATTTTTAGCATTTACAATCTTCATTTTTCACCGTTTCTAATATTTGATTCAGATCAATTAATATATTAATTCATTTTTTTTTTCTCATAGCGAATGGAGATGAATGGCTAGTTTCAGACGCCATATTCAACCCAAGTAGCTTCCTGATCTAGATCAGTATAAGGATAAGCAAATTCACGAGCAAACTAAAAAGATTTTTAAGGTTTACCAACAAATTTTTGTTTTATTGGTAATCTTTTAAAATCCATTGATAATTTGTCAACAGATTAGGTCGGTTATGGTAAACTCATTGGTAATTCTTTTATCAACAGATTTCAAGTCCTTTGTATTTACTAACGAATTTTAAATTTTGTTAATAAATTGAAAAAAAAAATAAATATTATAATATGTTGGTAATTTTACCTTCATTGATAAATTTATTGGTAATTTAAAAAAATATATTTTTAATTAAAATAGTAAATTTTATTATTATTTTTAAATTAATTTTTTGAGATTTAAAATTATTTTATTATTATAAATATGTTTTTATTTTGTGAGTACTAATTATTAGAAATACATTATAATGAGTGGAAAAAATAGTATTTAAAAAATAATATAAAAGAGAAGAAAATAAAAGAAAAAAATTGATTAATAATTTAAACAATCAATTCTTTTTATTTCATAAGATTTTGAAAATCGCTGATAATTTATCAATTGATTCGTAATTTATTAATAAATTAAACATTCATTTTTTATAAATTAATAATGAATTTCAAAATTCATTAATAATTATCAACGAATGAAAATTTGTTGATAAAACCATTGCCACAAGGGTTGTAGATTTTTGTAATGCTTAGCAAATGAATATCACATCAGAGGATTTTATCCGCACAATAGTCTGTGAGCATTACCAATAGTGTCGCTATTAAAGTCGTTCCCAAGAAGGAAGACTATGGAATTTTCTACTTCGATTGAAGCACAATGATAGGTAAAATAATATCAGCCACAACATTGCAAGTGACCCCATCACTAAAAACAAACCACTGCTCATAGTCATACTCATGCATACTGTAGACAGAAGGCCTACCTACGTTGATAGGGCCTCGGCTCATAGGAATTAGTGGGGGCAAAATACGTCAAATCGATTTAATTTCATTTTTCACTTTATTTTTCAGTTAATTCAATTTTATTTTATTAAAAATTTTAATTTTTTTATTTAATTCAATTAATTGAATAAAAAAATCATATTATTGAAACCACGGTTGGAAATTTGTTCAATGTCCCGATACTTAGCCCTCTTAAACGATGATGAATTAGGTCTCGCTCTATGATGATTTTTAAAATAGTGTATAATATTTTAATTATAATTAAAATATTATTAAAGTATTATTTTTTATTTATATTATTTAATTATTTATATTAATATAAAGAGGTGAAGAAAATAATTTATAAAAATTTATCTCTCTTAATTTTAAAAAATTAAAAAAATATTTTAATTAAAATTAATAAAATAATATTATTATTTTTATATTTAATAACTAATTTAATAATTATTTTTATTAAATATTTTTACTTTTAATTACTATATAAATAGTTAATCATTAACAGTTAATGGCCTTATCTGATAATAATTTTTAAAATAACGTTTAATATTTTAATTAGAGTCAAAATATTATCACTCTTATTTATATTATTCAGCGTTATAGCATTTATACTGAGGCTAAAAAAACATTTTGAGCAGGATCAACAAGATTATATCATAGTTTTTATATTTAACAGCTAATCTAATAATTATTTTTACTTAGCATTTCAACTTTAATAGCTATATAAACAGTTAATATCTAAATGGTTACTAAAACAGGTAACAACTAATATTGCTAAATATGATTAATATCCAATAAAAAATAACTGATAACTAGTAAAATGACTAACAATTATTAAAGCACTTAATATTGGCAAATAGTACCTTAGTCTCTCTCCACCATGATCTTCCGAAATCCTTCCTGAACTCTCCTGAAATCCTTCCCAATATTCCCTGAACTCTCACCGAGTCTTAACCAGGATGCAGCCTTTCACCCATCAGAACCTAATAAACACCATACAGTTCTCAAAATCACAAACTACATTAATTCCATTTACTTTGACGACTTTCCTCTGGACTGGGATGCTAAATTCCTTAGACAACAGCATTCTCAAAGTTTGATAATGAAAGAGTTATGAAAAATGTATGGGAACTAATTAATTAAGTGGATGATAAACAAATACTTGGGATGTTATTTATTTTAACCTTCTCGTCATATTCATTTGACTTTACACTATTCCAAGATAGGTTTGGTCTTAAAAAATATTATTTTTATAAAATAAAAAGATAATTTTCATCTATAAATAATCATACAACATTAAAATGATAAGATTGGGAAGGTTATGGTATGCCAGAACTATCAAACTCTTTCCAATCCCTAATCAGTGGACACTGAGTTGGACTGTGTATGTGCTATTGGCATGATAAACGAGGCCATCAGAGGCCCAAGTCCAAATGGTGGCTGGCGGGACTGATTATGGATTTCATTATTTTAATTCTGAAAAGTGTGTTTGTAGCAGCTAAGAATAATCGATGAAGGAAACAAAGGACTAAGGACATTCCCTTGTTTTTATCATCAGTGACAATGTTGTATACGATTTTTGAGAGTTTCAAATCAGATCGAAAAATCGTAGTCAAATGATAAGAATCATATCGAATTGAAGTTATTTTAATATTTTAATTTAATTTTAATTTTTTTATTAAAAATCGAATTAAAATTATGTAGGAATTGAATTGAAAACTAAATTCATACATATATTTTTTTTTATGTATTATATATTTTCATAATGATAACATATATTTATATGTATATATATATAATTATGAACTAAATATAACTTAATATTATATTTTATTTTATTTTTTTATATTTTTTTAATAATTTTAATTATAAGTACATTAAATTATCTTATAATTTTTAATTATAAATATATTATTATATTATATATATATATATTAATTCATAATTATATTTATATTTTATAGTTAAATATTTTATAATTAATAATTAATTAAAATGCATCTTATATGATATATTTACACTATTATATTATATAATATATTTAATCTAAATTATATATATATATAGTTAAAGATTATATAATCTATAAATAGTTAAAAGATATATTATATAATATATTATGCATTGATAACCCAATTCAAAATTTAAATACTAATTAAATATGACATTTTAAAAAAATAATTATATAAAATTGATTTACGAATCGAGAACTGAATCAAAATCGTATCAAATCAAAATAAAAATGTATAGTACCGAATCGATATCAAAAAAAATTAAAAACTGTACTAAATCAAAATCAAAATAATAAAAAATCGAATCAAAATCATACTAAAATTTCAATTTGATTTTAACTTTTAGACAAATCTCAAATTGAATTGAAACTGCACAGGATGTATAAGCCGTTTTAATTTTGTAAATATTAAATTAATTAAGCGATTCTCTTTTCTTGCTTGTTTTTTTCTCGGGACTCAGAGCAGTCTCTTATCTGCCAAATTAAAATTGATTTGAATATTAATATATACAAGGCTAAAAATTCTTTAAATTAAAATTTGCAAAAAAAAAAAATTAAATTTTAAATATTACAAAAAATGAATAAATAACTTTAAAAGTTAAAAATTATAAATAATTAGATTTATATTTTAATTAATCCAGTTGTGACCTTTGCTTGAAGTTTAATTATCTACTTATAAAATTAAATCTTTAATATATCTTTTCCATAATTAGCTTAGATAATAGATCCCAAGAAAGTGCCACAAAGTTTTGCTTATCTTATAATATTAGGCCATTAGTAATTGCAGCCCAAGTGACCTGCTCACTGAATTGAATTTTTTTTTAAACAATTTTTTTAATTATTTTTAAAAAATATTTAACTTAATTTATAAAAATATACTCAATGCATATAAGTTAATTTGAATTTATAAATATTTAAAATTTTAAATAATTATGTATTTTATTAAAGTGTTTATAAGTGATTAATAAATATTTAATTTATATTATAAAAAATAGCTTATAAGTATATTTATTATTAAATTAATTAAAAAAATATTAAATAAGATTTATTTAAAATTTTAAAAATTAAATAAAAATAATTTAATAAAATTTTTAGTCAAATCAATTTATAAGCACTAAAATAAAAAACTGAGTTAATTTATTTTTTCAAATTATAAGTTCAATTTATAAATTTAAAAATAATTATAAACAATCAAGTCAATTTATTTTTAAAACTTATAAAATAATTTAATTAATTTATAAATTAAGACAAACACCTTTTACCCTTCATCTATAATGGAATTTTATGGAAATACAGGCAGCTTCCTTTCTTGTTAATGCTAATGATATCCAGCTATATGCAAGTGTCATGGAGTTTGTCCAACCTAGCTAGCTACCAAATTAATGATACTCATTAATTTTATTAATTAATAGTTTTATTATAATTAAAAAAAAATTAGTTACCCACTTGCGTTTTGGGTGCCTTCATCACGCCAAAGAATCTAATTGTGATTATAAACCTAAAGAAGATTGTTATAAAGATTATATTTTTAAAATTAAAAATAACTATATTGAACAAGATCTAATCATCCACTAATTAGTGAAGACAAAGAATATATAAGGAAACACTAATCCACTTGCTTAGTGGCAATCCCATTTAACTCACACACTTATTAATTTTTAGTAATTTAAAAAAAAATTAAATAAGTTCATGTAATTTTAATTAGCATCAAATAAGTTTTAAATTAAATTTTAAGTCAAATAAGAATTGAACTTTTTAATTAAGTACAAATAAGTTTTCACATAATAAAATATTATTTATATAATAATAAAATAAATTTTATAATTTTAAACAATAAAATTATTTATTATTTTTAATTAAAATAAAATTTAAAAAATTAAAGAATATAATGAACAAACAATAATTATTTTTAAAATTGAAATATAAAATTAATATTTTAATATTAAAAAATAAAAAATAAAAAATTATTTTTTTTGAAAAATTAAATTTATTTAACATTAATTAGACAGTCCAATTCTTTTTTGTCAAAACTTAATTATGAGCTTATAGCACTGATTCTTCATTGATATATATTAATAATAATTGATATTAAATGACAATTTTTTTTAAAGATGTTCAAGAAAACATTTACCAGTTGACTCGTCAGTGTAATAGCTGTAATGTGTATATATATATATATGATATGCATGAAACAAGAAATCAACGGATAAAAATAAAGAACAGAAAAATAAATAATAATTGATATATAGAAATAAATAATATATAACACATTGCAGAGAAATAATGTGGAAAGCAATGCATTGAAAGTTAAAGCTTCTGGCTGCCTCTTTTTTCTTTCTTTTCTTTTCCTGTCATAGAAAAATCTCCTATGCTGTCTCAGTCATTTTCAATAATGATCAACTTAAAAAAATATATATTAAAGTTAAATATTTTTATTCTATTTATTAGTTCTTAATTTCCTTTTTTTTCGAGAGTTTTTTCTTTATTTTTTTAATTCTTTTCTTAGTTAGATTTTTTTTATAATAATATATTATAATTTTTATTAAAAAATAATTTATTTTTATATATTTTATAGTTACTTAAATATTATAATTTTAATAAAAATATTTATATTCTTAAAATTATGTATAAAATTTAAGTTTCTTACTTATAATTTGTTTTTTTAATAAAATAAATTTATATTGTATAATAATAAATTAAAATTAAAAAAATAAATTGCTATGTCTCACTTTTCAATGGAAAAGTTTTCACACCAATCCCAAGTTCATGCAAGGTGACAATTGGGAGTGTGATTTGCATCCGAGGCCGCCGGTTGTCATTCCTATGAGTAAGAAAAATTATATAATAAAATCGATATATGTATTATAATTTTAATATAATTATTAATTATAATAAAATTTTAAATAAATTTTATTATTTTAATAATTATAATTAAATTATTATAAATATAATAATTATATTAGATAAAAATTCTTATAAATAGTGAGTTTATGCTCTTTGCTTATGCATTAATTTTACTCTCATTCGAGCAATTTATATTTTTTTTTATTAGTGTGTTCATTAAAAAAATATGCATCTCAATAATTTATGAAATATATATTATAATGTTAATGGGTGACTCAGTTATCAAAAGCACCACCCTACTTTGGCACATTAATTATTTTTTCTTTAAATAAATTAAATTAAATTAAATTAAAATAGTTATGATGTATAATTTATTTTTGAAATAAAAAATATATATTATATTAATATGCAAAATTGGCATCTTAACATATCCCCATTTCATCACCTCCTCCTAGCTTGAAGACAATAAAAACAAGAACTTCTATGCATGCACAAGGACTTTACTTGAACCTGTCATTTTCTATTTCATTGTTCCTTTTTAAAAAGACTTGAATTGCTTGATGATTCCCCAGCTGATGGAAGCTCTATAACTTTAGAAATGCACATCTCCTTCGCACAATCCCAAAAGAAAAGAGAAAGCTTCTAACATATCCATATGAACCCAATAGTGGTGGAGTATGGTACATGTGTAGCTATAAAGAAATACAAAAGGTTGCCAAATCTGATGTGGATTGCAAATCCAACAGTAACATAAATACACAACTGCCTTTTTTTTACAAGAGACTTCCACTTGGAAAGCTCTCGTGCATGCCAAATGGGCACTATTTCTACTATTGCTCGACCGACACGTGTTGAATGTGACACCCTCATAAGAGTGGAGTGACTTTATATATATATATATATATATATATATATATATATATATATATTCCTCTTCTGTTATTATCAACACAAACCTCAAACAGATAAAAGACATTATAAGAAAAATGAAAATTAAAGCTGTAATATAAAAATATTTTAAAAAGAGTAAAAAATATCTTAAAATATTAATAGGAATGAAAATTTTCATCACATGAGATGTTATTATAAAAATTATAAAGTTTAATTTTATGATATTGAAATTATTTTTTAAGTTTTGAATTGGGATCTTAATTGAATTCATGGGTAATTAAAAAAAAAAAAAAAAAGCCCACAAGGATCCAAAGAGTGAGAGTGTTAGGACCACCTATGTTTGCTTAAAGGAGAAAAGTCAATTAAAAGAGTCTCCACTACTAAATTTTGCTAAAAACTATTGAATGATTGAGGTGACACATGTGGGTCAATTTTGTCTTTTTCATTGGTTGAGGAATTTTTAGTTAATTGAGATTCATTGGAATGGTTGTGGAAAACCATGTTTGTTTAACAAGAAGGTTGAATTTCAATTGTCCTCAAAATTAAATGTCACCTAATTTTTCAACATTTCAATTCATAATATAATTAAAAGCTTTATTTATTTTATAGAAAATATTTTTTTTTAAATATTTTTTATATTTATTTTAGCATTAAGACATAAAAAGTAGATCAATAAAAAAATTTCCTCATAAAAAAGTTAATTTTTTTAAAAAATAATTTTCTTTTTTTAAAAGATAAAATTATTTTCTAAACTTTGATAATTTTAATATGAAAATACTTATAAATATATGATATAAATAATTAATTTCATATTTTTTTAGAAAATAATTTTTATTAAAAAATATTTTTATACATAAATTATTTTTTACGAAATAAGCAAAATCTAAATCACATCTAGATAATAAAAAGATTCTAGATAAAATTTCGAGTTTGAATATAAGAAGTTTTTAACTCAATTGATTTAGATATTTTTAATTAATTGAATTCTGATCGAAATGAAAAGTAGAAATTGTATAATTTCAAAAATAATTTTAATTTCTTAAATTTCATAAGACCACATTTGTTTTAGCAAGAAGGTTGAATTTCAATTGTCCTAAAAATTAAATATCACCTAATTTTTAGCATTCCAACACATAATTAAGGCTTAATTTATTTTGTAGAAAATATATTTATAAACTTTTTTTATACTTTTTAATATTTAAGGAATATAAGAAATGAGCCAATGAAAAATATTTTCTTAATTAATAGAAAAATTAAGTTATTTTAAAAAAAATAATTTTTTTTAAAAAGAGAAAATTATTTTTTAAATTTCGATAATTTTAACTTGAAAATAGTTATACGTGCACAATATAAACACCTGCTATTAATTTAACATTATAATTAAATAATTAAAAATAATTTTATATTTTTTCAAAATATAATTTTAATAATTTTTTTTATGTGCAATTTAATTTTTACGAAACGGACAGTTTAAATCACATTCAATGGTATACATCAAGTAGTTAAATATTTTCAATTAATTTAATTATGATGGTAATTAAAATTAAAAATTTTATAATTTTAAAAATAATTTTAATACTAATTAATTAAAATTTATTGAGACATGATATGATTTATTTCATAAATGAAAGTTTTTATTTTTTATATTGGTAGATGATAAGTCAATTTAGATCAACAACCTTAAACTACATAAGCACGTGTCAACATCACGGAGAAATTAAGGAATATTCACAATTTAAGGAAAACCAAAAATGACTTTCAAGACTATGCCATTTGTATACTTTGTTTCTGTTTTTTTATTTAATTACAATTAAAAATCAAATTTTAAAATTTTTCATTTTAAAATAATTATTAAATTATTAAATTAAATTTATTATTATTCTAATTTTTCTTCTTCACAGTTGTGGTTTACCTTTTTTTTTTAAGGCTAATTTGAATACATATTTTTAATATAAAAAATAAAGAATTTCGATTTAATCAATTATTTCTTTTAACAAATTTTAAAATTAAAAATTAATATTAATTTATTAGTATCTCTCATATATCCCTTTTTTATGAATTAAAGCCTTTTATGTTGAAGTTTGAAATTTATTTTTTCAAAAAAAAAATATCATTTGAAATGTTATAAAAAAAAAATTTAAAAATATTTAACTATTTCAAAATTTTTATAATTAAAACGTGTTAAATATAATATAAAAATAAATTTTAATAATAATAATAATAATAATAATATTCATCGGAATTTTAATTAAATATCACGAAAGGTGTTTTGTTTAATTATTATTAGAAACAATTAATAGCTAATAGACATATAAATAATTAAATTAACCTATTTGATCATCGGTTGATTCCATTAACACCATTTTTAGCGCTTTTTAGCTAACTTAAATTAATTTTTTATTTAAAATATATTATTTTAAAAAATTTATTAATTAATTATTTTTAGCAGAAGAATTATATTTTTAATTTTTTTATAGTAAATTAATAATTATATATCTATTTCATTAATAAAATAAATAATATAATATATACCTTATTAATTATTTTATATATCAAAAGCAATTATTAAACATAATTTCATAAAATACTTAGATATATCGATTATAATCAGTCATTAACTATCAGCTATCGACCATCAATAATAATTATCAATCATTAATTATATTCAATAGTTAAATTAAATAGGCGAAGGGAGCCGCTGCAGGTTTTCCAAGATGGTGCCTATGGCTGAATCAAAATAAAAGACAAAGGAGATTGTCTGATCCTCAATATCGTGTGATCAATACAAAGCAATAGCTTTACCTACCCTGAAAATGGGACACTAAGTGAAAAACATAAAGAAAAAGTAGGGATGAAAATGAAAGATGTGGACGTATTTCTTCAAGACTGAGTTTCCTATTCCTAATCCTACCTGCACTTGTAAAAAATCCCAATCATGGACCACTAGGATTTAAAGCATTGATTACATTATTATTCATTTTCCTAGCAGTGCCTGCAATTCTTGCTTTTCATTATTTCATCTTGACAAAGTATTTTCTTTTAATTAATCAAGAACCCACTTGACAATACATAAAAATCTTAAGAGTTGGCAGATGTCAATGAGAAAAGAAAGAAAGAAAAAGAAATTGAGAAGAAACCAAATCTTTTTTGACAACTAGAAGCCTCATTCCTGAACTTGCCATATTTAGATGAGCTATCCATTACATTTTGAGACCAATGCAAGTAAAGAGAAAATGGACTTTAACTTGCCTTTTTTTAATTAAGATAATTCTAATGATTATCAAATTAAATTAAAAAAAAATATTAAACTAAAAATAAAAAATATAAAAATATAATTTTTTTAATAGGGGAATAAAAAAAGAGTAGAGACTCAAATCTGATAACTTCAACTGCTGAATAAGTCAGACTAAGTAAGAATGAAAATTCTCTTTTTTTTTTTTTATAAGTGAAATTTTTTTTTATAATATAAGAAAATAAAAAGGGAGGAAAAACCAGCTATTGGGAATCCTAGATCAGCAAGTTTACCCAATTATACCAACCTAACAACTAAATCCAAAAGAAGATAGCAATAAGAATGACACATTACCAAGGCAAAAATAAAGTAAACCAAACATTACATGATAGCAACAAAATCCTACTGTCTTAAGGACTGTTTTTGATAGATAATCAGTAATGTGATTAGCTTTACACATAGTGTGGATAAAAGAGACATCCGATAACATAGCCACCAAATTTAGAACTTCTTTAATGCTTTCACAAAACCTCTAAAACTCCTTTGAATTGCTATTTAATCATGATACTGCGTTTTGAAAATCAAACTGAATAACCAGTCCTTGAATGCCATTTGAGGATGGCTGCATTTGCTTGGTAACGAGAAATTCAAAGTAATAGTCAGAACTCAAAACAAAAAAATTTCTGCCACACCTAGGTATACTCAGTAACTCACTACTCACTACACACAAAACTCTAGAAAGAAAAGAGATCTGGACATTTTAATAAGCAAAGAGCCACGAAAATAGGTGGTGAAACCAAGGTCTAGTTAAGGGCTGATTTGACGATAAATGGTTTTGGAACTCGAATCAGTCGAAATTTAGGGAGAAAGGTTGATTGTGGTTCGATTTGAAACCAATCAAAATTACTAAACTAGAATCACTTCAAATTGATTTAGAACCAAACTAGAATCATAAGAGATCGGTTTCTTTCAATTCAGATTCACCATTGATTAGGATTTAAAATCAGCAATTCTAAATCAAAATTAACCCATGACTAAACCTAGTGAAACCACAACAAAGTTAAGATGGTAAGAATAAGATGACAGAAATAAAATTAACATATAATAGAAGTGCAATATAATACTTGTTTCTCATATAAAGGTAAGGATTTGAACACAGAAATTCCTGGGTATGATTAATTAGAGTATAATAATAAATTATAAATTTCTGATTTGAGAATTGATTTTGTTTTATTTCCAATTAAAAAATATCATAAAATATTAAAATTGCTTGTTGTGATATACTATGGCATGGAAAGCTAATGCTGTGTGTTAGCCGGCACAGCCATTTCTATATATCATTTCAACCGTCAAGATATTAATTATCCATCTTCATTGTTCACGCTAATATTTAAGATTCCCAATTTTGACTGCCAAGAGAATAAAATACTTATAAAATTTCACTTAATTTTAAAATAAGAAAAAAAAAAACACTCTTTTTGGAAAGATATATATATTAGCCAGTATCTATAATAATACAATCGTTTATTTTTATTTGTGGTATTTAAATTTTTTTATCTAATATTATTTATCGCATTTAAAAAATAAAGAGTATTATTTTTTTTAATTTTATCCTTTATTTTAATTAAACATAATAAATATCTATATAATTTTTTATGTGAAATAAATAATAATTTAATCAATTATTAGGATGTTTTTTTTTAAAATAACGTTATCCAATCATTTCTTTATTCACTGAGTGAAACTCAAATGCAACAAATAAAAATAGATGAAAATAGTAATTATTCTCATAATTGTGAATTAGATAATTTAATTGATTTTCTTCCATTTTTAAGGTGTAAAGAAACTTTTCATCTATCTATTCTAAAATTTTTACATTTAAGATGTGTTTGGTAGAATATTAAAAAATCAATGATTAAATGTTATCTTTATAGGTTTTAATCTTTAAAGAGGGTAATTATTAACCTAAGCCTCTTAAGATTAACATTTAACCCCAATAAGGCATAAATATTAATGAAAATAAAAGTTTACTTATTTTTTTTTAAGTATCCAAATAACATTAATGAAAGTTAAAAGTTATAAGTTTAATAATTATCTTTCATTAATCTTATACCAAACAGTAAAACCCGAAAGACTATAACTTAATTAACTCGCTTCTATTAAATAAAGAAAATTATTCCAAAAGTTGGTGAACCCATATATTTTGATTAGCTCCTCCAAGCTAATTAGACTTATTCCAGCTGCCTGATGATTGTTACTCTAAATTTGATATTTGATAAACGAAAGTTGACCTCTCAACATATATATAATTAGAGAACTTCAAGAATTCGTCAAATTAATTAATAGTGAAATTTTCTTTTCATAAATAAAAAATGCTAGGAATTTATAGTTATCATCACCAACCTATTAAAGACAATTTACGAAAATTATTGATATATTCAGAGACAATCAAGATATGAAATTGTGAGTGAGAATTTATGTATAGTGGAAGTATTTAATAGTATTTTAAAAGAATAATAATTATATAATTTCAAGTATTTTTTCAGTTAAAAAATATAAAGAAAAATCTTATGAATGGGATGGGAATTAGAATGGTGATAATAACAATGATTTAATGATGCGAATATATATTTTAAGGATCTTTACACATATGTGAATTAAAAAGAGAAAGAAGACGATGCGTAATGGCTAAGCGATGTTTTTTTTTTTTTTTTTTTTTTTTTTTTTTTTTTTTTTAAAGAAAAAGAAAATTGAACTACCTTCCAAGTCCAACAATAATTCTATATATATATATATATATATATATATATATATGGAAATGATATGGAAATGAAGCTTGAAGAATCCATTTTTATTTGTTAGATACTGCTATCCAATGGGTAGAGGTTGACAATCATCATAGGATTCCAGTTTAAATATAATATAAATATATACATTATGATCAATCATTTATTTTGCCTGCTTGTTGCTTGATTTAGCTTAGTATTTGATTAATAAATATATTTAATTAAAAGAGTGTTTATCTTAATTTATAAGTTGGTTAAATCAATTTATAAGTTTTAAATATATGATGATCTGTTTGTTTATAATAATTTTTAAATTTATAAATTAAATTTATAAGTTAAAAAACAAGTTTGATCATTGAATAATAATTTTTATTTATTTATTTATTTATTTATATAATGTATTTGTAAGAAGTAAATTCTAAATAGTTAGGTGTTGAACCACTGAATTATTTATCTTAATTATTGAGTAAACTAAAAATATACGTGCTTTCATTAATTTGAAATTAATTTTAGAGAAATGAAATTATTTGTATGGTGCCTTTTGATTAATGATAACAAAAAATAATTAATAAGTTTTAGTTTAATAATATTAAAATTATCTATAAAATTAAAATTTCTCAAATCTAAATTTAATTAAAATTAAATGAATAAAAAAATTAACAAAATTTAAAGTACAAATAGTTTAACCAAAACAATAAGGAAGCATTTTTCAATACTTTCTTCTCCAAGGCATCACCTCTCTGCTTAGCACTTTTCCTTTAAAAAAATTTAAGAACAAATTTTGTTTTATATCTTTAAGATGTAATGAGTGGAAAGTCTCGAGTTTAGTTTATCTATTTATTTGTCTAAGATTATTTATTCTATAATAAAAAAAGATAGCTAATCCTTATTATATAACCTATTAATTATTACTCAGATTATTGTATATTCACCAAATAAAAAAAAGAAAATTTATAATTTAATTCTTAAATTTTAAAAAATTAGTTATTTAGATTTTCAGTTTTACTTTATATTACACTTTAGTCTCTAAATTTTTTAAAAATTAATTATTTAATTTTTAAATTTTGTACTATAATACACTTTAGTCAATGTAATTCTAATATTAATCTTTCTGTTAATAAATAAATTATTGTAAATATTAAAATTTCTAGGACTAAATTTATTTTTTAAAATTTAGAAATTATAGTATAATATAGTATAAAAATTAGAGATTATATAATTAATTTCTAAAAATATAGGAATTAAAGTATAACGTATGAAAAAATTTAAAAATTAAATTATAAATTTTCCTAAAAAATTGAAGGGGAAAAGTGATAATATTGGTCACCACCCAATAGTAATTATTAATTCATACACTAATTTGAAGCAGGAATGGATAGTGATGGGCATGCAAAAACCACTGAAACTAGGTGAAATTGTCTGTAACCCACTTGTATTAATTTAGAAAAGTTAAGAGAGTACAAGGTTGCCAAATATAGATGGCAGGCAGGTAGTTATGCAATTCCAGTTGCTTGGCCGCAACCACCATAATCATCCATTTTTAGATTCTTCTCATACATAATAAATTAGAGCCCGAAAACTGGATATTGCAGGTACCAAAAAAAGTGGGGGAATTTGTTTTTGTTTCTGTATTAAAATATTTGGCAGGATTTGATTTCTGCGGAGATCTTAAGTTATTGATTTATTTATTGAAAAAAAAGGTTTTTTTTTTAAATTTAATAATATTAAAATTACCTGAAATTATGAGATTATAAATTTAAATTTTAATAAATTTTAGGAATTGAGTGATTTTGTTTCTGTTTAGTATTAAATTTAAAGAGTCAAAATTATTTATTTAAATAAAAATATTATTTTAAATATTATAAAAAATATAATTTAAAAATTATTTTATTATTTTAATATTTAAAATTTATTAAATTTAATTTTAAATTATTTTTTAATATTTTTTAATTAACATATTTAAAATGATGATATTCTCTATTATAATAATAATAATAATAATAATAATAATAATAATAATAATAATGCCAAATAAATCTTATGATTATGAATTAAATTCTACTCAAAAGAAGTTTGACAAAAAAAAAAAAGAAAGCCTCCCCACTGCACAATGTATTGTCGTGTTTTAGCAATAGTGTAATGTTATATATACTATGTTATTGCATGTAGTACAAAAGCCTTGCATGAAAGCTAAAGCTTATTGGTGGCTGGCCTGTAGTTCCATCACACTTGTATGCATTTATCGCCCATGTCCTTTTTTTTTTCGTCTCTCTCCTTTCTCTTCGTCCTCTTTCTCTTTTCTCTCTCTCTCTCTCTCTCTCTCTCTCTCTCTCTCTTCTTTCTGTTTCCAGCTTGAAATTATGCCGACATGGCTCCTAACAAATGGGGTTTGTCTCTGCTTCTGTTTCTGTAAGACTTGAAGCTGCTTCTTCTCTGCTACTGTTACGTGAACTCTGCATCTTCAATCTTCAACTATTTCTTTCAGTTTTCTCTTTTATCTGAATCTTTTAGTTCCTGTTGGTGTTCTTTCTAGGCAAGGTTGGTTTTTTGGTTATCTCTGGTTCATTTATCACTATCTTAATATGTACCCTCATACTCTTGGTTTCTTCCCTTTTTTTGCCCCTCTTGTTTTGTTAGTTCATTTGTCACTATTTCTTTTTTTGGTTTGTGTTAAATGGTTGTTCCAGTTTGGTAATGATCTACTTCTTTTTGCAGATTTTGACATTTGGTTACATCTGTTTTCTTCTTTCTTTTTCCTTTTCGGCCCAAGATTTTATTTTCTACTTCACTTGTTTTTGATTTTGCAATTTAATACGGTTGTCCAAGCTCAGATCAATGAAACTGATTGGGTTCCATTCTGACCTAATCTTGTTTTTAAGATCTTTGGTTATGTAATTTGTTAAGAACAATATTATGTGTTTTTTTCATATCTTCTTGAAGTAGAATATTGCAAAATATAGGTGGAAATTTTGATTGTATTCTGCAAATTGCAGGATTTAATTTGAACTATCAAGATATAGCCTATAAAATCCATTGTTGAGATCATTTTGGTGGGTTTTAATGGCGGTGAAAACTCTGTATTTCAAAGAACATGAAGGAATTGTCCATAATCCAATTGGGCAGCTGTCGTCGGTGCCATCAGTGCCTTGGTGGAGTACTTTTGGATCTCAATCTGTTTATGGCGAATCCTGTGGGCTAGTCAAGGCTTCTTCAATAGAACAATCATCAACTGGTGGAGACCAACTCACTGCCATTAAGCAAGCCAGTCGCTGCACTGAGAAAGGGCTAGATAAAGGGAATACCACTCAATTCACAATCTTTCCAGGTAATCTCCTCCTTTATTGTGCAGAACTTTCTCATATGTCTTTCCCATGGATTGCTTACGTTTTTGCAGTAGATCACAGAAATATAACTTTGAAAAAGTTACACTGTGCATCTTCTTTTGAGTTACTGTTACTCTTCAAAATCTTTAGAGAAGCAAGTTCTCCTGTTATCTGAATAAGAATATTACTGTATTTGAAAGGTCTTGAGTTAAATTCAACTAAGTATATTGTTATGTGGTTTGGTAGATTGGTCCATTGAATTGGATGGAGAATCATCCTACTCGAGGACAAGGAGGCAAAGCAGTTCTGAAAAGGGAAAAATAAGTTTCTGAAATGAGTTCATATACTTTTTATCCCGTCAATAAACATTTACACAAGGGGCTGGTACAAATATGCTTTTCTATGCTCAAGGATTTTTATTTCCCTTATTTGGTACACTATGCTTAGGGATTTGGAGCTTATGGCTCCAAGATTTATAATAGCACAGTTGTCAAATTAGTTACTGTAAATGCTAGTACAAGGAGTAGTTGTCATTAATTTTACTTGTAGGTACATAACAGTAGTGTGTTGGGGTAATGTCGGGGTAAGGAACCTGACACCTAAATTATTTAATTGAGACAACTCTCAAATTATTCGGTGCATTCGTTGTTTGTACAACACGTTCACCATGACATTTGATTACAGTGGGATCCATATAAGATCCACTATAATCAACAGTTACGATAAATCCGTTATATATACAAGGAATATACTTTATAGTCTAATTGAATGGAATGAAAATTGTAACAGTCCATATTGAGAATGAATCCTATAGTAGAAGAGATGATCATAATGCTAACTTTGTGCATTCTGAGCTGTTTGGTGATACCGATTGTTTGCCTTTAAGTTTTACTGTTTAGCTTCAAATTGTTCAAAAATTTTATAATTTTAAAGCTGTAGGTTTCTGTTAGTGATATTATGTCGAAGTCTTTCCTTTTTTTTTAGGGGGGTCCATTAGGAAGCTCATTAAGCTTTTGGCGGGAAGCCCTCCCTCTCCTTAAACACCACCCCACCCACCTAAATCAATTAGAACAACAACTCCCCTTATTTACAAGGAAGTTGTTGACTTTTTGATGTGATCACAGTAGTCCCTCACACTAAAGTGCTTTGGCTTGTGTCACTGAACCACATTGAAGCTTTTCTTTTTCATTTGCTAAGTCAAAATTTTTCCTAAGATACATATGAACATTGTTATTTGATGCTAGAAATATAAGCTAGATATATGCGTTGTCACTGGAATAATTGTTGGTTCATTCTTATCATAAATTTAAAGTACAGGCACCGAGGTAGCTTGATAATAAGATAGTCGTATGCTTGCTGAGAAAGATGGAGAGACTATGATGATTGTAAATTAGATCTATTTGCATTGACAAATACATGGTTCATTGGATGAAAGGAATCATGATGAATGAAAAATTTCATCTCAAGGTCATTTCATCACATGAAAAAGCATAAAGAAGCAAGAAAAAAAATAAGTTTATTGTCCATTTCCATTCCTCCAAAGTTGTGGTGCTTTTGAAAGTTATGGTAGATTTTCTGTCTAGCATAGTCATTGGGACAAACAGAGGCTCTAGTTCTTCTTTGGTAGTCCTAATTTTGTAGAGGAATGGATGAAGTTTTGCCTAAAGAGTGAAACTATTTTTTTCCTTGTATTTCTGCCTTTCCCAATTTGTTCTTGTTCTCAATTTAGCCCCCAACATGAATTTGTTCTTATTTTGTAGCAAGCCACTTCTTGTTGACAGAGGCTTCAATTTATGAGAAGATTTTTATATACCATATATTTTACTATGACTTTATTAACTAGACAGGTCATTTTTCTTTCAGGTGACTGCAAAACTTCAGATGAAGGACAAAAATCTCCTCAGACAGCCATCTCTCTGCAAACAACTTTGCCAGAATATCGTTCTCATATTGACCTGGGATTCGGACAGCCAATGGTACGGCCACTTTTCTCACAATAACAATTTCTCATGTACGTCATTCCTAATTACTAATTAGTTTCTAGCTCTGATGACTGATTGCTGCTTTTTGCTTCTGAAATGACTGCAGATCTGTGCAAAATATCCTCATATGGATCACTGTTATGGAGTATTCTCAACTTATGGACCTCAAATATCAGTAAATGCCCCTTCCTTTCTAGCTCTCTTGCCCTATATGTGAAAATTTATCTTATGCAATTATATTTATATAATCAATAACCTATTATGGCTAGAAATATAACAACTGCAGATAGCTTCTTCTTCTTCTTCTTTAGTACATGGCTCATGGTAACATGTAATCAATAACCTATTATGACTAGAAATGTAACAACTTGAACTCATTCATATATTTTATCATCACAATATAGGGACGAATTATGCTGCCAATGAACATGACAACAGATGATGGACCGATATTTGTAAATCCTAAGCAGTACCATGGAATCATCAGGCGTCGAAAAACCCGTGCAAAGGCTGTACTGCTGGAGAATAAGTCAACAAGAAAACGCAAGGTATGTTCTATCAGGCTATCAACTCAATCTAGTAATTCTGCTAGATTAGAAAATTCCATATCATATGAGGTTTATTTGTGGCCACGCAAATTGGAACTTCTAGGTAACTCCATTTCTCAATCCTTGCTCTTCCCTTCATCTAAGATGCAAATCAGTTCAGTTTTTATTTTATATCAACTTTAACAAACATCAAATGGAAAAAAATGACTAGTTTTAGCCCTCTAGTACATAATCTTCTCTGTTAAATCAACCACCAAACCTGATATGGCCATTTAAATAAGTACCTGGGTTTGATGGTCATTGATCTGATTGGTCAACATACGATAACTTGGGTTGAGTAATTTTTATTTTAGGGTACTTACTATGGTTTTCACAGTTAACATGAGATTCAACTCTCAAGCTTGTCTGAATGTTCAACCAAATTCAACTTCCTAGCTATAACATCATGTACATAATTCTGGGTTATTTCATTTATCAAGTTCAGTGTGTTGTAATTCTGGAAAGATTCTAGTCTTCTTGAAAATGAAGGTCCCCCTCTCCTGAAGTTTTATTTTTCTCCACAGCCTTACATGCACCTTTCACGCCATCTTCATGCAATGCGACGACCAAGGGGAACTGGTGGCCGTTTCTTGAACACACAGACTTCCAAAAATGGAATACATGAAATCGAGGCAAAGAAAGCTACTGGTGGTAAAATATTTCAGCCAACTGGTTCTCAGAGTTCTGAAGTCTTGCAATCTGACAGTGGAACTTTGAATTCATCAAAAGAAGCAAATGGTGGTGGATCAAATCTTTCAGGGTCTGAAGTCACAAGTATGTATACTAGGAGAGATCTCGATCACTGTTCACTCAATCGCCTTACATCGCAAGTACAATCTTTCTCAATCATGATGGATAGTGGGCATAGCATTGTTATGCCCAGTAAGTGGGTTGCAGCAGCAGATAACTGTTGCAACCTGAAAGTTTAGTATCAAGGGCATGGGATTGGGGCTTGGTGCTTGCACTATGTACCAACCCCATCCCTCGATGCATCCAAATGAAAAAGGTCTGTTGTGTTGGCAGGGCTTTGTGTGGAGATTGACTTCCGCCATTTGGGTGCTGGGCAAATCATTCTTGGCTCTTACGCATTAAGGTCATCTCTGTCTTTCCATGCAATCCGTTAACTGGTTGATCAGAGGTGAACATCTTAATGTGGTATTATATTAAAAAAAGAAAAATTTAAGGAAAGAAAAGGACTAGAAAATAAAATGGGTCTATCCCATCTTGTAAGAATGATGTGAAAGTCTGGTTGTGTGTTTGTTATCCTACATTATGTTGAAACATGATGTTTTAGATGTTTAATATCTTCTGTCTGGCTTATCACTTCTCAAAATAATGTATTCTGGAACTGAACTTGTGTTATCACCTCTATTTCTGTAATCACCATGTGTTTGTTATCCCATGGAATTTTATTTGTGTTATCACATACTTCTTGTGTAATCTCCATGTGTTGTCCTATTTATTGAAGGAATACTTCAAGTGCAGAGGACAGTATTAATTGGTGAATTCTTTTTGATTCCTCCTATTGGAACAACAAAAGTTGAAGTAAAGAAACTTTGCAATTTACGTAAGGAAATCATGGATCATTTGGTTATTGCATGTGCAGTGTTGTGATTGATTACTGGGAATGAGCTGAACCCTCTGATTGACTTGCACAAAATGATAAAGAATCTTCTTTCAGCCTTCCCCTCCTCTGAAAGAGTGTTGTTCTATTTGGTTCAGGGTTCAAACGTGTGGAAAGAAATGAATATTCTAGCCTTAAGTTGATAAGTTTTTCTGATCCAACAATATAAACTTAGATAACTGCAGCTGCTTGACGGCATGGTCCCTCTTAGGTGAACCAAAGAAAAGCATCAACAAAAATAACATGTTCATATAAAACTAAGGTGAAAAGGGAGGTAGCTAGTGATATGCTTTTCTTGAAATGCAGCATGAAGAAGTATATAAACGACTCGAGATGTACCCGAAAAACCATGGCAGTTGCATATAAAAGATATAGTAAATTTAATTAGCAAGAGAAACATCAGAAGCAGAGGCTGCTGTGTCATTCTTATCTTGCTGTTTTGCTTCTCAAGGACGCAGTTGTGGTAATGAACAAGCTGGGAAATGAACATCCACTGCCGGTCACATGAAGATGATCTCGGCTATCTATCTGTTGCAGAAGGCTTGGAAAATCCTGGGTAAAGATAATGGAGGCTGTAGATAAGGGTGTACAAAAAAAACTGACAAACTGATCAATTCGGCGAACTAGAATAAATCTAAACTGAAATTAATGATTTTATATATTTAAATATTGATTATAATTTAAAAATAATTATAAATTAAATTTTCGATTTGAGTTTTTGGTAAACAATATATATATATATATATATATGAGAAATACTTAAATAGTTTTATTTTATTTTTTATTTTTATTAAATAATACACTTTAAATTAATATTTTATTTTTCAATTAATGCATGATAATATATATGAAAAAGATTTAATAAGAGTTTGAATTATAAAAACAAAAAAGGCATTAAAATAAGTAAAAATCACTCAAAATAAACCCAACTCGCTTATTGTAAAAATCAAACATATATAGTTTTATAATTTAATTTATTAATTTCAATTTAAATACTATCAAAATCAACTTTCTTAATTTAGTTTGGTAAAATATATCGAAGCCGCTTAAATTGCCCCATGTACACCCCTACTTGTAGATAAGTTATAAGCATTGAAATTGAATATTTCTCATGTTAACGGCTTTGAAATTTGATAATTTGTTGGCCTGTATAATCAAGGCCATCCTCCTCTTTTCCATAAATTTTCATTATAGCTCCAGCTAAACTTGAAATACTAGTAAAAATTTTGACATTTAAACAAGAGAGTCTCTTTTGAAAGGAGATTATTCAATTCACTCAATTTACGTGCATAATTTTTATAATTATATAAAGTTTTTTCTTCATATTTTCAAATGAATTTCATATATTTGTGAATATAAAATAAATTATTTTATGTTTATTGAAGATATGTAATACACATTTTTCATATAAATTTTATAGGCTTAAACTTCAATTACATCTCTATATTTATTAGAGAAGTTTAATTTAGCTTATTTTTAATTTTTTATCTAATTTAATTCAAAATTTTCAATTTAAGCTCAATTTAGATAAAAATAAAAAAATTAATAAATTTAGCTTCTTAATTTTTAGGTTTAAATCAAGAAATTAAGAAATTTAATTTCAAAATTAAGAAATTGAATTTCTTGATTTTTTTATTTAAATCAAGAAATTAAGAAATTTAGTTCATAAATTTTAATTTTTAAATTAAATGGAGTTTAAATTGAAACTTCTAGTTTAATTTGGACAAAAACTTAAAAACAAGTTAAATTAAACTTCTCCCATAAATGTAGAGACTAAATTGAACATTTAACCAAACTTTTATATATTCAAGTGTCCTATTGACATAATTTTCTCTGTTTATATGCATTCATATATTTAAGTGTAGAAAATAATTATTTTTCTTATCGAAATTTGATTTATTATAAATCTAAGAAATAAAATATATAATAAAATTTATTTATTAAATATGAAATATATGTAAATATTTTCTTTAAAGTAAATTATTGCCAAAATATTTAATTTAATCTTTATATTTATTAAAAAAGTTAAATTTATTTTATTTTTAATTTTTTATCCAAAATTTCAATTTAAATTCAATTGAGTCTAAAAATTAAAATTTATAAATTAAATTTTTTATTTTTTAATTTAAATAAAAAATTTAAAAATTTAATTTCTTAATTTTAAAGCTTAATTTTTTATTTTATTTTATTTTTTAATTAAATTAAATAAAAAATTTTAAATTAAATTAAATAAAAAAATTAAAAATAAACTAAATTAAACTTTCAACATTTAATGATTTTAATTTCTCTCCGTTTGTAGCCCAACCCAAGCCAGTGGTTCGTCAGTTGTTACTTCACAAACCCAACCAGAAACTCTTACACCTGCACCAATTAAGAACCTTATCCACCACTCATTTCCTCTCTTAACATTTCCTTCTCTATTTTTTTTTTTTCCAACCCACAATATCTTTCCGGCAGAAATGTCAGCTCTTTCCATGGCAACCTCCACTGTTTCTTCTTCTTCACTTCACACCAAGATCTCCAGCCTCTCGTTCACTTCTTCTCCACTTCCACTCCCTACCCACTACTTATCAAAGCCCTTTAAACCCTTAAAACTCTTCAAACTCAACATCCATTTCCGCAATCCTCTTTCTCTCCTCTTCCCCCATCATTTTCACCCTGCTTTCGCCTCCTTTGAAAGCTTTGAAGTAGCCCAAGATGATAACGTAACGGCTCAAGATGACCCACAATCTGAAACTGAAGCCTATCAAGAAGAAGAAGAAGAAGAAGAAGAAGAGGATGATGAACTGAAACCCACAGAATCAAACGAAGAAGGGAGGCTTTATGTAGGCAATTTACCCTATTCTATGACTTCTTCACAATTGACCGAGGTTTTCCAGGAGGCTGGTCGTATCGTGAATGTCGAGGTTTGAGATTTTGTCATTTTAAGATTTTTTATTGTTCAATTGCAGATGTTTTACTGATTGTTTCCTTTTTTTTTTTTAAATATTTTCTTCTTTTTGCTGGATTTGTTGTATAGATTATTTATGATCGTGTCACAGATAGGAGCAGAGGTTTTGGCTTTGTTACAATGGCAAGTGGTGAAGAAGCTAAAGAAGCGATTCGGATGTTCAATGGATCAGTAAGTGCCACTCTTTTGTTCACTCGTAAGTTTCTGTTTTTTGCAGATGGTTCTTACATTTGTCTAATATCAAAATCAATCATATGTTCATTGCTCTCTGATTGAATCTTAATGTAATTGTCGCATGGTTCCAAGATATATTTTAGCATATTATGCTGGTTGGATAATCAGCTAATACTAACAATGAAGTCTGGGAAACTTTACACTAATAGAAGACTGATCATATATATATATATATATATATATATATTGCTCACTAGATTTTTCACTAGCTAGTAATAATAATAATATTACTGCTCTATTTGGTGAGAAATATCTGAACTGTAATTTTTCATGCTTTTGTATCATTGCCATAAAGTTACTTTGTGGAAGTGTTCTCCTGATGTGGGCAGTTGAGCATAACTCAGCTTCGTAGATCCTTAATCCAGCTAGAGGCTTGAATGTGTGTGCAAGTGCATGGACTCCAATTTTTAGTAGAAACCAAAACTATAGTTATATTTTGAATGCCGTTAATTGAGCACTATATGCTAAGATGAAAATGGCAATATTGTACTGATGTTGATGATCAACAGCAAATTGGAGGCAGAACTGTGAGGGTGAACTTCCCAGAAGTGCCAAAGGGAGGTGAGAGGGAAGTAATGGCACCAAGGATTCGGAGCGCCTACAAGGGCTTTATAGATACTCCACACAAGATCTATGCAGGAAACCTTGGTTGGGGCCTCACATCTCAAGGTCTTAGAGATGCTTTTGCCAACCAACCAGGCTTATTAAGTGCCAAAGTCATCTATGAGAGGGACACAGGAAGATCTCGAGGTTTTGGATTTGTCTCTTTTGAGTCTGCTGAAAATGCAGAAGCTGCTCTAAATGCCATGAATGGAGTGGTAAGACAGAGTTGGCTATTGATTTTGCATATGTGAATTATTTTGCTTCTTTGTCAGTTTTTCTGATCATCTATTTGTTATTTCACAACCAGGAAGTGGAAGGGCGGCCTTTGAGATTGAATTTGGCTGCAGAAAGAGCACGTTCTACTCCAACTTCAGAAGCAAATAAAGAAGATAATCTTGAGAGCAGCGAATTGCTTTCTAGCATTGGCTCCTGAGTGAAACATTATTTAGGCTTAATGAGTGCTTAAATATGCAGTAAATGGAGCATCAGAGGAGCAGTACGAGAAAATATAGCATAGTACTTCCAGGTCTTGATCCTTATGGTTCTTTTTGTCTTTCACTGCTCCCCTGCCCTTTAAAAAGGATTCGTGCAAGTAAGTTGGCAACAATGTTAATTAAAAGCAGCCCTCGTGCATTTTTGAGTTATGTAGCCCTAGACTGTGCAATATTTTGCATTGTGCTATAACCTTTTAGCAATTTTAGAATAATCCGTTGATGGAAATGCTTCAGCAACGCTTATGATGCATGATACTGGTGTTTTCAAGATTTAACTCGAAGTGAAACTCCATTGTGGTAGACTGAATGTACAATGTTCGCACGCATCTTAATACATTAACTGCTCTTCCATCGTACTTCCTAAACTAATCTTGCTAGAAGGATGGATGGGGCGACATTCTTTTGTAAAGTGTTGATTGCAATGGAGTTTTCAATGTCAAATGTCAAGAACTAGGTTTGATGCAATGTCTATCTTGGCCTTTTTCTTCAGTATAATTCACACGCACAACTCTATGTTTAAACCAAAGTTACTGATTTATTAAGTCACTTTAATTAGTTTCCACAGTTACCTTTCCGTGTTGGATCCATATGCTACTTGGGGTTAACCAGTCAAGGGATCATGAGAATGATTCAAATTTATCATTCAAAGCAAAGCACAAAGTGAGATTCAATCTATGCTGTCAGTTGTACAAGTGAATTTATGGAATTCAGGGATCTGAGAAAAAAAAATTGGAAAACTCCTCTGGAGTCTGGGGCAGTTACACAATCAACCTCATGGTGAGATTAACCAACTTTGATAAGCCTAAATCCCCCAGTTTCATTACAACACCAAAATCCTTGAATGATGACGCATCAGTCATGGTTTCAATTTCCACACATTAAGAAAGGGGTTAAGGATCTCGCCCTCCAGTAAGAAAATTTTCTTTAACAATCACAAGAACTTCACTGTGAATTATGACGACCAGCAAGAATAGCATCTGCAGCAGTATCCAAGTCATGGGGAAAGAAAACCCTGCATTACGTAGAAAAACATTTAAGCTAAAATGAAACTGGCTCTTGGTTTATGCTCTTCTCAGAGGCTTTCTTGCCATAGCTACAACCAAGATATCACATCTTATTCAATATTCCAAGAGAAGAAAATCATGAAACAGCCAAGATAAAGAAAATGGAATAGTATCCATCCTAAGGAGATATTTTGCTTAAGAATCCTTTGCTGTATGCATAAATTAGCAATTGACGAATCTGGATAACTCTGTAAAAGTTCTTACCTACAGGTGTTATGATAAATGGTCTTGCTCATTTGATCTATGTCACTGACACCTTTACAGCCAGCCACAACCTCAAGAACTTGCCTGAGAACAACAGCCACATTGTTACAGGAAACAGAGAAGGAGAGTTAACACCTGAACAAATGCATAAATGGCTGAATGTTTTACCATCACTCTCTGTAAAAGTTTACCACCTTATGGCGGCACTTATGAAAAAGGCATGATAAACTTCCCCAACCAAAAGAAGAATGCTTCCTCAATCTCTAGGTGTGACAGATTAGATGGGTGTTTAATGGATACTAGTATTTTGCTGGAAGGCATAGCTGTCCCAACTCCCAACATAAACTAACATACATAAACACGGAAACAGATAACAATCTAAGGCCAATATTTTTTGAAGGGCAAGCTTTACATTGAAAAAGAAAGCACGGCAATACCCAAATATCATTCTTAAAATATTAGCAGTAATTTTGAAGTTAGGCCCATTATAATTGTGATAGAAATGTCTAATGCTAAATTGTAAGTCTCCATCCAAAGACATTCTCCAACATGCATAGTTTCCTTTGCAAAAATTAATATAACAAGACATACATATTCATCTTCAAAATTAAAATAAAGTGCAGGAACAAAATGTTATAAGGAGTAATTAGACAAAATTTCCTCACCGAACCAAACAAGGCTCATTCCGGCCTTTGACAATGCAGTTCTGATCATACTTCTCTTTCTTCTTAGAGGGACACAAAGATTTTACGAAATTAATCCCTGCATGAGTATTTTTGATTTCACAATATGGAGAATCTGTCTCAATCATCATTCTCTCAACAGGAATACCCTTCACGACATCAAGGTTCTCAATTGTCTTCAATGAGCAACCATTTAGACCTGTTTGCTAAAACCTCAGTAAAGAACTATAAGCATATCCAAAGATATATCCAGAGATAACTTGAAAGAAAAAAAGGTGGTTTTTTTAACCTATGTACATATTATTGAATGAGAGAATTTTATCACAATCTTCTGCACTGCCAGTAAACGAATGAGTGACCCCAGCACTGAATCTGTAAAATTAGAAGGATCCACATATATTAACCTGGATATATAGTCACAGCCAGACTACTATGCATAGGTGAAATTTTTTTTTAAGTTTGACCAAAATTTTCTCTGGAATTAAAGAAGAATCGAAGACATAGATAGACAGATATATAGATTGATAGATCATTACATCATTTCTGAAAGATCATTATATCATCTACCACTTACCTTGGGGGCATTTTCTTGGGACATGAAATGGTTTGCCCTATATTGCATTCAAGGTGAACCATTAACGCACAATTTGGTGGCAACTAATTTTCTTTCCTTCTCATAGAAAATGATAATAATGGTCTAGAACTAAATATATGATCAATTCACATAAGACTACAAGCCAACACAGAGACAATGATAGGAAGGCAAAATTATTGCAAAGCAAGATTTAGCAGAGTTTGGCAAGCTCACTTATCCCTGTTGCGCTCCACAATCTCACAGAAATCATCAGCAGCTGCACGCATATGTAGAAACATAGGCAGCTTTGTGGCGTGTGCTAATTCAAACTGCTTCTCAAAATACCTATACACATGGATAACAATTGCAAGCAGGAAATCACTTGATTAGATGAAACAAGCAACAAAGTGACAAGAAACAGATGGAGTCCCCCAGAAGCATTTCCCTCAGCAATGACTTACTTTTTCTGAATCTCTGCTGGACAAAAGTGAAGCCTATCATAATCCAATCCACACTCACCAATGGCCACCACCTTACGTTCAACATCCGATTGCAAAGAACATCATAAAGAATAACGTAAAAGTAGACTGGACTTATAATACTTTTCTAAGCATAAGAAAAATCCAGAATAACAATTAACCCAGAATATTAGCATGGATCTCATGGTTAAACATGTATTGAAATATGGAACATCTCAACCATAAAAGAAACAGATTTAAAATCCAAGAACGCAACGTGATGCAGTCAAGAAAAACAAAATTTAGAAATTATTTTGATTTGATTTTTCATTATAAAATTAAGATCTTTAATTCAGATTTTTAGTACAATTATGAAGTTTAGGGTTTTATTTGGGAATTCTATTATTATTAGGAATATTTAACAAGTTATAGTACATTTAGAATTTTACTAGTATTGACTTGGTGTTTTCCTATTTTGGAATTCATAATCCTAGTAGTAATAGGATTAGTTATTAGTCTATAAATACCTATGTAATCTAAGTATTTTCCTATAGACCATTATTATTCACAATCAAGAATTAATCAAAATTTAGAGAGTTCTGATCTTTTCCCTTTGATTATTTTATTGGATCTACATCACAAGGACATAACACTTTCCAGAAACATGCATTACTTGAATTTGTCTCCACAAACAAAGGGGCTAAATTTCACCCACTGTCCTTCAACTTTGAGTGTTATTTCAGTAATATTCTTCAACTTCAATTTGTATCACAAAAATCCTCTAACTTTAATTTAATATAATCCAAAATCCCTCAGACCATTTTTTGATGAAATCTCCGGCTAAAAGCTTAGGTGGATACGCCACGTTGGCAGTTTACAATAAAAATAACAGTCTCTTTCTTACTCTTTGTCACCTCCTTCCTCCCTCTCCCTCTGTCTCCATCTGATCATCTCCTTCCTCCCTCCCTCTCTCCATCTGATGAACCGAAATCAACAATGAAACAAAACCACAATCCACAAACCAGTTCATCAAAACACTTAAAAACCTCAACTTAAAATTCATTAACGGTTTAAAAAATCTCTATGTTTCCTATTGTCGTTCGTTTGTCTGTCCATATGAAGAAACAATTTTCTACCTACATATATATTTCTTTTTTTCAAATAATTTTTTCTTTCTCTAACTCTATTTTCAGTTCTTTCATTCGTCTTCAGCAAAAAGCAGCTCATTTCAAGGACGAATCTAATAGTCAAATCAAATTTCCATTTCTAATCTGAAACGAATTTAAATCAACGAATTCATGAATTTTTATGGGTAAGTTTCAAAAATCTCCTTTTTCTCTCATAGTCAGTATAATTAATCTGAATTCTTTCTCAACACATCTCTTATTCTCCTCCTCTTGCTACTACCGTGGTTGTTGCACCTTCTATTGCTCCTCCCCCTCCCTTCTTGCCTAATAACCCAAATCCAAACATCCTCACCAATCAAAACTAGTAGCAACAATAACCTCTTCCCTCCACCAATCTAACCATGCCTTTCTCTTCCCCATCTTCTTTATCGACTATATCCAACTTCAGTGCTCCCATCCCTTTTACTCTGCCTGTCAGTTTGGCATCTCCAACTCATCAATAGCAGCAACCAAACCCAATGCCCGTGATGATGCTCAGTTACAAGCTCTTGATTGGCAACCATGCATGTGGTTAGAAGGGATTCTCGTGGGTATGGCTTTGTGCTAACCTTGGGGAGATGAAGATATTGAGCCGTCTCAACACTTGAGAGAGAAACGTGAAGTGGTATGGTCGAAGGAAGAGAATGGTATTTTTGCACATGATTTTATGGTTTTTCTTGTTTCTGGGTTTGTTTATGAGTTTGATGATGAATGGAGAGCAAGAGTGGGGGTGGGTCTGCTCGTCAAGGGTTTGATGTGTGGACCTGAATAGGGTGGGAGAGAGGTATGGGAGAGAGAGCAAGAGAGAGCTTCCCTGACCACAGAGAAAAGAGAGGGGAAAAAGAGAGAAAGAAATTTTTTATTGTTAAAAGGTCACGTGGCAGATAGAGAAAATTTTGTGTTATTTTTATTCCACCTATGCTTGTCCACCAAAGCTTTTGGCCGGAGATTCTATCGGAAAGTGGCTTGAGAGACTTTTGGTTGTGTTAAATTAAAGTTAGAGGATTTTTCTGATACAAATTAAAGTTGAGAGACATTACTGAAATAACCCCTAAGGTTGAAGGGCGATGAGTGAAATTTAGCCCAAACAAAGGTTAGCATTTTGGAACATGGATTTTTTTGGGGGGAATGTGCCATGATATTTTTGTCAAACATACATATGTATATGTAAATTAATAACAATAAAAGTGGCATGTCAGAAAACTACCAACAACTAAATTTCAAATGATGAAAAGCACAAAACTTTTAAGATGTAAGATACATATATCATACACACAATGACACAATGATGTTTACAATGGTTTGCCCTTACAAAGAGACCAATCAATTATACCTTCCCTTTCTGAATTCCCTCTTGGGCCAATGACAGAAGAGCCTGAAAATGCTGTTCTGGATCTGCACTTTCTTCAAACTCCTGAATATATAGAAAAAAAAGTTCAAAAAACTCCCCAACCAAACTGCACAACATGTAGATATATCTATATTATAATGTGCCAAAAGTCAACAAAGTAACAAACTTTCAAGGAACAACAATCAACCTTGCACCTTGTAGGGTGGACCCCAACTGTACAAAAGAGCCTTCCTGTAACAAACAAGAAACATCAAAATTTCGAATTAATAAAAAGCCCTGTCTGTAAAAACATATCTACAAATCCCTTCAAAGAGAACAAGAGAATACAGAACATATAGATAACAAAGTAACAATGGCCAAACCATCAGTCGCTGCAATGGCCAGAGCTGCTTTCGATTCCTCAAGGGACCCACCAGTCACCTGTGACAAAAAATGCAACTGTAGTTTTAAGGACACTACATAATTTTAACAAAAATAAATAACAAATTATTCTATTGTGAAATAGGTGCTGTAATAAACTTCGTTTTTCTTTTCCAACTGTTTTATCTTTCTGAGTCCTAAAATTTTGTAACTTATTGATGTTTCATGCTTTGAAAACTACGAAATCAGGATAACAATACATAGCATATTGGCATTAAATTGCACTGTCTAGTGAAACCTATTGGATATCTAAGAAGTCGACCTCCCTTGGGCAATCAGTAGAAAATAGCCTCCGCATAAGAGGGTATATCTCTCAATAAGCATACAGTGAACAAAGAATGAAAATCGATTCACAAGCTAAGAAATGTGCAGAGGGTATGAAAAGAGATTTACAATTATTCTATCAACACCAGCGCTCCAAGCCCGGCTTAGCACCGTAGCTACATCAGCTACATGGTGTTGCTTGCCATTGTAGATTCCTCTGAACATTCCATCTGCACAAATTGAATAAACAGTTCTCAATTTGAGAATAGAAAGTAAACAGGGTGGAATAAGAAGAGATTTTACTTATGCGTTCGATGAAATGTCTGACAGACCTGTGAAATTAACCGCTATATCTGCTTTGAGCGCGGATAAAACAAAGAGAACGTATAATTGTTAGCCACACAAGTTCTTGGAAATTAGACTCAGAGGGAAAAAGAGTAAAGATAGATTTTTGCAGTTGAAGTCACACTTGCCTATCATTCGTATTGACCCCATCGCAGAGAGAAACAGAGAATCGCAGTCTTTTGGGCCGTGATCCTTTTTCTCTGTTATCTGTAAACAGCACAACGAGAGAAAGGCCAACAGAAAAATTGAATAACCACAGAAATTCCATGGAATTAATGGAATCGACCAATTTTATAAGATTTTCATTTTTATAAACCTGTTGAATTAAAACGCATAAAAAATGTATATAATATTATGGAAAATTTATTTTTTAGTCCTTGATTTTGCTATAATTAACACTTGAATTTCTCAATTTTCAAAAATAGTTAGATTTAGTACTTAATGTTTAATTCGCGGATTGTCATCCATTTTAAAGCTAATTTACCGTTAAGTTAATAGTAAATGACCGAAATACCCTTAATAAGATTGATGTTCACCCTTGAAAAGATTGATTCACTGCCAGTCCCTCAATTAGGGTTGTGCTGAGTTCTTTATCAAACGAAACTTATTTTAATGGAGTTTTAATTTTTTATTAAGAATTAAGTTAAAATCGTATTAAAATTATGCTGAAAATCGGATTTACATTTAATGTTATATTTTATTTTTTTTAATTTTTTTAATAATTTTAATTATAAATATATTAAATTACTTTATAATTTTTAATTATAAGTATATTATATTATATACATATATGATCAATTTAAAATTGTATTATATCTTATAATTAAATGTTATATAATTAATAAATAGTTAAAAGATATATTATATAATATATTTATATTATTATATTATATAATATATTTAATATTAAATTATATATGTATCTTATAGTTAATAATTATATAATTTAAAAATAATTAAAAGATATATTATATATTAATAACTTATTTCAAAACTTAAATGCCATAAATTTATATAAAAAAGATTATATAAAATTATTTTAAAAATTTAACTAGAATTACAATTAAAAAATTGAGAATCATATTGAAACAGAATCAAAATAATAAAAAGTAGATTATATTAAAATTTTAATTTAATTTCAATTTCTAGGTAAATCCTAAATCAAAATTGAAGCCGAACACCGTTAACTTGAACAACTACCAATTAGGCACAATTTAAATGAAAAATAAAATGACTCAAAATGCTCTTTTCAACATTTTCCAAACAAATCTTTATAATTTTCTTTCCCCATTTTATAACATTATCTAAATATTTTTTATTGTACTTGAACCCCTTGTTATCAATCTTCACCTCATGAAGCATTTCAGATTTACATATCTCTCTCTTTCAACTCCATTCTTTTTTTCTTTCTTTTGCTGTTCATATAAATTATTATATGATATAATGATAATTTATATTTTTATGGTTAGTAATAGATGAAACTTTTAATAATATCTATTATTACTTCCTATATATCAAAGTATAGTCTCATGTTTAGCTAGAAATGCCATACAAATGCAACACAAAAATATATTTGTATTCAAGAATTTGCTCTTGTATATGCTGAGAAATTTTGGTTCAAATTTGATTTATTATAGATTTAAAATATAAAAAATAAAATTTATGTATTTATTAAAAAGGTATAGAGATTTGGGGAGACCAAAGCACTCCTTCTTGATGGGTTTTATAAAAAAATATACGTTATATTCAATCCAAAATTTTTAGACAATGAATTTATAAATTCTTCCGACTTATATGTCTTTCATTCATCTCATATTTTTTCAATATGAGAATTTTACACTTTGATATTAAAAAAAATAATAATAAAGAAATGTCTAAAATGCATTGAATAAAATATTTCTCCTTAATTTATGCCATTTGGTTTTGCCCTTAAACTCCCAATTGCCAATTGTAGTCATTGGAAGCCACTTTGTTTGAAAATAGATTTCAAATTCAGGTGAATCAGAAGGTCAATTGAATATTCTGAAAATTCTTAAACACCTGGAGGGTCATCTTTTCCTGTGTAAAAGAAAAGGCCCTTTGATCCAGCCAACAAGATAGAATCATTCTAGAATAACAATAATTAAACCCAAAATAATGAAAATTCAACCAAGAAAAGCCTAACCCTTATTTTTTTAATAATTAATTCGATTAAGTTCAAAGACGAATTCAGCATTCTTGGGCTAATCTATTTCCCTTTGAACAAAACTGAAGAATCAATGGCATTTCCTCTCTAAACATGGATATATGTAAACATGGTAACACTATGGGGTTTTTAGGAAAGGCTAAGCTTCTAATCTCATCTCAAATATCAATTCCACTGCTATAATTCATTTGTGCTACACTATGCATGTATTCCACTTCCCATCTATCAACATTTCCCATCAAAATTCAGCTCCAGAAAAGTTTTTTTTTTTTTGAAAAAGGTAAAGAAAATAACATAAATCAAATAATCAACAAAACCAATACTCAAGTTTCAAACTAACGAATATCCCCCCAACAAAAAAAATTATAGAACACATATGCATATGATCACCATGTATAAAGTAACAAACCCATCAATTCCTACGCCTATGGGGGTGGTGGTGGTGCTTAATTCTGAGCAGGGGCTGGCTGATGAGTTCCCGGCTCGCTATTCCCATGGTCTCACGGTGAACAACACCACAAACAAGATGATGACCAGCAAAAGAATGATAGCGTAGCAAGTCCATTTCCTGGTGTTCTTCTGATAAGCTCTCGCTGTTTGCAACTGCTGAGTTCCTCCGCGGACGAAGGAGCTTGCTCTCTGCATATTGCTCTCAATGTCATCCAATTGCTCACCTTGAGCTTGCACCAATACTGCCATGTCCAAGAACACTTGGTGCAACTCCTTTAGATTTTTCTCCATGTCCTTCACAGCGTCGTGCCTCTCCTGTATCTCATTTATGGTATCCAAAATCCTTCCCCTGCCCTGTTCTTGGATTGCCTTCTGGAGAAAAGTCTCACTCTCACCTGAAATTCCAGGATTTTTTTTTTTCAGTCGGTTGATATCCTATCAAATTTCCTGATCTGGGTTTATCAAAGTTGAGGTCAAAAATCAAAATCGAGCATCAATTTACTAACCTGTCGAAATCAAGCGATCGAGTGTCTTTTCATCGGGATTCTCGCCGGTCACAGTAAAATATCTTCTCTGTACAGTCTCTCTGTACTCTGATGATATCTTCTCTCTCAGTCTATTGAAACTCTCCATCGAATCCTTCAGCTTCTTCCTCAACCCGTTAACCACAGAAGTCCTGGTCCGATCGGACGAAGACCCTGGTCCACACCCAGGCAGACTTCGACTAGCGGCGTTGGAACTGTCCAGCGCCTCAAGCCGGACCTTGATGAGCTTAGCTTTCTTCAACGCTTGAGCAACATCAGCATCCATCCGCGACCGCAAGTCCTTGACGGCCTTGGCGTTGTGTAGAGTCTTGCTCTGCTCGTGAGCAGATTGGAGACTATCATTCAGCTTTTCCAATGCCTTCAGCTCGTCTTTAACAGACTCAACATCCTCAAAGAACTTATCAAGGTTGACGCCATCGGTAGACGGCGTCTCCGACATCTGGATTACATGGTGATCAGGGGAGGCTTCCCCACTGCGGAATTGAGAGAAAGACCCTGAAAACAAGTCATTCATCTTTCCTTACCCTCGTTTTCTTGTCTGACGGATTCCTCTGTTTTCTTTTTTTTTTCTGATAGACTTCAAGAAACAGGAGGAGATTATAAGGGGCAGAGATTGGATGGGACTTTCTTGGATGGCTGGCTACTAAGGATGAGGAAGGTGGGATTGGTCAAATGCCAGCTTCAACAATTCTAGTATTCTTAGAGATTGTTTGATAAGTCAATTGAGTGACGAGTAGGAGATGGAAATTTCATGGGTACCGGAAAATCAAGAAGGAAACATATGGGAAAGTGGAAGTGGAGAATGTTTGAACCAAGTAAAAGGGTTTAAATGGAATGTTGTTGTTTTGATTTGGTAGAAAACGCGCGGGGTTTTTGGACTTGTATTTTTATATTTTATGCAAGTCGGAAATATAAAAGATTAATTTAAAAGACTTGGTCGCATTAATTTGGAGTTCTTTACATGAAAGCGTGTATTCTGTTTGACTCTCTAAAATAAAATTAACTATTTAATTATTATATTTTTAAAAATATATTATTTAATTCATATATTTTATTTTATTAAATTATTAATCTCTATCAATTTTTATATTAATAAATATTAATCAAATTATTATTTAGTTAGTTATTATATTTAAAAAAAAAAACTAACTAATCATTATAATGTGATTTTAGTAACTATTTACCCTTATAATTATTTTTAATATATAAACCATTTTAATCTTCTCTCCTATTTCTCTCTTTTTATTTTTTTTTTCTTCCCTTCACCTACAATTTTCTCCCCCATCCTCTCTTTTCTTTTATCTTTGGATAAAAAAGGGTAAAATTTATCTATAATAAAAAATAATAATTTTCTAAATTTCTAAGTAATCAAAAAAAATTATTTCTCCATAGAGAAAAATATAAAAATTTTATCTAAAAAATTGGATGAAAATACTTGAATAATTTAAAAAAAAATTGTAAATTCAGATCTAGTCTTTATATAATAATATTTCTGTTGTATTTTTCAAAATATTATATTTTTTAAAATATAGAGACTAACTAATTAGATTCACTAAAATGAAGAGATGAAATAGTAGTATCTTTCAAAATATAGATATCGATTAATTCGTTTTTTTAAAATAAAAAGATTAAGTAATATTTAACTAGTATTGACTAATAAAAAATTAATAAAGAGATTAAATGGTTTAACGAAAAGTAAAATTTAGGGATTAAATAATATATTTTTTAAAATACAGGTATCAAATAATTAATTTTACTAAAATATATAGACTAAATATTAATTTTTCAAAAAAATTAATTCTTGATATATTATTAAAATGGTTGTTAATTTTATTATAAAATATGGTGACATTCATAATACATTATGATTTTTTTTTAAATTATACATTATGATTTTTTAAATTATGATTGATTCGACATATATTAAGAATTTTTTTAAAAAATAAATAGATTTTTTACATTTCAATATAAAATCTTTACCGTTTAATATTCTTGTATTCGTAGTAAAAAAAAAAAACTTTAATTTAATTTTCTTAAAGATAAAAAGGCATATATAAGTTTTTAAGTATTTATGATGTAAACAAGCACTTTAAATTTTCAAATATATTAAATAAATCTTTTAAATTTTAAAAATAATTAAATAAATCTTTCAAATTTTAAAAATATATCATTTAGGTTCTTTTATTATTTTAGAAATAAATAAATCTTTTAACTTTTAAAAATAAGTATAAAAAAAATTAAAATATAATTTACTTTTTAATATAAATCTAGCTAAAACAATGCACAAATCACATAATTCTCAATGATGTATATTTGATTTGCAATATTTTGTTTAGTATTTGTTACATCCCATAATAGATTTATAAATTATTTTTTATCGAAAAAAATACTTTTTTGTGAATTTATTATCTTCGCCATAGTTTCTACAAAAAAAAACTACTTGAATTATTAGATAAAAAATAACTTATCAATTTATTACATGATACAATAAATATCTATCAAAATATTAAAAATTAAATATGCAGAATTGATGATAGAGATCTTTGTGCAAATTATATTTTAATCTTTTTTATCTAAGTTAAAGGATTTTTTTTTTTTAAAAAAACTTATTTAATTTCTTTTTAATTTAAAAGACTTATTTAATTTTTTTTTTAAGTTGAAGGACTTAATTGGATGTTAAAATATTATAAGAACTTATGTGACCATTTGAGAATGGACTTTTTGCCTTTCTTAAAATTTATGAGAGTGATTTACTGCTTAATAATTAAGATTTTATTATTAAATAAATTTTCAATTTATTTCATTAAATCAATAGGATAAATTTATTTATGGGGCTTTTTCACTTGATTGCTAACAGGGAATTCTTGAATCTTCATTTCATTAAATCAATAAACTATTGGTGTATAAATCATGGGACACTAATAGAGAAAAAAAAAAAAAAAAAGGCTTATAAAATGAAAGTGAAATAGCTATTTTGTGGTAACATTTCTTGTCATCTATACAAACTAATTATCTTTTTTTTTTTTTTTACTGAAATTATCAAATTTTTATATTAATAAATTATGAGCTCGTGATTTGTTGGAGTTCAATTTTAATAATATTATTGAATATATTAATTAAAGTTTTATATAAAACATGTAATAAATTTATTATTAAATATTTAATTTTATATTTATTAAAGTAAGATTGAATTAATTTAAAATCAATTAAATTAAAACTATCAAATTATTAATATGAGCTGAACCTTTGTATATTTATCTTTATTGTTTCCAGTTTCAAATATGATCTTTTTGCTGTTTTTTCAATCAACTTGTTTCTGTTATACCCTTATTGTTTTGGGCATCCAAAAAAATTTACTAGAATCTCTGTAAATTGATGAAAAAAAAAAAAAAAAAGTCCCAATACACACATTCATGGTCAATGCTTAAATTCTTTTTATTCCCACTATTATTCTGAGGGACAAAACAATGTAGTTTGTTTCCTGTTTTACTGTGCTTTTCTTCGGTTCCTATTTTTGTGAAAGAAAAAGAAATCAAATACATTGGAATAATAATTTACAAGCCAATGTTACAAAAATTAGTACATTGAAGATCCTCTATCTGTCACAGAAGAAAGGAAGCCGAAAATTCAATCCGAGATCTCAATCTGATGGGAGGACAGTAAGATAATAAGGATACCCTGGGCTTGTTCCAGAGGTCTGTTTTGTTTTTCCTACATTTTCTTCGTTGTTCACATGTAGAAGATTCCAATTCAAAACATAGTTCGACAAATCATATGTACCAGGGGAGAATACGCAAATCTGAAGAGGAATTTCAGTCGAGGACATTGGCTCAAGTTGGACTCTGGTAGAGCTTGTGCCAGACCAAATGAATGGAGAGACGCTTTCTGGTGATTGTGACTTTCCAACATTGCTTCCAAGAACATCAGAATTGATTTTAATATCGTCCACTGGAGATAGACTGTGCCACCCTGCTTGGTTTCCTGAAGCAACTGTGTTTCCATCACTTAATTGAACATTGCCACCAGGGGAATCATGGGTATTAATGCCCACAGATGCAACAGCATCTGACGCGTTGTAAATAATCATTCTCAAGTTTATTTCACAAAATGAAACAGAGAAGTCATGACATTTGGTCCGTGGCCCAGCCACAACCCATGATATTGGGCTTGCGCTGGCAGTACTGCCAAAGGAAAATTAGAAACGACTGTCAAAAGGATGGAAAAATCGCCTAGAAAACCAAATAACTGATACTATTTCAATTCCACAATGAAGTGAAAATTTTATACACTTGCCTGCAATGACATGCATGATGAGAAAAGAGACGAGGTGCATCAGACGTCCCAGGGTTGATATCACTTTTCAGTGGCCTAGAGATCAAAATGAAGTCCACTGTATTTGTGTCTTCCTAATAGAAGCCAAAGCAAAAGGCTGGAATTATTGATAGGGCAGCACATAAAGCACAAATAAATGAGAATTAAGCATTCACAATTATCATGGAAGCTCTAAATATTTTTATTTTTTATTTTTTTTAGATGTAGTTGACTACTTGCATTTTTAAATAAACATAATACCGAACACAAAATATAGGAAACATTATTCAGTACTTTATCTTAGAATGAATAGCTCAACTTCTACAGCAATTCCAGAATGGTGACTTGAGAATTTAAATAGTCCTAGTGGTCTGAGGGGGTTAAAATAGCAGTGGGAGTATCACCTGTGGTGATGGCCAAAATGGCAATAATGAATGGCAAGAGAAACACAATCAATTATAAAAGAGAAATTACCAACCTGATTTGACAATTCATGCTGCTGCAATCTTTCACAATCATGGAAATCAGCCAAAGGTGAGCAACATATATCAAAAAGTGCATCTTTGTTGCCCTCAGGAGCCAACCTTACATCACTTCCAGGGGAACGGGAAAGAGAGGAAATTTTTTCTTCAGTCCTTGATGATTTCCTAAGACTCTGAAGCCAAAGAACAATCATACCAATAAGTTTAAAAATTAAAAAGTATATAATTGATTCCAAGTTTAAAATGAGTATTTAGATGTGTTCTTAAAGATTAACCAACAAGTCTTACGCATTTCATAGAACCTAAACTATGAATTGATATAGAGTGTCATTTTTTATGATGTCAGAGGGAGGTAAAGTATAGGGCTCAAGTTTGGATCTGAAATCACCAAGTAGAATGTGGTCTAATTCTACAATATCATTTTATCTTTAAATATATCAGAACAAGGCATCAGATATCATTAAAAGATTTGGAGGGAAAAAATGAGAGAGTGAGAGAGAGATATAAAATGTGCTTACACAATAAGCAGTTATGCAATAGAAAACACGACCACAAGAAACAGTATGATGCTTGACCACAATAAAACATAGACAATGAAGACAATCAATGTGTTTTCCCCAAAGACATAAAGGGGGAAAGAAGGTAAAGAGGAAACAGTTCCACCTACCTTAAGCATGAAGAAACAGGATAATGCTTGACCAGCAATTAGAGATTGTGAAGGAAAGATGGCATCAACAGCTTGAAGCAGTGAAATTTCCCACTGCCATCCAACAGATGATAACTGATTAACCTGGAAGCTCTCTGAACTAGTTTTGTTGACAACATCCATGCGCACAAGAAACTCTTGCAATTTTGATGGACAAGGACTGATTGTAAATGACACATCCAGCGATGGCAATACCTATTAACAACAAGTTTTAACAAATTAGCATAGGTTGAGTGAGAATTTGCATCAAAAGGTCATCACCAACTCAACAATACTTGGATTTTTGACAACAGAAAAAGAACAAAATATTCTAAGAATCAAACTCATGATAAATTGATAACAAACAAAGTACATATATGCTCACTTTATCCATAATATTTTATTTTACCATCATCAAGAAGATCCATTCAATATTTACATCATTAACCAAAAGGCAATTTTTTTTCATAATAAAAAGCGAGAAAGAACTAATTGAACCAAGAATCTACATCTGTCTTATTCTAGTACACACCTGCAGATTATAATGCATGCGTAGAGTACGGTATCTCATGACACTTGATGCATCCCCCATCTCATAGTATATAACTATATATAAGGAAATGGTTCCAGGAACAGCAGCTCGAAGCCAAAGAGGCCATAATAAAGGTCTTTCCCCCTCTATTGAGATGTCCTGAAATAACAAGGCAAATGTAAGACATATAACTAAAGGCACCTGACATTAAATTGGTGATAATTGCCAAACAATAAAAGAACATGGACTTCCACACAAACCTCTGGAAATAGAAAAACGCCATGAGACACTTTCTTAGAATCGGCAGGTACATCAGTTTGTTCAACGTTCGTCTTCTTTTCTAAGCAATCAGGAATTTCTAAATTCAAATCTTCATGATCCCCAATATTAAGGAATCTAGGATGACTGATCTTCATTTTCAGATTCTGCCAGAAATTTTACAAACCACATAATAAAGTTAAAATAGCCATAGATCAATGCATCTTACAAACAGACAGTTTTACACTAGCAAATATGGGAAAAGAAAACCCAGCATTCAGCATACATATTACATAAGCTGGACTCTGTCCTTCAAAGAACAGAAGTAATTCACAGCCAGTCTTTCAGCTTAAGCACTAATACCAAAAACAAATACAGGACTGCTAAAATCATCAAAAAACCTGATTTTGATTTCCTAAGGAATCAAGAAGTTGCACCACACTACCCATTTGATACAACATAAATACACAATACACATTATCGGATAACAAAAAACAAATTATTATTAACCAAGACATGGAAGATTGCAGGGGAAAGGTATACCTTTACAGAAAACTCTGATTGGTTCCTCAACTCTAAGACAAGATGTCGTAAATCTCCTGCATATGCCTTTTCAGGTAGAGAATGAATGAATCCCTCCAGCTTGGGTAGACTCTGGACATGAAGGAAAATAGACTAGGTAAATGTCTATCAAACTTGATCTACAATGCAAATTCAATAGGAAGAACAAGGTGATGGGAGAAGGGGTGTTTTCCTGCACCTTGATCACTACAAATTTCAGGTCATTGCCAGGGGAATGCTTAGGTTTCCTCCTTCCCTTTGCAGTTTTCCTCTTCCCAAGATTGGACTCTAAGCTATAATAACCAACCACTGAACCTGACAATTTCCATCTAATTCCAACAATTCTTAGACTGCCTTCTACTTTAGGAGTGACAGTTAGTTGCACCTGAGAAGGAAAAATGGGTTGTAAAGAGCACAGAACTTCCAAAGATAATAGTTATTAAGAAAATGAGCTGAGCCAACTCACCCCCAAAAGCTAGTTCAAAAGGGATGAGTGTCAAAGGCTTTATAAGGGGCACAATACCCCTATCCCAAACCAATATGGAAATTAACACACCTCATTTACACCCAGTACCAAACAATTGGAGCGTGAATGTGAAACACTTATAAAAGGCCCAACATTGGTTGAGAGGCTTTGATACCATCTTAAGGAAATGAGTGGGCCTAACTCACGTCCAAAAGGTAGCTCAAGGAAGGAGTACCTAAAGCTTTATAAGGGGCATATTACCCCTATCCCAAACCAATATGGGATATTAATAACAGTAACTAACAAACAGGATATCACAATAGCACATTGCAATGGAAACAAATTTCTAGACAACAAAAGAACACAATACATCCTTTAGCAATGATAATCATCTTGACATAAAAAGATGAACCTCCAATGAGGAAAAAGAAAAATACCTCCTTGGACAAACATTTTCCACACTAGATTCAGGCTTAAACAAATGTTTTCAAACCCGAAATTGGCCATTGGACCAGAGGAGGGAAAGGGTCAAAGGCCAAAGGTTCAAATAGGGTTAAACAGGAAATATTATAATATAATGAGTATTGGGTTTACAAATACAAATAATACGTATACTGCCAATGATAAAAAGTAACATAATATGTTAACAAATTATACACACATACACATGCTAGTCATAATTATTGAAGGTGGCAAGGCACAAAAAGATAAAGAGGTTAGACAACATGGCAATCAATTTTATTTAATATATAGAAGCATTCTACCACTGATATAACTAATTATTTTATGCAAGTCTTTTATTCATTGATGGTCACATCTTTTAAGTATTAAGTTCATTCTTTTACAGCCAAATCCGTTATTTCTCCTATTGTAGTACATGACCAAGATGTCTAATGGTGTTTACGTTTCTTTTTCTAAACAGCATTATTAGACTATAAATACACTTGTTTGCATGTGCATAATTTTGTCAACTTACTCATAAGTACCGTCTTACAAAAATACACCTACATCTATATATGCTTCAAGAGAGAGAGAGAGAGAGAGAACTCTGCTTTTCCTTGTGGAATTAATTTCTAACATTTCTAATCTAATAGGATATTTTTTTAATAGGATATATCTATTAATAACAGAACTTTCTCCATTAATCTAGCCTTATAATAAATTTGCTAAAATTCTGGCCGCTTGAACTATAGGCACCCATAGCCAAATTTCTAGCTGCACCTCTGGAGCAAGCATGCAGTACTAACATATAATACCATGGCACACAGATTAATGTCCACAGTGCACACAACGAAATCTACTCACACAGAGAAACACAAGTTATGTACCCGAGTCCCTTCTATTTGTGGTGTGAAGAAAGGAAAAAAATTAATTCACCAAAGACCAAGGCTATCACAACCCAAAAAAAAAAAAAAAAAAAATCAGAACATTACCGATTAGCCAGCTTTAAATAGGAAAAAGTTCCTAAAATATTTATTTTCCCCAGGGTCAGGAAGCACTCACCAACTTGGTCTCATCCCCTCCCAAAGTGAAGTCAACTTCTGACAAAGTAAATAAAGAAGCATCTGAGCTCATATCCCTACAATCATCATGCAATAATATCTAAATTGTCAGCTGTAAAAATGGGAGAATAACAATAACCTGGAAATATTACAGCACAATGATATTTAGGAATAAGTGAAGTCCTGTTCAGATACATACCCCAACAATTTATGTTCATCATTCCAAAGTTCAGTGGCGGAGTGACTTGTATCTACATCATTAAAATATTAATTATCCAACTGCATAGACTAATTACAACGATCCAAACTAATAGAAGGAAGAAAGGGAAAAGAAAATTCACACACATTGACAACAACTCACCAGATGTCATCTCATCTAACTCTGAAAGCTCACATATCAAAGAAACACTAGAGATTGAAATAGGGATTTTCAAGGGATTCTCAAATTCAATATCCACCTTTATTGCCTCTGCAAACACAATGCAAAAAATTTATAAGTATCGGTGTTAGCAATGCAACCCTTTCGCCCCCTCTATACATTTTTTTACAGTTTCAGCATGTTGCAGATCAAAGTTATTGAATTGTCTTCATGTACTGCTGCATGTGACACAGCCAACCAGATAAAACTCTTAACAACTCCAACATGTCTTCACTCAAATCAAACACCAAGTTTATGAACTGACTTACACTACGATACACATCAAGTAAAGAGACACTTTTTCACAAGCATTTACATCAAGCCCATGTCTTCTTTTAGAATGAGTATGATAATAAAATTTTATAAGGAACAAAAGAAGCCCAACAATACACATCTGAGAACTCTTAGAAAACATTAAAGGATCAACTTGATTTAGAAATATCTTTTCCTAAAATTCTTGGGTTATAGAAATGGATTTTAACTCATCACAGAAATTTTTAGAGGGTAATTCTGATTCCATGTCTTTGAGTAGAGTAATTCATAGCACTTCCAAGCAGTAAGATGGTTGTAAGACGGCTTTCATCCATTTTTGAGGTCACGTTACTGTCATTCAAGAATGTTCTGTAGTCTGTACTGCTGTATTTTTATTATTTGAGCAAGATTCCAACTATGGCATCTTAAAGAATTGAGAAAATTGTGATAAATTTCTTTGGTCTGGTTCTAGATTCAATAAAATGTGTTAAAACTAACTCTAAGGAAGCTTTAGATGATGATTGGTTACAGAGATTTCCCTGAGAACCAAAGTAGATACAGCCTTCAAAAAAATAGGTAGGGTGGAAGGACTGGAAAAAAAAAAAAGTCAATCATGGTAACTCCTAGAAATTTATCTCCCACGTTTATCTTTCCTTTCTTCTACACTACTTTTCTTTTCTTTTCTAGAATAAATAAATAAATAAATATCGAGAGGACCCAGGTAGTATGTCCAACCATTAATCCAATAGTTCTTTATCTAGTTGGTGAAAGGTTCCCAATTCAGATTTTGGAAATGTATGGGAAGAGAAAAATCAATTTTCAGTAGTCTTTCCTTCCTTTTTATCATCTTTCAAGTTTCCACCAAGTACCATTGATGCAGTCCAAGAAGACTAGATTGGGGATTGTTTTGATTTAATCTTTCATTGTAAAATTAGGAAGTTTAGAGTTTTATGAATTCAATTATTATTATTATTATTATTAGGTTTATAATTTTCCTAGTTTAAATTTGTTTAGTATTCGTCATTACTATAGGATTTAGGGTTCCCAATCCTAAATCCTAATGTTAGTAGGACTCCAAATACTTACAGACCTAGGTTCTCTACATACTTTGGGGGACTTTTATTATGACATTATTGACAATTGAGAATTAATAAAGTTGAGAATTTATTTGTCATGATCCTTTTGTTTTCTTCTTTTTCTGCATCAAGCATTTTCAGTTTCTATGCCTCCACAGTTTCCAATGTTGTTTAGGATCTTCATTTAGGAATCTTAATTATTAAGAAATATATGATCTTTCGTTGCTTCTTTATAATCTTAGTTCTTTTAATTTTCTTGAGGGACAACGAAAGAATGCAGACCCATTTCTGGATTCAATAATCAACAAATGTAGACCTTTTTAATTTTTATAATAAGAAAAAAATCAATCAATCCCATTTCTGGATTCAATAAAATTCCAATGAGTATACATGTTTAAAAATAGAAAGGCTGTATTACACCTGTTCCAAATCCTATGAGTACTCAACATTAAAATCGACATGTTAAAATAGTATTTATTCAAATACACTTGAATCACTTCTCAAACAAGCCTATTCTGGTCTATTCAGTATAGAATGAAATTATAATCACAGAAAGTTAATGCTAGAATCTTTAATGCTAGAATCTTCAAGAATAACCATTTATTGCGCAGTTATTACAGCACAAGATTTTGTACTTGGCTCCGTTATGGTGTCCTCATGATTTGTTCTAGAAGAAACTTTGTAGTGAAAAAAATGCAAAGGGAATGGAAAGCGTTTTGTTTTCTCATATGCATCTTTGAATTTTTTTTCCTGGAGTTGGATTTCTTACCCTCTTTTTTACAAGAACTTTTTTTTTCTCTCTCTTCCAATATAGTTTCCTTTTTCATTAAAAAAAAATTATACATAGAAGATAAAACTCTTAGAAACTCCTTTAGAACACTACTCAACTTCATTACAAGAATATCTCCAAATGATATTCTGCATTGGAAGTTGAAGGAAATTCATAAACTGGTTTATATATATATATATATATATATATATATGAACCTAAAGAATTTATGGAATTTTATGCAGAATACGATCACCTTCATACCTCCAGCCACACAAATGTTTGATTCCTTATATTTTTTTGGCAGGAGCTTTGATTGTAATTCCAACCAGTTAGTCCTAGCAGTAGACAACGATGGAATCATGTCCTCCTCTAACGAACGCCACAAACTTTCCCTAACACTAGCCTGGAATGAATGGAAAGAAACAATAGTATCAAGCACAACACAACTCCTAATCAGACAGTCCTTCTGCATAGAAGATAAATAACAGTACTATGAAAATCATAATCAACAGAACATATAAAAAATAATACAAGATATTTCATATGTTAAAATGATACTTTACAAATTGTAGCACCCAAATAATCAATCAGGTTGTCACTTAAACAATTAGTAAATATAAAACCAATTTGTAGATATAATGTTAAACAAGGAATTCATAGGAAGTGACATGAATCATCTGTTTTTAGATTCTTAATGAAATGAAGCAAAGATCTATCCAAACCCTTCCTGAAATTTTGCCACCATAATTTTTATGAGGATCACTCTACCCATATGATACAGTCAGTTTTACAAGTCTCTAAAAATTATGGTCAGACCATGTCACATGTAAGCTGCACATCTTAAAATGTTCATCAACAGAGAAAATGGATCGTCATCTCCATTAGGCATTTCAAGCAGCATAAAAATTAATAAGCCTCTCAATTTACAATATATCTAAGCTTGTCTCTAGACAATTAAAAGCTTGCAACTATCACAATTTTTCTTTTGCTTCCTTTTTTAATTTTGGTTCATTGGCTCTCACTGGCTCTCAAACTCAAGACCTCAAAATCCTACAGACCACTCTAGTACCACCGAGCTAAAGCTCGTCAGTTTTTTTTTTTTTTTTGCTTCTTTTTATTCCTCTATTAGACAAGACAATATCCTCTCAAACCAAATGAACCAATGAAGAATTGCCAAAAGCACACTCCAACATACAATTTTCTTATTTACGGCCATTTACTCAACAACACTTCCAAATTGTAATTATCTGAAAATCATACTTCTCAAAATATATAGAATAAGATATGCATATTGCCATTAGCATTAGGGATCAAAGTCAAATTTAGTAGTTATCATAGTTTCCACCAGAAATAAGTAGCTTTCATCTTCCAATTTCCGTACTATCTTAGCCATTTGATAAGACATGATGCCATATTGTCTTCAAGGACTTCACATTCTGCTTTTCAGGAATAGTATGGTGTAAGAATATGCTATTAGTGACTGGCAATTACAATGTATCACCTTCCAAACTTCAGCCAGAAAGCAGTCATTTTATGCATTATATATATCCTACATGTTGGACAGTCCATGCTGCTTTAGGAATCAGAAAATGTCAAGATGGTGGAAAAAGATCATAATACAGCCATCAATCCATCATGCAATTTAGTTGTACTGTGCAACCATTGAATATTATAAATGTGCAAAGCGAAGTGAATGTCAGGCACCAAGAAAATACTATAAATATAGCAGGATCTTGATGGTAAGATTATTGTGATTTTAAGGTGTCAAGAGTCAAAAACAATGATAGGATACCAATCTGGTGTTCGTGAAGTTGCATGAAAAGACAACAACCAAACTGCCAATTCATAAGACAAGTTACTGAAATGAATGTGATGACACAGCAGAAAAAAGAAACAGTCCATCTCTGTTAAATGATGCCCAAAGAACATGAATGTATAAGATTCCACAATAGAAAGTCTACAACTAAGCCAAAACACAACCAAATCAGGGCTATTTCAACCACACTAATTGCATGTATATAATATTATAAAGTATGTGTTGAGATTGTAGCTCATATCAGAGAAGGTAGTGCATACTAAAAGCTCCAAGCACCCCTCCTGAAAACTTGAAGAAGAATATTCTTTTGTTTGGCCTACCAGTAGACAGGTGGGAGTGCAGACCTAGCCATGGGCCTGTTCCAGTTTGCAACCAGCCCAGAACTGGCAGTTCCGGTTCACCAGGGGTATGAACCAAACTGGTCCTCACATGGTTCTGGTTCTGGTTTAACCCGATTTGATCTGGTTTTGTTCAAATCCAACAGTCCACATTTTTTTCAAATTTTATATTTTTTAAAATGATAAAAAAAATCCAGTTTTGGCCAGTCTGGTTCAGTCACAGTTCAAGTTAACCATATCCAGCTCAGACCTGGCCCCTGGCTGGGTCTATGGGAGTATGCCCTCACTATCTAGTTACACTAGTCTCATTAGCCTAGGGCACTTCTAATTATGGGGTTATTGTTGTAATTTTGAGTTTCTCCTACTATATAAAAAACCATTTGTAACCTTATCCTTCATAGTGAAAAAGTTGCAGGTGGATCTTATAGACATAAGCCCATTGCCAAAACACAAAATTACTTTTGTCTTATTTTTCTCTCTTTCTGCATTTGTTATCCTAATCTCTGCATATGTGTGTATTATTTGGGTTATTTTTAACAGTATGTACACTGGTATGTACAACAGGTGTTAAACTAACAACTTTTACACCAATCAACAGTTTATCATGTTATCAAAGTTTTACAAAACAAAATGCACTATTGATACAAATTATCAATACCATCTTTGAGCTCTATTACTGATAAGTGATATAGCTATAAGACTCTCAATACTGAATTTTACCTTGTATTATTGATAAGCACAAACATAAACATATCAATATCTAATCAACTTGAGATTTGGCTTACTGTACTTCAGATATATAGATGTTATATCCAATTGATGCGTAACATAAAAAGAAATCAAAAAATAAAAAGAAAGCAAACCAATAATCTGGATTAACTTAGTTATAATTCACTAAAAATACAATCTAACATTAAAAGAGCCATAAGAACGCTTATAAATTCATAATAAAATAAAATATGGCCCTAATAACTAAGCGAAATATCAAAAATACCTTAAATAAACAAAATACTTACAGTAGAGTTTACAGCCATACTTGATAAAGCTAAAAGTTTTGGCTAAAATTGGAAAAACAGATAAAATTCAAGATATATTTTATCATATGGCCTACATACTAGGGGTGAGCATTCGGTTCGAACCGAATTAAATTATAAAAACTGAATTTTAAATTTTAGAAACCGAACCGAACCGAAATGGGTGAAAAACCGAATCAAACCGAACCGCTCTATTTCGGTTCGGTTCGGTTTAAAACAATCGGTTTTAATTTTTAATTCATTTTTTAATTTAAACTTGATTTTCAAGTTATTTGATCTAATTTTGACTTTGGTAATTAAACAATTAATATATATATAATTAAATATAATTCATAAATTTCCCATAAAAATAAATCAATTCAAAAATCGATTCGGTTCGATTTGATTTGAATATATAAATTACTATTCGGTTCGATTCGGTTTAACCAATTTTTTTCTCTTCAAACCAAACCGAACCGAAATAACCAAAATTTTTATAATGTAAAACCGAACCGATTGAATTTTAAAACTTAACCGATTGAACCGAATTGACTCGGTTCAGTTTGATTTTTCGGTTTGAACCGAATTCTGCTCAGCCCTACTACATACATGTGTATGTGAGTATGAAAATGTCTGTGGATATACATAATTTTGTGTGTGTGTGTGTGTGTGTGCGCGCGCGCGCGCGTGTTATGCAACATGATAAAAAATTTTATAATGATAGCCAAAGGAAAGAGAAAGAAGCATAGAAGAGAGAAGAGAGAAGACAGGCCGGGGGGGGGGGGGGGGGTGTGGTTGGTGGGGGTGGAGGGTGGATAAGGAGGGGGGAGAGAGGGGAAGGAAGCATCTTCAGATAAGGAAAAAACAATCTTCAGTACAGTAAGAAAGGAGATTAAGTTTTAAGTTTCAGATAAGAATACTTTTTCAACTTACCACAGCAGGCGATGCATAGGTTCTATGGTCTTCAAAAACAACTTTGAGCGATGAGATATTGATAACAGGCAACTGAAGTTTTAACGCCTCAAATGTTTTCCCTGTTCTCTATGATATCCAAGAATAGGACTGTCAAGTTCATGAATACTTTACAAAAATAAAAGGGAACAGAATTTCTTGCTTATAATTTGATGGATGACCATCAGATTAAAAGAGACTCACAAAGTACCAACAGAATAATAAAGATTAACACAATTTATTTATTATGTAAGCATTGGTAGTTTTTCAAACAAGAATGCCCCTTTAATTTCATGCTAGCATCACAGCAAACTTAGGATTTTCACCAATTAATAAATACAAAAAAAAGGATATCAAATGTTTCAGCCATGTAGATTCTTTCATTTTAAACCTTTCAAGATTGTAGGAATTACTTGGATAATTGCCTTAATCTTGGATAGGAAGAAAACGCAAAAGAATGTACAAGCATTTCAGTACATTGAAAAAATAAGCAAATAAACAGCAAGAAGAGAAATGGAACTTCTTTTCCAAAATAAATAATAGGTAAACGAGTAAAATAAGTTGTTAAGAAGGGGAGGGAGAAACCAGCAGTTCAGTATCAACAAGCGAGCCTGCTCAAGGCAGTCCTAGACTCCTAGTCATATAATGAGACGTTGAAGTCTCTGAAGAGTTCAGTTTTTAGCAAAGTCAACTGATGGTAAAGCACAGCACTCTTACAAGGCTTGTAAATTATATTAATTTACTTAATATATGAGGTCTTGCATGGTAGGCACAGAAATTATGTGATTGCTAGTAGAAACTAGAGTATTAATGTCCCAAAACCAAGAAAATAATGAATTAATGATAATGATCAACTTGCATACTTCTACACTGAAGTCTAAAAATTTTAAAAAGGGAAGGGGAGAGGAGGAGAAGAAAAAAGAAAAGCAGAATAATTGTTAACACGCGGTAGCTATCATTGTGCAACACCGAAATATAGTGCAGCTTACAATTATCACAGGTCATATCACACTTCCACAATTTAAAGTAAATTCATAGGTAGTCAACCTGCAGCATGCAGCCTTACTATATAAAATATTGAACACATTAAAAATATTTAAAAATGCATTAGATACAATTACGAGGGTCAAAGCAATTCTATGGGATTCTAGACTCACTTAAAAGCAGGGAAAGGTGGAATATAAGGATTAGACCTTGAAAGTCCTAAGAATCTTGGGTTTGCTTTCTCTAACAATAGCTATTAAGCACAATAACTAGAACTAGCAATCACCTGAACAATTTGAAGAAACTCTCTCAGGAATAACTCCTGTGTTGTCTTGGACTGATGGCTACAGGTCAAGACTTCCAACAAATGTGTGAAAGCCACATCATACATGCCAAGAAAAGCATACCATCTGCATCATGAAACAACCATATGAGTACTGTCAAGAATCTTCTACATTACAAATTCCGAAATGCCAATTTTTCAATCATGCAAATTCTAGAAGAATGAAGTCAAAATAACTTACTGTCCAATATGGAAATAAACATGATCTTTGATGTAGCTCCATGTGGTTCCTTTATAAACAGAGATAGCACTCCTATATGTGCGAATTGCATGTTTAATCTAAGAGAAGATGAACCAATGAAGTAAGAAATTTCTTCAGAAACAGGTCAAGCAGCAAATGTATGATGGACATATGCAAATATTTGCATAACTATAGGTACCTGATCACATTTTTTGTAACGATCACCAGAAAGAACAAGATGAAATCCATACTTATGTAACATGCGTGGTTGAGACAACAAGTAACAATAAGATGCTTGCTCAAGCATAACAGCTGAATGCAGCGACTCCTAAGATTTAACAAAAAAAAATGGTCAACAACACAAGAAAGATACTCTCATTCACCTTGATTTGTACAATAATATTGGACTTACCTCACTGCAGATGCGAAAGTAAACAGTAGCAGCCTCTTTGTATTGATCTCTTGTCTTTAGCATTTCTATCCACCAAAGACCACAACGTGTAGCATTTTGCTGACCAGATGAACCAATTTTCTGCATCCATACGAGATTCAATGTATTTAAACAAAGTTCAAAGTAGCATTCTAGATTTGAATTTACTTGTTTTAAGAATAATCAGCCAAACTACCAACAAAAAGATCCAAATAAGTTGCCCCATATATGATTTGCCAACTGGTCATCTTATTGAAACCCTACCAAGCTACAATGCCAAAAGCAAGGCCATTTAATTAAAAATGTTCTATAGACTCACTATGCTTGTGTAAACAAAGGATATGCTTAGTTGAACTTAGGTAAAAAAAAAAAAAAATGGTCCCTTCTAGAACCTAAACATAAATCTGTTACTCTGCAATAACTCTTAAACTCATTTTCTAAGCTTGATCTTGTTAAGTTTGTGGCTTATATTTTAAGATGAAATGCTTCACACCAATAGCTCCAGGCAGATGGTGAGGATTTCGCGGAAAGGCTGTGCCCTACATTCACAGTATTGTTCATTGTTACTATTCACATGTACTGTTCATTCCTTACTGTTACCATTTCACAGGGCCAATCTACAAGTTGTCCTACTTCAAAATACTAATAGCCTTCATTTATAAATTTAATATTTTTACAAATTCCCATACAGAAGAACCATCAGCAGGAAAAGGATTCCAAAACAAAGCTGCAGTAAGCATTTTTCATTATAAAGACACCAACAGGAACAAAAATGACAATATAGTAAGACAGCAAGAAAGAGCTATACATACTAAATAAGTATTAAATGCATTTTCCATGCAATATTCTGCTTCCTTTCTTGATTGATCCAACATAAAGTACGCAAGACCCATCATTTCCTGCAGCAACAAATGTGACAAATAAAGAATGTTTTAACGGGTGAGGATCAGTTAAGATTACAGTCTCATGGTCTGATAGAGAAAGCAGAAAAAGGAACCCAGGCAGATAGGCAAACCGATAGATAGAATATTTTGAACATGAAGGTTTTCTTTTCAATCAAAAAGAAGGTTTTTGATTTTCTAGATTCAGTACGTTGCAAATAAAACTTCCTTCACACACAAGTTCCCTCTCTCCAAACCAATGCATACCTTTTATTAGTCTTTCATTAATTAATAAAAGATTAAGAAATAGCAATGATTGTATAAAAGCCTATTGCAGACCGTAAGTAGTAGAACAAAGCACACTTCATGATGTTAAAAGCAAACATAGAAAAAAACAAAGTACAAAAACCATAGCAGGTCCAACAACATGGTTTTCCACAAACATTACTTAAAGTACATGTATTTTGACCACATTGCAAGATAGAAAACCTAATAAAATACACACTTTCATGTGAGGGAGAGGGAGAAGGCACAAAAATGAAGAAAACCACTCTGTATTAAAATGTTCAAAGTCTTATAGATTAGAGAATGACAGACAGACAGACTGTCAAGATCAGCGAAAGACAAGAATTATTAAAATAAATATATGAAGTTACCTGCACCCCGGCATAGCGCTTCCAAGCCTTGTCAAGCTTATAATCTGTGGAAATAAGCCGATAGTTTGACAATGCAAGTTCATAATCTCTTAACATGAAAGCATAGTCGCCCAAAACTCTAATCTGAGACTCAATAGAGCTGAAGGTATACCTTCAAAAAGAAATGAAAAACCTAATATTAGAAAAAGTCAAGTATGAAGAAAATAGTGACATGACAAGAGAAGTTATCTGCACAACATACATGAGCCCACTAGGGGAATCTGGTGTATCTTCTTTCCCTTTTCTCCACCACAAGTTTTTAATTTGGTTTCTAAAACCTTTCCTTGTAGCAGATACCTAATCATGATAGGATATGACATGAAAAGAAAATTGAGAAGACAGGAAAGGGATAAATTTTGATGGGTTAATATACTGCAAAGAAAAAAATTCCCCTAATATATAACCTCAAAAAAGAAAAAATATACGCTGGAGGTTTACTACCTGCTGATTTAGCGCACGCACTTTCTGCTCCATGTAAGGAATGATGTGTTTAGATGATAATTCTTGCATCAGATCTTTTATCTGTTCCCAATTTGGACAAATTGAAAAACTTAATTAAAGCCTCTACAGCAATTTATTATTTATTAAAAAAAAAAAACTCAGTAATGGCTTAGACCATTAGCTAATCATGACGAAAACAAATTACCTCATTAAGATCATCGATATTAAGGAGACAACCAAGATGCTGATTAGGAGAAGCAACAGATTTCTGTCACAAAGTGCACAAGAGACAAGCCTACAGCCTTAATCTTACTCATTTGTCCAATAATAAAAACTATAAATTATATATCAGATGAATATCTTCGAAACATGAAAATATTAATATAAATGTTTGGAATGGCTTACACAAGGAGCCCACAGGCTATCTTGATGTTCTATCTGCCCATCTTGTGATGAATTAATGCAAAGCATATGACAGTCATTTGTCCCAAATGTATTTTTCATCTCTGTTAGAAGTTTTGTTGCCCTGCAAGTAGAGAAACAAAATTCAAAAGCCATTCACATTGCTATAGATTTGTCTCAAACAATGGAATCCTAAAACTTGGCAGAATGAAAAGTCGTTAGATATTAATTAAAAGCAAGTATAGGAAGGAATAAAGGAAATGGCAAACTAAAGTGTAAATAATACAAGTGGCATATGAAAATCTAGCCAAAGTTTTTTCCCCCTTTACTTCAAAAACTTCAACAGAAGGGTACTTTCCCATACCCCATTTGAGACCAAAAGAAAAAAGAAACTTGACTCTGAAATCATAACTATGCAGATCTAATCTGAGTTGTATCAGAGTGAAAGTCAGATGCGGATCAAGATGTACGTCAAATTATATAAAACAATGCATTTCAAATAAAAAAAAATTACATATAAAACAGATATTTTTACAACAGATAAATATAAAATAATATTACTTTTCTCTTTTGAAAACTTTCAAGTAGACCAAAATTCCTATTGCCTCAAGTTGGGTGTCAACGTTATAAGGTTAAAGACGCTTTCCATTCATATATTTTAGTAGCTTATCCACAGATTAAGATCTAGTCTCTCAGATTTCCATGGATATTCATTTTCTTTTTATTTTTGGATTGACAATGTCAACATCAATCTCCGCTTTGATTCATACAGTTCTAATCTCCCTTTTTGTTGCCTTTTTATCCATTTCTTGCCTTTTTATAGGTTCTTAATTTTTTTCAGACCCACTGTTAATCCATTTCAGATTGCTTTCCAGTTTCCATTCCAGACACCCAGTACAGTTCAAAATACCTACAATAATTTTATTCATTTCAGATTATTTTCCATTCCAGACGGCTAGTATAATGCAAAATAACTATTAATTTCCTTGAAAGAACAAATACCTTACCTTTGCTACTCAAGTCCTGAACACTGTCTTTCATTTACATAAATTGCAATTTTCAGCTTTCTACTAGATTAATTCTATTCACCTTCTTTGCGATGGCACCAAAACACTTAATCTCATAATTAAGTTTACCTCACACTCACAGCTAACTTTAGTTTCTGTTAAGCACAGTTGATTATCCATTAGCTTTGCTTACCTTTGTAGATGTTCTTACTGTGGATGCTATAATATAATATAGCAATTTCCGGTTTTCAAGGGCTTTCTGAAGATAACTTCAACTGAGTTTTGAATGCAATCAGTTCCTTAATCATAAATCATAATAACAGAATGGGCAGTTCATGCATAGAACCCACCTCCCTCTTCTTTTCTATTCCTTTTCAATATCTTCTGCAGATCAGAATCCCTATTACTCCCATTTCCATCTCATTCTCACTCCCCATCTTTTAAGCCAAGCCTATGTGAAATAGCAGGACCAAAAGGCTACAATAGTGAACAAGGAAAGTATCTCATGTTCCTTTGACCTTAATCTATCATATGTTTCTTACTTCAAGTCCCAACATTCCTGTACCCTATTTCACCATTATTTCTAGATACGGCTAACTGCTAATCTATGTTTTGACATTAAGATTTAAAAAGCAAGAATAACAGACAAAGAGAATGAGAGCAAAGGAATATAACATATAGCTGATTCAGCACCTCTCGCTAACGCAACTACATGCCCATAGTTATAAACAAACAATTCAATAAAACAGAAAAGAAAAGACTGCAATACTTCTCTGAGGAACGATCTTGATTATCATGCACCAATAAATAATGTTTTAAAATCTTTGGGTCCATTGCACCATCATTGAGAAGAGACGGCAACTTGTTAGTGTTGAAAAGGTCAACAAATCGGTTGATAGGTTGTTCATCCTTTGAAGAAACAACCAAAAGGCCTGCAATTTAATTTAAACAATACATCTTAAATGATGTCCAGAAGAATATTTGGAATTATTATCATTCCATAAGTAAAATGAACTAAATTGAGCTTCATGAAATACGATGGAAAAAGAAATAAGAAGTACTACTTCCTAACAATATTTGGAAGCTTACATGCCACAGGGTGGTCAAAAGCTTCATGGTCTGAAAAAGACACAGTACGTACAAGCTCTTTGTTAAAAAACTCAAACCATGAAGGTAGAATTTCAGATTCAGAGCCTGCAAAAGTTACAATCAAGTGTATCAGCTTAAAGCAAGTCTATAGGTTCAACTCGCCAATAAAGACTTGATTAGAGATACATTTCTTAAAAAGTTTTGACTAAAAACAAGAAATGTAAATGATAATAAGACCGCTGTTTGTCATATATATATATATATATATATAGAGAGAGAGAGAGAGAGAGAGAGAGAGAGAGAGAGAGAGAGAGAGAGAGAGAGAGAGAGATAAATAAGCACATTTGCAAGAACAAATGCAGTGCAAGAACAACTCATTTTCCATAAGAGTGTAATGCACAAATAATAAAAGAACTACACATGACATCCATGTACAAATAACAAATTTAAATTAGTAGCTAACACATTACCAATTGGAGGTGGGTCTGAGCACAATTCAGAATTATCTTTCTCCCCAGCCTGGGTAATAACTTGCTTCAGTCTCTCCTTTGCTACCTAGTTTAACCAAGAATGTTGTTATAAAGATACAAGCAATAACATTCATACCATTGATGTTCGCAACAGAGAAACATGTAACATGTATAGTATTCTTGATTCTCATTTGCATAAATTTAACATTGTGTACCTAAAGCAACATATAATTGCGGTTCCACATACTTTGAAAATGTGATGGTAAAATAGAAAATTCTGCCTACATTTCTCAGGACACAACCATGTTTCTAGTTCTAGATGAAAAGCACTATCCATCTCCATTAAAAAGTTAAAAAAAAAAAAAATGCAGCAGTGGGCATATCCCAGTGGAAGCTGCATATATGTTGGACCTGAAAGACCAGAAGTAAGGAAACTAAATCCAAATTTATACAATCATTCCATTGACATATGTGCTCAGCTTACTAAACAACATTTACCTCCAGATTTGGCTGCCGAATATCTGATTCATAAAATAACCTAAGCTTGAACTTCTGTAGCCTGTAGGGTTGGTCACTCGATGTCCGTACTGGCACTGCATTAACGACAGAGAAAACCCTCAATTTCCACTGAAAAACCCCAATTATGCCATACGAATACATTAACGTATATATGCATTGAGAAAGAGATATAGGGAGAGAAAGGGGCTTAACCATCGATGTTACTGAAGGTGCAGAAAGGGCTGAGCATTTGGATAAAGGAGAGATCATTCTTGAGGCAGGCTTCTTCTACGAGAGGTGTGCGGAGCACCATGACCACCGGAGTGATTTCCTCCAATAGCATTTTGCCCAGCGGCGTGGTCCCTGGATCCATCGGTTACAAGTAGCTAATCACTCAACGGGATTTGTTTGATCGGATCTGTCTCTCTCCCTCGGGACTGACTAGTGAGGGTCGAAGAAGATTCTTTGCTTGCAATGAAACGGGTTACCATTTTTGAAAATGGCTGTAGCCCGATTTGTTTTTACGCCCCGTTTGGCGTGTTAGAGGGTAAATTTTCACGTTTGATACGCCAAAATCATTTTAAAATAAATATAAAATTAAAAATTTATTTACATTTACTTTTTAAAATATGCTTGATATACTAATTTTATAAAATAAATAATAAATTTATAATTATATTTATTTATTTATAATAAATATGCCATTATTTTTAAATTCAAGTTGTAATTTGTTATGATCAAGTATCTTAATAACCTTTAAACAAGTTGATCGGTCAATAAAAATTAATTAAAAATTAAATTTAATAAATAAAATAATTTAATTGGTGATGCTTATTATTAATTAACTTAATATATAAAAATAAGAGTGAAAAATGAGTTTTGTGAGGGAAAATAAATAAAAGATATAAGTAGTTTTGTCATAAAAATTTTGTGGTAAAATTTGGTGGAATTCATTTAAAATTTGTAGTAGTTATATTTAATTATATAAAATTTAAATCAAAAAATTGAAATTCATATTCTTTTAATTTCCAAATATAAAATTTTAAATATAAAAATAAATTAATTCATTCATTTTAAACATGCTCTTAAATCAATTTTTTTTCTTATTATTTTTTTTACCGAGATTTTGATAGTGCAATATCTTGAGATATAAATCCAAAATAGAAAAAGAAATGCAAAAGATAAAATGAGCAAAGAAAACTGCCTTTGATTGATAGTTTCTTAATTTATACACAAAAAGTATGCAACTGGAAGTTACAACCATCTTCTAGAAGTTATAACATCATCTATAACAAATTCAGTCCAACTTAGCTTAATTGTTACAACTACTTTTACTATCCAGTTAATTTCTCACTATTGTATAACTTAAATACTTCCTATAGTTCTCAAGATGAAGATGGGGTCAAGGAGACCAATCCCATCATGGAGAAATTGTGATGAAAGAAGAAGTTGGCAACTGGTTTTGTGGGTAAATTAGCAAGCTGGTCTTTGGCTGGAACATTAGTAGTAACAATAAACTTGCTTTGAACTTACTGGTGAACTACGTGATAATTAATGTCCAAGTGTTTCGTTCGTTCATGGAAAACCCGATTTTCAGAAATATAGAAAGTAGCCTTATTGTCACAATAAAGGGGAATTGGCAGAGAAAGAGGTATTTGCAAGTCATGTAACAAATATGAAATCCACTGAAGCTCGCATACTGTCATTACCATACTTTGATGCTCTGCCTTAGCAAAAGATTTGCTTATGATGGACTATCTCTTCGATTTCCAGGACAAAAAGGAAGACCCAAGAAGATACAATAACCTGTTAATGATTTTTTGGTCATTGGGCAGGTAGCCAAATCAGTATCACAATAAACGCGAACAGACAAGTTTGTGTTTGCAGGGAAAAATAGTCCTTTAAAGGGAGCTCCTTTAAGATAGAGCAACAAAGCTTGAAGAGCATCCCTATGAGCCTTTCTTAGTTGTTGCAAAAACTAGCTAAGATATTGAACCACATAAGAAATATCAGGGCGTGTGAGGTTCAAATAGAGTAAACGACCCACTAAGGGATGGTATTTTCTGGTTCAGCATAGACATCTCCAATTGTGTCATCAAGCCATCAATTTTTACTCATTAGGAATTCTTTCGGCTTACACTTCATGAGACCAGCATCATGAATGATGTCCAATCTATACTTGCACTGGCTGAGAAATAAACCAGATGGTGGTTTTGCAATTTCAACACCAAGGAAGTACTTGGCATTTCCCAAGTCTTTTTATTGTAGAAGATTGATGAAGAAATTCCTTGGTAGCAAGAATATGAGATTCTTGGACTTTTGTGATGAGCACATCGTCAACATAGACAAGTAATGCAAGAAAAGAAGCATCAGAACCCTTCGTAAACAAGCAATTGTCATGGGCAGATTGTGTAAAACCAAAAGAAATCAACTTAGACATTGGTCTTTATTCCATTATTGATCAACTTGTTTAAGGCTATAAAGAGATTTACATAATTTGCAAACTTGTCCTAGTTTAGCTTGAAAATACCCTTTAGGTGGTTTCATGCGTAATTCCTCATCAATGAATCCATACAAGTACGCGTTATTAATACCTAATTGGTGTGTGACCTAATTCTTTGAAGTGGCATTAGTTAAAAGAAGTCAGACAATGACTATTTTTGCAATTGGAGAGAAACTAGCTGTAAAATCAATTCCTGGTAATTGATCATAGCCCTTGGCAACAAGACGGGCTCTATGTCTATCTACCGTGCCTTCTGGATGATATTTCACCTTAAAAATCCACTTTGAATCAATTGCCTTCTTGTGAGGCAGCAAATTAGTGAGTTCCTACATTTCATTATTCTCCAGAGCCTATAATTCTTTACGCATAGCATCAACCCAGTGTGGGTCATCTTTAGCTCTAGAGTAGTTGGTTGGTTCATGAATCATAAACACATTTGCAAAACATTGAAGATAAGATGGATCAAATGTAGGGTGAGAAAGAAAAGTACCTGGCTGGAGAGGTGGATCCGATGTACTAATATATTATGGTTGATTAGGATCATGATGAGATGAGGTGCAAAGCTAAATAGTAGCAATGAAATCTCGAAACCAACTTGGTTTAGAAGATGTCCTTGTAATATGTCTAGTAGGTTGGATAGCAGGTGAAGATTCAGCATGTGTTAGGTCATTAATAGTGGACTGAAAAGCAAGAGATAAGATATCGGGTGGTGTTGGAATAATATTGGTAGTATCTACTGGACCAATAAAAGAGTCTATGGAGAGGGATTTGGTGTGTGAATAATAGAATTTGGTGTAAAATCAATATTGTCATGGTTGACAGTGGGAATAACAATGGAAGGTGTAGGTCGTGATGGTAAAAGAACAAGTTGTGAAGTGATAGGAGAGTAAGGAAATATAGTCTCTTTAAATATAACATCTCGAGACATACAGATGGATTGAGTATCAAGGTTGTAAAGTTTGTAAGCTATTTGGCCTAGTGGGTAACCAAGAAAGAAACAACGATAAGCTCTAGGTGCAGACTTTGGTTTATGTGATGTAACATTAGTAGCATAGCATAGGCAGCCGAAGGTCTTTAAGAGGGTATAATCAGTGGTTGGCCATGAAGTACTTCGAATGGAGATTTCCAGTCTAACGTCTTTGTTGGTAATCTATTGATGATAAATGTTGTAATGAGGAGTGATTCACCCCAAAACTAGCTGGGTAAATGGGACTGAAACATTAAGGAATGGGCTACTTGCAGTAGGTGTTAGTGTTTGCGTTCAACAACCCCATTTTGTTGTGGGGTGTGTATACACAATTTTTGATGAATTATTCAGTGGTCTTGAACAAACGAGTGTAGGTAGTGTTTAGAAATTCATTGCCATTATCACTTCTAACATCTTGACCTTGACTTGGTATTGCATTAGAACCATATTCAAGAAAGTGGTGAGGATGTTTGGGGTTTGAGCTTTATTATGCAATAGAAATGTCCATGCAGCTTTACTGTAGTCATTAAAAATTATGAGCGTGTAGCTGGCATTTGTTATGGACTTCACACGATACGGCCCCCATAAATCGATGTGTATAAGATGAAAAGGTGGCTCCAAATATGATTGACTAGTTGGGAATGACAGCCTGTGCTGCTTTGACATGTGACATATATCACAATTATCAATGTTTAAATGGAAAGTAATGGTTTGTCTATGAGAAATAGCACTAACTGATGTGTGTCCCAAACGATAGTGCCACAATATTCTATGGTCAGAGAAGGTTTTATTTATGCCAATACATGCACTGTGTGATGACATACACTAATCAGTAATAGCAGGGTGTACAGTATGTAGTCATTGATGTAGCCTTTTTGGATATAGGAAAAGTTGCATTGTCCAGTTTGTACAATCCTCTCACCATATTCCTAATAGCAACCACTTGTTTAGTCATCAGTCCTAAATAAAACATTGGTTAGGAGAGAAAGTCACAATGAGTTGAGAGGTATTGGTTAATTGACTTACAGATAAAAGGTTATACCTAAAATTGGGTAGATAAAAAACATTTGTTAATTTTAGTTTTGAATGTAAGGTTATTGTTCCTATTTTTACAACACACTGTGTAAAGCCATAAGGTAAGTATACATTTTTGTTTGTTCTAAAAGTCTGGTTTGAATCAAATAAGGATGGGTTAGAAGTTATACGGGTATATGCACCTGTGTCAATAATCCACTCTCCTGTCCATTTACTGCTAGAACTAAGATAACAATGTTTAGTGCACGTACCTGCAAAGCCAGCTAAACCAAAAAAATTTTGACAAGTATCATCTGCAGTCATCTTGCCTTTCATATATTTTTCTATTTCCAACTATACTGCATTCGAAAAGTCTTTTCCCCATTCCTCAGATTTCTTGATAGTTTCATTACCCATATTAGCTAATGGAGTATTATTCTCCGGCAACAAAACCAATCTCATGTTTAATATTATCTAACAACGGGCCATTGCTCTCACTAAACTGTTGTTCTAATTCATTCCATAGATCTCTTGCAGTAGCAACACATATGAATGCATCTACTAAATCTTTAGAATTATAATTTAATATTCAAGAAAACACCATGCAATCCATACGCCTCCATTTCTCATATAGTGATGATTTTTAGTCACTTTTTAGATCTTACCAATGAATCCCAGCTTATCCTTTGCACACAATGCAATTACCATCGAACGACTCCAAGATAAGTAATTCGCTGTATTCAATGGCCCACTTAGAAGAATCATGTCCGGGCTATTAGAAGTCTGTAATCAGAATGTCTCTTCCATGGATTTGTCCACCAAAACATCACTTGTATTATCAATTACCATGATTCAGTATCGATTTGTTATGTAATTAAAAGAAAAGGAATAAATCCTTATTTACACAGGAAGAAAATGATCTAATACCATCTTGAGATACAAATCCAAAATAGAGAAAGAAATGCAAAAGACGAAATGAGTAAAGATAACTGCCTTTGATTGATAGCTTCTCAATTTATATATAGAAAGTATATAGCTGGAAGTTACAACCATCTTCTAAAAACTGTAACAACATCCATAACAAATTCAGTCCAGCTCAGCTTGACTGTTACCACTATTACCGTCCAGCTAATTTCCCACTATTGTATAACTTAAATATTACCTACACGGTATTGTGGCATGTGTTTCGCAATCTTATGAATCGCAGTAGAGGGGTTGGGGTGGGCAACCTATCGTGGAGTTGAGTTAAAAATTTTTCAATTGTGAGGGCGGAGTCGATTTTCTATGGAGATTTTTTTTTATTTTAATTTATTAGTGTATAATATAATTTTATTAATTAAAAATAAAATATAAATTTAAATATAATTTTAATAATATATATTTTTTATATAAATCATAATATTTAAATATAAATAAATACATATAAATAAATTATTTTAATAAATGAATAATAATATTTTATTATACGAATCACGGAAATCGGGACGGAGAGAAAATTTTTCGTCCTTATTTCATTTAATATCAAAATCAAAAAAGAATCAAGAAAAATTAATTGAATTCAGAGTAATTCTGATTTAAGAATTTTTATTATTTCTATGCATTTTAATATTTTTTTTTAATTTTTAAAATATAAAATAGTTAAAAAGAAAAATCTAATTACTGCAAAAATCAATTAAAAAAAAGGTGTACACGACCAACAAATTTTAATTTTTTTTTTAATTTTTTATTTGCTGTTAAAATATTTTCAAATTACTTTATATGTAAAAAAATTATTTTATTAACTAAACAAATATTATATGTCAAAAAGGCATTAGAGACAGTGTTATTAGATTCAGATCCCCTTGATAAATGAACTAGATAGTCAAATTAAATATTTAATTAAACCGAATAATAAATTCACTTATAAAAAATTAATTAACTTAATATTTTTTTATTAACCCGTATAATCACATCTAAATATTAATTAACTTTATAATTGATAAATTAAAAAAAAATCAATATATTTAGTGGGTGTTGGTTCACCTTTGAGTGTATTTATCAGTTGTTACACATTAGCTGTATTTTTAAGGTCTATTTGGTTTAGTTATTGGATACCACTAATGAATGATGGCGGATAATTGATAGTTGATAACTAGTAGTTGCTTGTAGCCTGAAGTTCTGTTTGACATTGAGTTTCAGAGCCTGAAACTGCTTTTTTGAATAAAAGTACCATTTTAGATGCTATTGAGAAAGACAATTTGAAAAAAGCTGTTTTGTTATTTTGGTGTTCTTATGACTAAAATGATAAAATTTAATTTTTAATTATTTTTTAATACTTTCTAAATAGTATATTTAAAAAATAATATTCTCAATAGCAGTTTTAATAGTAATGTCAAATAGGCCTTAAGTGTTTAGTAAAACCATATGAGGAGTTTCAGAAAGTGAGAACATCTTCTAAACTATGGTAAAAAGTTTTAAAAACCTTTTATATTTAATCCCAATGAGTATAATTTAAAGCTTTTAAGCTTGTTGATATACATCAAAATCAATTAGCAGGTATTCATTAGAGAGATATGTGCCAATTATCATTGTTTAGATAATAAAGTCAAGGAAAAATGTATCCCAATGGGTTTTTTTTTTTTTTTTTTTTGTAATAAGATTAGTCATAAATACCATTTCTATATGCTGCACGAAAATATTCAAAATGAGAAATTAGTTTTGACTTTGACTCAAATTATAATTATAATAGTCCGAGTCATTAGAATCATATTTCTTGTCATATAGGCTCTTATACCAGGGATATGAATTATTTTTCTGTTCAGGAACAGATGCACTATTAGTAGTTTCCTTTTTTTCTGCTTTGGTGGGATATTGAGGATCTTGCTAGATTGGATTAATATAACTAAGAAGAAGATTTAAATTAATAAGGGTATATATATATTATATTATTTATTTTATAATTAAAATGAATATATAATTATTAATTTAATATATAATACATTAAAATATAATTATTTTAAAGTATATATAAAAATACACACTACAATTATTATATTTACAATATTTTATATTTGTTTATTATAATTTTAAATAAGCTATTGGGATAAAAAAAATTATTATTCACTCACTTAAAAGAAGATATTTTTAGCTATAATCTCTTTATTTACAGTAATATAATAAATTTTATAAAATAATATATTTATTTTTTATCTAAATAATATTTCATATATATTAAAAAATAATTATTCATTTATAAAATCATCATGTATTAATTATAAATATTAAAAGTATTTCATAAATAAAATTTATATATTACTTATAAAGGTTAAAAATAAATAAATAAATATATATATATATATATATTAAATTTAAATATTTTACATAAGATTTAAAATATAATTTAATGAATATTGAAGGTTTGATTTAAAGAAAAATTAGTGAACTATATGTATTATTTATTAAAAATTAATTTAATGGATTTGATTAAAATATATTTAATTATTATTTTTTTTATAATTCACTAATTAAATAAGTGATTTATATAATCCTTCCACTGAATGAAGCTTCAAATTATTTTTTTTTTTTTAGAAAGCCAAAGAATATTTCATTAATAGAAGAATAAAACCCAAGGCCCAGTAGAAAAGAGCCAGTCTCACAGTACAACATTCAGCATTACAAGATAACGGCCCACAGCCCAATCAAAATAAAACCCTGGCTAACGTTGGAGCCTGACCCGAAATAGCAGGCAGACTCGAAAATGCAGAACGCTCAAAATCAGAGCCAAGCTTGGTTAAGGATAGATTAATGCTAAGAAGAGGTCCCCAAGAACAATGTATCTTCCCCCAAAAATCGAGTAATTGGAGTCTGAAACGTAGAAGAGATGAAGAGCACAGCGGCCATGGGCAAACCAACAACAACGAGGTCATGGCAAATCTCATGGCATCTCAATTTCATATGGCCCAACCTCATTTATCAATTCCCAAATTGAAAACTTAAAAAAAAAAAGTTACAATTGAATTTTTATTTTATATTATTTCCTTTTTATATATATTGTAGAAATTAATTTACTAATGGAAAATTAATTAAAATATTCATAACGACTAATTTTCTATTAATTATTTAAAATTAATTTAATAAGTTAAATATTTAATATATATATATAATTAATTAATTAATTAATTTCTTACAATTTACTAATCAAATCAGTGATTCATCCATATTACCTTTAACTGAATGAAGTTTCAAACCGTTTACTAATTAAATCAGTGATTCATCCATATGACCTTCAACTGAAAGAAGTTTCAAACCGAGTCTGATAATTATATTATCTCCTTTTTATATATTATACCAAACAATTAATAATGAAAGTTAAATAAAATATTCATAACCACTAACTTTCTAATAAGTGTTTATTATGGTTAAAAAAACATTAAAAATGAGTTATTAGATATATTTGTACTTGTTTTTGTCAACCATAATCTATAACAATTAAAATATAAACAATTTTTAGTGACAATTTTTTATAAAAAAATGCAATTTCATCTATTAATTAATTGATTTTTTACAATAGAGTTGATACGAGTGGTAAAAAAACTTTGTATCTCTTACAGAAGATCAAGTGTTTGATCTTTGAAAATCTCCGAGCTTTTTGCCTTTATAATGAACCTCGTGCCGACTTAATCAAGCTAGGAGATACTTGTGATCTACTAAAAGAAAATTAACAGATCTTTAAAATTTTAAAACGTAATTAAAATATCATTAATTTTTTTTAATAACAATGCTCAGTTCTTCGTTCAAAATTTATGAAAAAATTTGTTAATGGGATGAAAATAACATTGCATCTTTAAATGTTGAAGATGTGAGTGTAGAATAGGCTTTGAGGCGTGATAAATCACTATCTTTAAAGTATTAATTACCCCTACTAGATTGCTACAAAATTATGACAATATACCTCCAGGATACAACAAAGCCTGAAATCTGTAGACAACAACTCCTAATAACTTTTTATACGAACCGAATTTAGAGAGACTAAAGAAGAAGAAGAAATATAAGTAGTATATATCTAGATTGAAAAACTCATCCATATTTATGAAAATTGAAAAGTCATGATACCTTTTTTTCAGAAAGACACATTTGTCTATTTCCAATAAATATAACTGCTTGTGTAAAAGATACGTCTGTTTATTAACAGACACCTATACAAATAGTTGTGACTGTTTGTATAGAATAGGCATGTCTATTTATTAATAGACACCTATACAAACGGTTGTAACTGTTTGTATAGAATTGACATGTCTGTTTATTAATAGACATATCTACTTGTTAATAAACATATTTGTTCGTAATGTATTTATAAAAATTACAATAAGATAATTATTTTATTTCACACATATATGTGCTAAGTGCCATAATAAAATAATATATATATATATATATATGTATAATTCTATACACATCTCACTCTTGTCATTCATTCACTTTCTTATATTTTAACAATATAGGAATTCTTTTTCTCTATACTATATAACATACAAACTATTTATAACAATCTCTCACTTAGCTTGTATTGTTAGATCTTATTGTTTCATACATAATGAAAAATATATTTCGATTAAAATTTTTCTTTAGTGTAAATATTTCAAAGTTCTAAAAAAATCATGGTGGCCTTAGTTTAAACTTAGATTCCTATTAAATAAAACTAAAAATACTACATATACGAATCAATTAGTTCGACTTAAAAAGTTCACTAAAATTTTAGTACAAATATGGCCTTGTGCTACCTCCTGTTTTCATGAACATTTACAAAAATTATTCTCACTTTTGTTGAAGTGGCATCACTTTATATATTCATATAGGTGAAGTTTCCTTTGTAATAATATTAAACTTCTTTAAAAGTATAAATACTCATCTTCATTCCATTAACTTAGTATACTAAGTACTTAATTACAACATTTACTAATAACTTATTGTTACCCTTTAAACTTTATTCAGTAATAATACTATAAAGTAAGGTTTCCATCAGTAGTAAATTTAATCAAATATTCTAAATCCTAATCAATACGTGTACTTATGATCATAACTCTCGAGAGCCCTTTTATTAAAGGATTTGCTAGATTATAATAGGATTTAATATAAACATGGTAATAACACAATTAGAGATTAATTATCTTACATTTTCATGCCTTAAGCTTATATGTATATACTTTCAATTATATATTTTACTATAAGCTTTAGCCATCATGATTTGGCTATCACAATATAAATAAACAGATGGCACAAGTTGTGACCATAACTTAATATCTAGTAACAAGATTTTCAGCCATTCTGCTTTTTTACCAACATTTGCCAAAGTTATAAATTTGGATTCCATCGTAGAATAAGTTATACAAGTTTGTTTCTTTGATACTCAAGAAACAGCACCTCCACCTAAAGTGGACACTCAACCAAAGGTTGACTTATTATCCTTAGCACTAGTTATCCAACTGGAATTTGTATAACCCTAGGATCTCTACTATAATTATTTTACTAGTCTACCATACAATCACATGTTTATAACATGAACTACATAAATAATTCACAGTCTAGATATGTACCTTATTTACAGAAATAAATTTCTCCATAACTTGTTTAAAATGAGAGCCTTCAAAAATAAAGAAGCAAGGCCAAACTTGCACACACACAAATGCATACTCATTTGTCCTCTTGTCACTCCTTACAAATGACTTGCAAGGCTCTTATATTTACTACTCAAAATGTACCAACCTTTTGTCCAATAAATTCATCTCTTCATTCATGTAATTATTAAGAAGAATTGAATCTTTTCATTTAGTTCCATCTTTTGGCCAAGGGACATAACTCTTTGCATCGATATAACTCTTTATATGGTTTTAGTACAATTAGAAATTTATCGCAGAATAATCTATAGTTTATAATTCCTTTTTTTTTTTCTAAATATCCAAAAACCCTTGAAATTTCTTTTCAATATTCCACACTAGGATTATTAATATATCTTGACAATTTACATACTGCAAAAGTAATATCAGGAGTAGTGCAATGCATAACATACATTAAGTTACTAATAGCACTAACACACTCAATTTGAGTAATTATTCTACCAAAATTTCTAGTCAATTTGCAATAAAATATCATATAGAGTATTTGCTTCCCTCAATATAATGAAATTGACAAAGAGTAAAACCCCTCACTATGTTACAGCTAGGTAGTTTAGGCAGATCCTTTAAGGATAATAATTAAAATATAAATGTAGACAGTAATTTTAAAATTCTCCCAATAATAAATTAAAGAATAATAATGTTGATTGTAGGTAAAAATGAAGAGAAGAGACAAAAAAGAAAAGTTAATAGATTTTTGTTTCAAACTGCTATTTGTAAAGCATTTGCATCTCTTTGAACATATATAATAGTTCACTTTGTATCTATTAGAATAATTACATCTATTCACTTACACCTTTTAGAATAGATACAACAGTTCTCTTTGTATCTCTTAGAACAATTACATCTGTTCACTTATACCTTTTAGAACAGATACAACTATTTACTTTGTATCTCTTAGAACAATTACATTTGTTCATTTACACCTTTTAAAATAGATACAACTATCGGTAATAAATAGTTCATTTTGATGCCTTTTAATGAACATACATAAATCTTTCAAAATGAGACAAATTTTCTATCACTAATATTTTAACAATATCCCCACCTAGTTAGTGATAGACACAATCAATATGAATTAGGATTTATGCATACAAAAAATGTTTTTCAACTTATGCACATAAATCTTATTACCTTCTTTAACACATTCACCATGAGCTTTAGCATCATAATATAACCTTATATTTCTTCTAATTATAAACATGTCATCAACATAAAGACAAATTATTATATAAAAAACTTTTAATGTTTAAGTGTTTCTGAATCTGTTTAAGAGAAAAGTTGTATGTGGTATACAATAATTTCTTCCTATAATCATTCAAACTATAAGTATGATGTGCTATTATTCCTCCTAATTGCAGTGATTTAGGAACTACCACTTTCAAATTCTTAAACTTTGAAATAAAGATATGCAGCTCATAGACTTATCCATAATAGGCATATTATCAAGTATTTAGAATTCAAAATATTCATAATGAGAAATTTATCTATACTTTTTTTTTTTCTGTATTGTATTAGAATTCTAACGAATTTCAGATTTCCTTTGGAGACTTGACAGAGGTAAACAAATCTTATAGCCCATCTGATGAGTTGTTGAGAATATGACATTTGCATGACAATTCATCTTTTTTTCTTGATCTACTTTCACCTTCTCTGTGAACATAATTTGTTTCTTAAAACGATCAAGTTTCACGAACTCTTGATTCATCACAGAAACAGTCTTAGACTCCATTGCGATTAATACCTTAAAATTATTGAAGCAGTAGGTATAGAATAGGCTTTGAGCCGTAATGAATCACTATCTTTAAGGTATTAATTGTCCCCACTAGATTGCTGCAAGGTTATGACAACATACCTCCAGGATATAACAAAGCCTGAAATCTGCAGACAATAACTCCTGAAGATTTTCCTTAAGAACTCTTTATACGAACTGAATTTAGAGCGACTAAAAGAGAAGAAGAAGAAAAAATAGAAGTAGTATATATATGGATTGAAAAACTCATCCATATTATAAAGAATGAAAAGTCATGGCACATTTTTCTAGATAGACACATCTGTCTATCTCCAATAAATACAACTGCTTGTGCAAAAGACATATCTATTTATTAATAGACACCTATATAAATAGTTGTAATTATTTATATAGAATAGATATGTCTGTTTATTAATAGACACCTATACAAATAGTTGTGACTGTTGTATAGAATTGACATGTTTATTTATTAATAGACATATCTACTTGTTAATAAACATATTTGTTCGTAATTTATTTACAAAAATTACAAAAAGATAATTATTTTATTTCACACATATATGTGTCAAGTACTATAATAAAATAATATATATTTATTTATATATATATATAATTCTATACACATTTCACTCTTGTCATTCCTTCACTTTCTTATATTTTAACAATATAGGAATTCTTTCTCTCTATACTATCTAACATACAAGCTATTTATAACATTAAATGCAGGGGTTCATCTTTTACCTCACCTTATATGGTTTACAGTGAAAATGTAAAAACAACTGGCATTTATATTTGGGACTCGACGAATAGATCAGATTATGCTTTGCTTCTGCTTGGTGGTAATCTTATTCCTAACAATTGAGGGGAAGGTACTGAGATGCTTGTAGGTTACCTTCGTTTTTCTGCATCAAAGAGCGTATTGGAGTTGATACAGGTAAAGCTTGGTTTTTTTCTTATTTTCATATTTTCCTGAAACGTTTAATCATATGAAGCATGTTGAAGATGGTAAATGGTTGGGGTTTTGCAGAATTGCAGGCAAAGCTTGAAAAGCTTATGTGGAGGAAGATTGAGGACCCAAGCTTGAACATTTCTATGGAGGGAAAGGGGGTTGTTACAATGTCTATAAATTGCTTTTTGCTTATAGGAAAAACATTTTTTAATAGCAATCGTGTCATTTGCCTAAATTATTATCACTTCTTATTCAAAAATCATGCAATATCACCGTTTATTGCAACAAGATAAAAGAAGTTTCTTTAGAGGTATTTGTGTTAGCCATCACTCAGAAGTTTCAGAAATTATCGGGTAGAATCAAATAAAACTCTCCCTCTCTACAGAGAGAGTGAGAGACAAAACATTCTCTCTCACTCTCTCAAATATGTCTCTCTTGATAGGGGTGTAAATGAGTCGAATTGAGCTGAACTTTGAATAGCTAAGGTTCAATTCATTATAATATTTTTTTCATATTCGAATTTGATTTGACCTTTAATATTATAACTTGAGCTCAATTTGTTTTAAATATACTATGTTCGAGCTCAGCTTATCTCATATTTGTTTATATTATAAATGAATTGAGCTTGAAATTTGCAACACTCTAGCTTTACTCGATAATATTACAAATAAACAAGCTTAATTTAAAACTTATCTTGTTAATATTATTATATTAAATTAAAATTTAATTTAAATTATAATTTATAATTTAGCTTCAGTTAAAATATTAAAGTATAAATTAATTATTCTTAGACTTTTCGTGGACCTTCCAGTTCTTGCTCGATTCACCTTTGATGAATGTTGATTTTAGTTGTCAATCTTTTACCGCTTGACGTAGCATATTATGCTTCTATAAAAATGTTTCCTTAATTCTTTCATTTCACCTTAAATGAAATGAATCAAGTCATTCGTGAATTATTTAAAGTTCAGTTTGATAAAAACTCAATTTGACTCGGTTTATTTTGTAAATAAATAAATTTAAAGTCTAATATTTAAGTTAATATAATAAGTGAGTTAAGCTCGAATTTATTGATATTCGATTTGTTAAGGCTTATGGGTTAACTTATTTAATAAGTTCGTAAATCAACTTAAGAAAAAGCTCATGAATTAACTTATTTAACTAAAATTATTTAATTTTAAATTTATTATCTTAAAGTTAACTAAAATTACATAATTTTGAATTTTATAACCACAAATCTAAACTTACTAAAGTTGTTCAAGATTTGATTCAATAAAAAATTAATTATTTTTATAAATAAGCCAAGCTCGAATTGTACAAAGCTTTACACTTTTTACCCTTAAATTTGATTTGACAGGGACAAAAATGAGAGAGGTAGCATTTCTTCTTACAAGTGCACAACTGGCACATACTATTTCGATTGAGAAGGCATTTCCTATTTCTAGGCTGGTGTGTCTGTTCTCACTTCCCACGGATACATCGAACCAATATTCGCCTGTAATATCCTATAGAAGTGGCATGGTTGTCAGTGGACTGGTTATGATCCTTGGATTTCTTTGTGAAGTCACCAAGGTCACTTGATCCAAGAAGCCCATGATCCGAGTGATCCTTCACAACTTGACTTACACGTGATTTCTTTTGTTTATTATTATTATTTTTTGTTTTTTATTTTTTTTCAAGGCAATGAGCATATTTTTTTGGAAAATAAACAAGCAATTTATGTTACACAAAAGGATTTTCAGAAAAGCAAAGGCTTGTTCTGTTTATTCCTTCAGAAATTTTTTTTTCTTTTATGACGAATATATAAAGGATTTTTCTGACTTAAATTCAGTCTATTATGAATTTAAGACATAAAATATATAATGAGACTCACATATTAAATATATGAATATCATATATTTGTATTTTAATTTCATATTATGTCTTGAGTTTGTAATTGATCGAATTTAGATAAGAATTTTTTATATATAAAATTATATAATACAAGATTTTCCGAGGTATTCAAATAGCTTAAAAAGCTCTCAAATTATATGTTAGAAAATTTTTATCTAAATCTAATCTACTATAATTTCAAGATACAAGTATATAGAATTAATAGATGAGTTTCACCATATACTTTATATCTTAATTCCATGATATACCAAATTTATTTAAGAAAAATCTGCCTCTGAAATCCCAGAGCACAAGGGGAGGTCTTACTTGAATATTTGAATGAGATATCATTTAAACCAAGCTAAGTTTTAATTTAATCTAGTCTGTCTGCTCTTATAAGCAACCTGAGTTAGCCTCTCGAGGCCATTGCTTCCTCTGCTACCTTCATTCCCATCAATCCCATGGTGCCACGTAGCACCACCCCATGAAAAACACCGACACCATGTATTAGCCTACGGGGCTGTTATCCAAGATTTGCCCCTGTGCACCCTCATGTGCATGGGTAGCTACTCCACTCATGTGCCCTTCAACAAAAACCTCACCACCTTCATGACCTTAATTAGGTCTTCACTCAGCTCCCAAATTCTTGAATATTTTCTTTTCTATGTGCTAGAGAAGAAATCGAGGGCGAGAGCTCACCTGCACTCATTTTTATTTTCTATGAAGCTTTGAATCAATTTGGGATGGACCGAGGATGGAAGACTAATGTTGAGATATCACCAAGCTGTCCTCGGTGTGGTTCTTCAAACACTAAATTTTGTTACTACAACAACTACAGCTTAACTCAACCGCGATACTTCTGCAAAGGTTGTAGGAGGTATTGGACTAAAGGTGGTTCCCTAAGGAACGTCCCCGTCGGCGGTGGTTGCAGAAAGAACAGAAGAGGAAAGTCCTTAAGGCTTTCATCTACTGATGTTGATCCCTCCAGAAGCTTAGGTTATGGGGTTACCGTCTCTAATAGAGGGGTTTCTTCTGTTGAGTCATGTAGCTCTTCCATGACATCTGATGGTTCACATATTGATCTTGCACTTGTTTATGCAAACTTCTTGAATCCTCAGCCAGATTCCAAGATTACTACTACCACTACTACAGCTACGATGGCTGATTTCGACATGCAAGAGTTGCCTAGAAGTGATATTTCTACCATTCCAAACACAAATTTGGAATCAACTAGAGTTCAACTACATGGAGAGAACCACAACAGTCCAAGTCTTGCTGGATGCCTTACTACTTTGTCTGATTCATCCATGGAAACTCCTTTGAATGAAAATGATCATCACTTGATGTACTTTCACCAAGCTGGTGATAATAAGGTTCAACAATGCACAAGTACTCTTCATGAATCAATCCACTATGCGCTGCCACCATTGCCAGGAGAAGAGATAGGCTCTCATCAAGAGATATTGTGGTTCAATTCTCACTTGATGGGCAATGATAATACCCTGCAAGTGACACAAGAGCCTCCAATTCTTGGACCTGAAACTCAAGATCCTAATGATCTGATGTTCGGTAACTGGAACCCATTTGATTTGTCTAGTGATGATACTTTCTCAAGGACTTGACAATTAAAATGGGATGAGTTTACCTTCATTGTTTTCTTCTTGTGTAAAAATGTATAGAATCTCAAGTAATCTATACTTGTAAACCTGATGAATTGATAATAATGTATATGCATAGCATGCAACCGCAATTTGTTCTTCCCTTGAAAACAAGCATACATTTCAGATAATAGTATAGGATTTTCAAGTTTCAAATTAATTTTTCTCTAATTATATATAGAAGGCCGTTTAACCAAGTGAATTATTAATTATCAACACGCATGAAAAATTAATTCAACTTGTAGTATCTTCTAATTAAAAAACTTGCTTTTTTTTTTTTCTTTCATATTTTTGGTGATAATGGAACTCAAAGTTTTATAAATTTTGAGTTTCTAGTTTTAGAGGTAATCTAAAGAACTTCTAAGGAACTATACCTTTCATCTAGAATATACAGCAATAATGCATCATTTGAATTAATAAATGGGCTTGAAAGAAAGAACATATCCACCAATACATAGTTTTCCAATCTTTTATTTGAAGTTAGCAATTTGCAGCTAGACGTGGCCCGGTCCGGTTCAGACCGTGAATGGATCAATTGTTTCATTTCTTGAATCAAATCGAAATTGTTCTAAGGTTTGCCAGTTACAGTTCGCTTTACTGAATTGGTCTGGAACCGATAATTCTAAACTAGAATTGGCTTGATTTAAGTTTTTTAAAATTTATATTTTTAATATTTTCCCTAGATTATATAGATAAGTTTGAGCATTTTTAATTCTTGTACCATTCTCAAATAAAGTACACAAATAATTTTCATAAATTTTTTAAGTTAATTAATATATTCTATTTAGGTTGAATTTGAAATTTTTAAAATTATACTTTTTCACATTTTTCTAGATTTATGTAGATGATTTTAAGCATTTTTAATTCTTGCATTATTCTCAAATAAGGCACTAAATAATATCTATGAATTTTTGAAATTAATTAGCATATTCTAAATTTTTATTTTATTAAATTTTAATGTATACAAAAATATACTATTGGGTGCGTAATTAATGTGTAGAAATATTTTTAAAAAAATTTCTTTTTAATTGGTGAATTGTATGAATTTTATTATTATTATTATTATTATTATTATTATTATTATTATTATTATTATTATTATTATTATTATTATTATTATTATTATTATTATTATTATTATTATTGTGTTGAAAATAATTATTATTATTGTGTTGAAAATAATTTTCATAAGAATGAGTTTATTTTTCCTTAAAGAAAATGAGTTTGTTATGAGTTAAAATGTTATAATATGCACGTTGTAATAGTTTTTTTTTTATATATATTTTTAACAAATTTATATATTAAAAATTAATTTTTATATTATATTTATAATTTTATTAAATTTATTATTATTTTTTTAAGAATGATGATTTAAAAATCAAAATTGAAATTGAAACTAGAGCAAAATTGTTTTGAACTGAATAGGATTAAAACCCAATTGAAATTGTAATCATAAAAAATCAGAACTAGAACCGCTTCAAAATTAGACCAAAAATCAGAATTGGTTCTAACCAGTTACTCAAGGGCCATTTTCGATTCAAACCCACTAAAAGCCAGGAACCATCGGTTCCGACTTGAAACCAAACCAAAACCTGCCCTACCTGCAACAATTATTTTATTGCCTACTAACTTCAATCTTTCTACACTATGGGAATCAGTCCCATTTAGAACCCTGTCCACAAACAGACTATACAGGCACAATTAGGTAAGAATGCCCAACTCAGGGAAGTGGTAATATATCTTTATTTTTATCCAAAATTAATCTTTTAGGAGAATTAATTATGCCCACATGAACAAGGTCAATATATGTAACATTAGTTTGATTTGTTAATTAATCAACCATAATATATCATATATATATAGTTTTGTTTTTTAAATGATAATTATATATATAGATTAAATCTCTGGGAAAAGAATTTCTTCATCGAAGCTTCTTTACAAGTTTACAATTCTTAAGGTAATTTTAATACCCACATTAATAAGGTCAATGTGGACACCATGTCAATCAATCTGCCAAAACTACCAAGCTAGCTACTTGTTTCCTTTTAGTTGGTCCTGGTATTAAATCAACTCATTCAATCTCTACCCATTTTTCAGAATTGACCATGTACTTTCTTCTCACATTAAAATTAACTAAGCAACTTAATGCTAAGAAGCATTTTAATTAAGAAATGACCCACATTAATTGAATTAGCCCTCAAACTATTTTCTTGAAGGGAAATTCTTGAAAACTTCAAGCATATATATAGTTAAATTTGGAGAATTATTTTAGCCACTTATTTTACTTTTTACTTTTATACTTTTTCGATGTGAGATCTATAATCTCAATACTCTCTCTTAAGTCCATATGGTTATTACTTAATAATTAGTTTGTATTTTTAATCTAATATGAACTCAATTATATAACATTATGACGACTGAAACCCATAATTTAGTCCGAACTCTTTTATCATCTTAAATTTAGAGAAAATGTTAAGTGATTATGTTAATTTATTTACACATCAAAATAACTAGCTAATTTAATATTATAATCTATCAACTTATATTTACCTTTTTATTTTTACTCTTTATATGAGATTCATAGTCCCAACATAAATTAAAAGGCAAATATATTTAAATATAGAATTAATTTTAATATTTTATAAGAGATAAAATCATTTATACTTATTTATTATAAACTTAAAATATAAATATATAAATTTTACTTTTATATATATGTAGTAGTATTATACATAAAATGGTTAATTGGGCGGGAGGAATCAATCTTTAATTACTTAAAAATAGGGTTGCGCCTCTTGAGTTTGAATCAGGTAGGCAAACTATAACTTGTCTTTAAAAAAATAATACTAAAAAATGCATCTCATGATCCAAGATATCAAATTAATTAACTGAGTCCCATCCCCACAATCATCATCAAGAACCGATCTAGGAGTTGCTGATGGATGAAAAACTTACAAAATTAAAGGGTCTACACATTTGATCAAATCAAATCTTTGACAACTAATAAACAAAACTAAACAGCTATAATGAAGATTTCAACCAGTCAAATGCTACAAGAATGAGATCACATATAAAATAGTATAAGAAATGAGTGGATCATCTGGTACGGTGCTTATTGGCCGGTCAACGGCGTCGGATTAAATTTATACGTACAACTGTTAAGCTCTTCAAGTTGAAGGAGAGACGTGGTCGATTGTATAGCATAGATACATGTACCATGTGCAAGCTGTGTCTCTACTATTCTATACTCCCATATAGTTGGCAAGAGCTAACATGGTTTGACCAATTAGCTAGGATAATAGAACAGTCTTAAAAAAAATTGTCAAATAGATTAATAGATTGGCTTGTTCTTGTTCTTGACGATCAAATAGTTTGCTGGGCCAAATTATTTTTACATTTTAAGTGCAATAATGGAATTGAGAGAAATCAGAATTAAACAAGAGGATTAATTATATTTTTTTATATTAAGCTTGTCTTATGATCACAAACATAATTAATCTGGTTAATTACCTTCCTTCCATATTTGAGGGCTGCCTTTTGGGTTTGAATGTTTGATGATTACCCTCAAGCTGGTAATGAGCAAAAATAATGTTTTCCACTCTTATCTTCCATTATATTAAACGTGATTTGTCTTTAAAAATGTACAATGGAACAAGAATCTAAACTATTGATCTTGTCTCAATCTTTTAGTTTATATTCCAAACACTGAATCCCATCACAGAAAAAAGAAGAGTGGAAAAGATATATAATGATCAATAACAAAAGGGTTTAGTGCTTGAGATGACTTGTAAAGATCTCTCAACTTGTTAATAATCATTAATTAATTCCCTCAAAATAGAACAAAATCGCATTTGCCATGAAACATATATGCTACTGGACACCACTTTTGTATCCAGATTTGTATATGTGACTCTTTTTTTTTTTTTCAATAGTATATCAATAATCCATGGATAATTAATGTACACTAAGCACTAAGCTCAATTACAATCAAAAGGGAAGCTATGATTAAATTAGTCTCTTTTGTCTCAAGCTGGATAAAAAGAGAGCAGATTTGCAGGTATGCAAGCAGAATTTTTCCAAGCTCTAGCATGCAATTTAAGCACCTCTTTAGCCTTTTCTTTGGTCTTGCTTCCGCAATCCACTTGAAGAACCAAACACAGCTTGGCCACAACACCAATCTGTAACATCTCTTGAAGAACACTTGAAGTTGTTGAGAACTTTGAAACAGATAAGAGAATCCTCACTGCTTTTTCACTTGCCACCTGAGAAACTCTAAGTATCTTCTTTGAAACAACTGCAAGCCCAGCCCCGTGCCTTAAAAATTCAGCTCTGCCTTCTGCGCATTGGCATAGCAAATCCAGCACAATTAGAGCCATCTCACAAGCCCTTTTCTCTGTTGAATCGAGAAGAAGATCGATCAGAACAGACACTGCATTAGCTTCGACGGCTCTGATTCTGTTTCGTCCCCATGGACAAAGACTGACAAACAGTTGCAATGCAGCTTTGGAGGCTTGGTGAGAGATTTGGTCGCGTAAGACTTGGACTATCTCGACGAAGAGTTGAGTTCTTAAATTGATAAGTTGCATTGGATCAGCAACCTCGAAGACTGATTTCAACAATAACGATGCGTAAGCTCGAGATTCGTAGTTTCCATTTTGCAGGACGTTCGTTAAGGACTGGATGATTTCCCCATTATTGCCTATAAGAGTCTTAAGCCCGGATTTGGATAATTGAAGACCGTAGAGAATGCTTAAGGCCTCATCACTTGGTCTTGTGACCTCAATCGCATCACCATCCGAAGTTGATTCTTCGAATGATAAAGAGTTAAAGCTATTCACGATTGAAGCCAAGAACTCTACAGCACCTGCAGCCTCCATGCATTTCTTGTTTGTATCATTCACATTAGCTATGGAACGTAGCTTCCTTAGACAAGCGATCTGCTGCTGGGGTGACTTGGTGGCATCTTTAATGATCTTGGCTATCTGTGCTTTGCTGATTGGAGGTTTGGGAGTTGGGATTCTTTCTATGCCATGAGAAGCATTGAGAGTACACCAAGATTGTATCAACCGCATAAGAGTCAAGTTTGGTGTTAGGTCACAATCTGAGATGACTTGTTTTGTGACTGGACATGTATCATTCTTCCCTGAGAATAGCCATTTCTCTATGCTCTCGCGATCATAAGTTATCCCAGTTGGCACAGTAACTGGGTCTCTCATGATTTGGAGAGAAATAGGGCAGAGAAAAAACGGAGGGACATCAATCTCTTCCATTAGAATAAACAACGGCTGCTTCTGCTGCTGATGAAAAGCTGAAGAACTTGAGAAACCCCAGAAAGAGGAGGTGTGAAATAAGAAGAAAAATAGAGATGAAGTTAGGAGAATTTCTGATACGTAGTAGCTGTGTAGAAGTAGTTTGATATTTGGAGAAGGGAAGGGAAGAGAGGATTAGGTTTTATATATGTGAGGAGGAAAGAGGAAGTCAAAAACACGTAAAAACCGGGCGTATAGAGAGAGAGAGGTATGACTTTTCAAAGGGATTGAAAGGCTGGAGGAGATGAGAGAGGCAAACTTTACGAAGTCTAGAATTAATGAGGTGAATGTGTGTTGGATATGCCCTTTTGACTTTCTCTCTCTAACTTTTCTAAGTTTCTCTGTATTCGCCTCGTGTTTTTTAAGCGTGCTTTTATTGCTATTAGACGCCGACATCAGCCTCATGGGCTTGCAATTTCCTGGCAGCTGCTGCTTGCTTCGTGCGCCTTTGCTGCGGCCCTCTCATCACTCCATCATTTCTACTTTCTTTACTAAGCTCCAGCTCTCTCTCCCTTTGGTTTGAGGTTTTGACCAACCTGGTTCATTAGTCATGCATGAATGTACATTTTATCCATATGAACATATTAAGTGTGTTCTATCTGACTAAATATATATTAACGTGTTTTGTGGGAAAAATAGATTAATTACAAGTAATTAATTAAGAGTATTAAAAATAAATTACAATAGAAGGGGAAAGAAATTCAGTGCCAATAATTAGTTATTTTCATGGATAATTAGATTTTTAAATTTTTCTATATTTTAATTAAGCTCTTTAAAATTAGATTAAGGATTTATGAAAGGAGTCATTTGCACTATGTATATTAAAGTTTTATAATTCAAATCAATGGGTTGTACAAATTATAAAAACTTTGTATCTCTTAAATAAAATTGAGTATTCGATCATTATAAATAAAGAAAATTTACAGTAAGAGCATTTTATCTCGTAACAAGCATCTCTACCGTGAATAGGATAACTCACAAATTTAGAAGATAGTTGTAATTTATTAAAAAAAAATTCTATAATTAAAAAGTAAAAGTTAATTAAAGAATACAACCTTTTTATTTTTTTCTTTCCTTTACTGATCCAAGAAATAAGACTGATGATATTTTTATTTTTAATATTTTTGCTAAAAAAATAAATGGGTTGTGATGATTTTGAAGAAACCCTACAATTTTTTTTTTATCTTTTGACTTGCCAATAGTCTGTATCCACACACATAATATATATATATATATATATATATATATTAAAGCTTGATCTAAGTTCTTAGAAATGACTTGTATTATTAATCTAAAACATAATTATATAATAATAATAATGATAATAAATTATATTTATTAATTTATAATTTAAGTATGTTTGCATATATAAATAACAACAGATTTAAGGAACTGACAAGTATTACCGCTTCTTCCCTTAAAATTTTAATTTTTAATAGGGAATAGGTTGAATATGAGTATGTTTTTAATAAATGATCACATTTAACTCTTAAAAAATTTTCTAACAAAAATTGAAATATTATATTTATTTATTAATTCAATTAAATAAAAAAATTAAATATTAATTTAATTACCTTCTCTTTTTTATATTTTATTTTATGTTAATAAAATATTATGATTCACCATCATGAACGTTCACACTCATATATAATGAAATTATTTTTTTTAATTGTATAATATTTATACTTAATAAATAAATGGCAAGTAGTTTGAAAGTTCAATTAATATGCATATATATATGATATTTGAAATAATAAAATTTAGAGTAAATACAGTATATTATATCATTAATTTTGGTCAAGAGATGGATGGTGATGGTGGTTGATCTTACATTGTGCCCTACACATTAACAGGTGCAGGAAGGTTGGGATGATTGATTAATTATGACCCACTAATAATTAAAAATGGCAAAGAAATCTATTTGATTTTCTTCAATATATGGGGTTGATTTTGAATCATTATTTATATATCCTATCATTAATCTATTTATTAATCACAAATAATCAAAGAGAAAATTAAAAAAAAATTGACATTATATTATATGTGTGTGATAAATATTTTACTAATGCAATGTTAAAAACAAAATATTCAACACAAAATTGTTTAATAAAAAAAAAATTTCCATTCACAAGACGCGCCACCAAAAAGAAGAAGAAGAAGAAGGAGGCAGCTAGAGATATAATCCACGTGCTTTAATAATGACAAAAGAAGTGATGGAAACGTTAGTGGCCAACAAAGCCGATCGCCACCCTCCAACTCGGAAGTGAGGAGCCTCACCTATCTTATCCACTTCGCGCCTGTATGGCATTATATTTAGGGAGTTAAAATTATTTTTTTAATAAAAAGTATTATTAAAAAAATAATTTTAAAAAATAATTTTATTATTTTAATATTTTTATAATTAAAATTTATTATATTTAATTTTAAATTATTTTTAATATTTTTTAATTAATATATAAAAAAATAATTTTATCAATAATAATTTTAACAGTAACAGGAAAAGGGTGTTTCAAATTTTTGAAAAAATAAAAAATAAAACAGTTGACCAGTTAACGTTAACCAAAGAGGCGAGAGCCGTGTGCCAGTGTCCCGTAGACCCGTTTCAGAATTCTCGTTTACCCTTCCAACGTACTTTTCCTTTATATATATATATATATATATATATATATATATATATATATATATATATATATATATATATTGTTTTTGCAATTTTCATATCTCTTGTGCCTACTTTGCGATTTTCCTATTTTCGATTGTTAACAGTATTGTCACGATTCAATTTATGAGCCGAATCGACACTAGGACCTGAGTCGATAAAAAGCCCCCGAGACTCGTAGTAAGTTTTACTATTCTCAAACCCATGACCAAGCCCACAATTTAGACCCAATATGCATATAAAATAATTTAAATTAAACTGTTATAATTTTATTTTGGGTCAATTTAATCCAATAATTATAAAAAACTAAAATTAGGAGAGCCAATCTCAACCCTGTTACATCATTTACAAACTATTTAAAACTCATAAAAATTTTTCATTTGTTAATAAAAAAACTTAAATTCATGTAGTTTCTGACAGGATTAATGCTACTATTAGTACATGCATGCAGAGTTCTAAATTACAAATTTAGATAATAATAATAATACGGTTAAGTAATTTTTCCATAACCTGTAAGGAAAGGAACAGGTTATTCTGAAAAATGTCTCCTCCTATAGCCTGAAAAAATATGGTGAACAGGAGTGAGCGTTCGACTCAAAGAGTAAAATACCAATTTTAAGTACAATTTCTATAGCTATCTAAAGCTAATGCATCCTAAAGAGTGGAATGCAACACTATCAAAATTTTTATACACATCACATCATAACAGCAAAAAGTCAATTTGGAGCACTCACACACCCAACACTGTTCAAACAGTACATATATGAGAGCTGATCCCCTATACAGCTCTCTTAATCTAACCTCTGCCAGTGAGTGTCTCTCAAGCCGAACTTTCGCTTAATAAACCAAATTCGGGGTCCCAGCGAGTGTCTCTCAAGCCGTGTCTACCCCGACTTATCCATAAAGGACCGGGTCCCAACGAGTGTCTCTTAGGCCGTGTTTACCCGTCCTGTTCATATCCAATACAATACCACACGCAACCCAACGCACGCACATTGCTCCAAATTACCACAAACAACATCCATAGCGATTCATCAATTAAGAATGCAATATAAAACGTGCCTAGTATTTAACTACATAGATACATATTTGTAAGTGATGCATGGGCATGCTTGAACATATAATGATATCGAAATTATAATTAAAATTAATATTTTACTCACAGTACACTGAAGACTATTGTGACTGTTGAATGGAGGAAAATAGTTGACCTCGATCACCTAAGTAATTATATTATAAATTTATTAGTACTAAGTCAAAATAAAACTCTAAAGAAACAACAGACAGCCTAATTCATACTGGAAATTCGGCAGTATTTTCCCTATACCTAGGACCTGCCCAACCTATAAAAAGGCTTTAAAATACACTTTTATATCTGCCAATTATACAATCACAACTCAATCACAAGGCCCCTCCTGGACCCACCCAAACAGTCAATAATCACAATTTTAAAAAATTATAATTTAGCCCCCTCTAACTAGCCCTTTTGCAAAAACTATCCAAACCAGCTCTAAAAATTCTAAAATTTTGCCCCGCGGTCCTTAATAATATTATAAGGCTATTGCAAAAAGAATTATAATTTTTTAATCATCCACGAATATTTTATGAATTTTATTCTAAATCGGTATGAGTCGGAAATGAGCAACTTGGAGTTCGAGTTTACCTATGCCAATTATGACACTTAGAACGCGTCCAGAACATCTGAAAATGCTAGGATAGACTATAATATCGATCACATTCTGAGACGCACTGCCGAGCAGCCGGATCTAGCTGAAAATGTGGTCCCGACGCCGATGAGCTATTCTTAATCCGATTACACCTAAATTAAGTCCAAATTGTGTTAATAATTATCATAAAATTATTTTTAAATTTTGGGAATCGAAAAAGTGTGAAAATCTCACTAAGCGATCTGGACCGTTCGATTATCGCCTTTTTCAAACGATGTCCGATCGGAGCGGAACTGGTCCTATCTTGAAGATTTTGTAGTCCTGAGTCTATCGGTGGTCTCGGATTTTTGATCCGACGTCGGATCGCAGGGAAAATGGCCGGAAAGCCACTGCCCAATTTTTCGCTCTCTTTGAAACTCGCCGAAAACCTCCATGGAACGGAGCACCGCCAGTCGGGATGGGAAGCCCGTGGTCCAAGGAGTCGAGCTCCACCCTCCACTGGCCGGAATGCCACCGAAAACCACCGAAATCACTCCTAAGAGGACTCGGTTGCCGCGCGCGTTGGGGCCTCCTCTAGCCGCTGTTCGCTATCCAAGAGGTTGCCGGTGCAGCTGGGGTCCACTGGAAGCTCGCCGGACCTTTGCTGACTGTCGCCCACCATTGGGTCGGCTGCAGACACAGTGAACAGAGAGGAAGAGGGAGAGAGACGGGAGGAAGAGAGAGAGAGACGGGAGGGAGGGCTGTTGCTGCGTTTTAAATTTTTGGGTTTTTTTTTTTAATCTTTCAATTACATAGCTAGTCCCTCAACTTCTTAGAGGTTTACAATTAGGTCCAAAATTATTTTATTATGTTAAAGTTTAATAAAACTCTAGTGATGATAAAAATAAATATAATCTAGGAAAATTTAATTATTTTATTCTCATTTAATAAATTAACTTTAATTAATTTATTTATTATTATTATCTTCCTTTATTTTCAAATCAATTCAAATAAATCCTATAATATTAATAACATAATATTCCCTTTTTATTTTATTTATAATTTAAAAATTTTGGGTTGTTACAAATACCATGCTTGTAACACTCTCATATTAAATAGTCTGTACATTCTATTGTTCCGGTGACTAATGTCTGTCCGGACAGTTAGGATGTTTAGAACTATATCAAAGCCATCTAGAAAAGTCATAAATAAAAATTAATAGAAATCACATGAAGGTGAAATAGAAATAAGAAAAACAAAGCATAATCGGTTAAATGAGCCGAGGCCCCAGCGATGGGTGATCGAATCGGGAAATAACTGCAAGCTCAGTTACTACTATAAATTCGTGCGGGATCCTATGACACCCCAATCCTAGGGATAATTGCGAAACTATTAGAAACTAGAAAACCATAGAAAAGAATAGAGAACAAGTTCAAATAAGTGAATCAGGGCTTAAAAACTCATCGGACAATATTAAAAGATGGAGTATAATCGATGAGGGACATTTTGGTCAATTCACTCTTAGAAGTGACTCTTGACCCAAATGTCCATTAAAATGCATGAGATTAAAATAATGAAAAATTCTTAAAAATATAAAGACATGAGTATGGAAAAGAAAATTTGGAAATGAAAAGTGTTAAATTTTAATGGATTTATGACATCATCAAGATGTAAGCATGACACAATTAAAAATTTAATTTTTAAAACTTAAATTTGACACTTATCTACATAAAAAGATGAAGACAAAAGAAAATAATTAAATAAAAAGTCTTCTTCTTCTCTCTTATCATGGCCGGCCACCATGCTTGCTCCCCCCCCTTCCACCATTGTTAACTCTTACAAGCTTGATCTTCCTCCCTTTTTCACCATAAAAACCCTAACTTCCAACATTAAAGTTTGATTTTAGACCTTGGTAGAGTAATTGGGAACAAAAAGAAGAAGAAAAAAAATAGATTTGGAGAACTAGAAAATTCATAAATTAAGGTATGTATAAATTATTTTTAAATTCTTGAATACTAATTGAAATTTAGTTGAGATGCATAAAAATTATGAAGAAAATAAAGAAATTTTGTATGAATGGTGGGTAAGGAATTCGGCCAGCTTGAGGGGGATTAGGGTTTGATGGAATTGATAGAATTGAACATGAAATTATGCTTAAATGAGGATGTGAACATGATTTGGGTAGTAATTGCATGAGAATTGCATGAGTTAGGGATGATGAGAGCTTAGGGTTTATGAAACTTAGGGCTTTTATGATATGTTGACTAATTAGTGTTTATAATACTTAATTATGGTCATTTAGTGTGCTTATAATGGAGAATTGATGAATGAAATTGAGATAAGTGAGGTACGTTGAGTTGCTAAATTCTGGACTAATGAGTCCAGTAAGGTTAGATGGCTATAAGTTGAATTGTGTTGCTCTAATTAGTGTGAGGCCAATTGAAGATGAAATTATGGTCATAATACCACATTTTTTATGAAAAAAACTTGCTAAAAAACTGATCCTAAGTTGACCTAAAATTGACTTGAATCCAGAATTAGTGTTCTGATTCTGAACAGAATTGACTAAATGAATAATACATGTTCAAATGGCCATAACTTTGTGTAGAGAGGTCTAAATGACCTGATTCTTAAACCTATGGAAAGCGTAGACATAGTAGAACAACTTTCATGAGGAATAGAAACACAAATTTTGACCATAGCCTAATCAAATTGCTAACCAAAATTAGCTCATTAAAACTACCACAACTAAAATTTGCCCAGAAATTCTGGACATAGACCAATCCGGCCAGTTATGGTAAACATGCCATAACTTGAGCTATAAAACTCCAAATGAAGTGATTCAAAAAGAGAATTAAAGTAGAGACATTAAGAAACAACTTTGATGAAGAAAGTTTAGCCAAATTTCCACTGTAAAATGGTCCAATGGAACAATAAATATTGGTGATAAAAACTGAAATTTTGAAATTTATCTTAGAAAGACTTGAATTGTAATTGGCAACTAATGCCAACAAGTTTATAACTCAATTGAAGGAGCGGAAGCATGAAAATTATTAGATTAGAACATTGAATTTAAAATTTTTCTTCTAGGGTCTCATGCATCAGGCAAGATTCATTATATACCTAATTGATTTCAATGTTCAATTGCATATGAAAACCCTTTTAATATGTATTAGGATCTACATTTGCCATTTAAGATTTTAGAATTAACAAATTAATTCATTAGAACCCTAGATTGATGCAAGAATAAATGCACTAACCTTTTGATGGACTGTAGATGTGATTGGTACCTTTGTGAAGCACATAGAACCCCAAATGTTGTCCCTCTAGTTTGTCCACACCAAGATCACCAATGGCAGCCCCTTGAACAGCTTCTCAAGTCTTGCCAACCAATTAGAAATTAGGGATTTGCCTTTAGAGAGGTTGTAGATGTATATAGGACACTAAAAACAATTTCTAGCAATTTTAATTCAAGAGAATATGGGCAATTCTCTTTGAATTGATGAGAGAAGAAGAAGAAGAGAGGAAGAAGGCATAGAGGTGGTGGCACCTGTGAGATAAAAATTAGAATGTATATTTTATTCTTTCATTCTTTCCCTTTTATAATTAGGTTATCACTTAAAACTCTTGCTACATGTCATCTTCTGATTGCATCTTACTTTTAATTGACCTAATCACATTAAGCCAAGTGTCAAAGCTAGGTTTAATCTTGACTTTGATCATCATGCATGATAGGAAGACAAATGACAAACCATGATGCCATGTGTCACCATCTCATGGTGCCACATGTCAACATCTCATGGTGCCACATGTCACCATGTGAAATGATCAAATTCCCTTGTATTATAATTTTGAGTTCTCAACCCAAAATAATTATTTCTCCTCTTCTAATCAATTTATATCAAATATAAATTAATTAATTAATTAATCTCTATTAATTAATTTCTCATAATTAAATTCATATTTAAATACTTTAAATATAAATTTAATTTATACTATACATCCAATAAACTAGATTTGGTTTCAAGCCATGCTAGGGACTTTGTAATCTAATTGCAAACCAAACTTATTTAATTAATCAATTAAACTCTTTAACTAATTAATTAAATCACATTTAACTTGGTGATTACTTGTGTATATGTGTGACTCACTATGCTTATTACTAATTGGCAATGAGATATGATATCAACTCTTAATATCATCCGAACTTTTTTTCTTACCATAAATGATTCTCTAAATTATTTTAGGCACCTCATAGACTATGGTTAACACCTAGCATAGTATGCCATGGTCACCCAATTAGTAATAAGGAATGCCTTAAATAAATCTATAATTATATGTTAACATGCACTAGAATCTCTCTGTTACAAAATCCCAATTCGAGCTGGAGTCATGGTTTATGTCAAACTCCATTTGCTATGAATATTATATTCTCTTTTAATTCCAGTTCTTGATTAAAAAGATTTTCTTATCAGAAACTCTTTTCTGATTAAATCTGTCTGTCCTGGCCAGGAACTTGAAACATCAAGAACAATTAAATGAACATAGGATTTTATCCCTATTTACTTAGGGTAACAGATTCTATCTTGATCAACACCTATCTCCATATATAACTGGTAGGAGCCAACATATGCCCATATACCCATACACAGTACAAATATGAAAGCAGTATCAAACTCAAACCACCTATATATAAGATAACTGTACTATCTTAGGTCTAAAGATTATATGCACTGATATGATTTATGACAATGCATTGACAAGAGTAAACTTCCACGTGATTGTCATAAGTGTCACTGGTTCGGCCTGCTTATCATGCATAAGTTCCTATCATATTTGTTATATGGCATGAGACTCACCATTCCTTCTTATTTACATCTCATATAAATAACTTGGGAACAAATATGATTATAATCTTTATGCATAAGTCATGTTCTTATTGTGAAGTATCCTCGATTGTGAACCAATTTATGATACTTTGTGCTAGAAATACTGTCACTCATATTCTTAACAACTTAAGAATAGAATTTCTAACAAAATATCAATGGACCTTTTCTATTACACATAAATATATTATGTAAACAGAAAAGTGAAAATACCTTTGTATTAATAAAACATGTACAAGATACATACTAAATGATATGCTCTAGGGCATACTACTAACAATCTCCCACTAGCACTAGAGCCATTTATTACAATATCTTAGACCCATCTTCTCAAGATATCGGTCTAGCTGAGCTTGTGACATAGGTTTAGTGAATGGATCAGCTAGATTTTTAGCTGATGCTATTTTTTGCATGGCTACATTGCCTCGCCCAACTATCTCTCTGATAATGTGGTAGCACCTTTCTATATATTTGGATTTCTGGTGAGACCGAGGTTCCTTAGCCTGTATGACTGCTCCATTGTTGTCACAGTGGAGTGGAACTGCTGACTCAATGGAAGGAACTACTGCAAGTTCTATCACGAACTTCTTTATCCAAACAGCTTCCTTTGCAGCATCTGATGCAGCAATATACTCAGCCTCTGTAGTGGAATTTGCAGTCATACTCTGTTTGGAACTCTTCTAACTGACTGCACTTCCATTACAAATGAACACATACTCAGAGGTAGACTTTCTATCATCGATATCTGATTGGAAATCAGAATCAGTATAACCATCCAATTGCAAGTCACCACCTCCATAAATCAAGAATATATCCTTAGTTCTTCTCAAGTACTTAAGGATATTCTTGACAGTTATCCAGTGTTTCAAACCTAGATTGGATTGAAACCTGCTAGTCAAACTAACAGCATTTGCGATATCCGGCCTAGTACACAATATTGCATACATCAAACTTCCAATAACCGAAACATATGGAATCCTAGCCATTTTATCTCTTTCTTTAGGTGTCTTTGGAGATATCTCTTTAGAAAGGTGGATACCATGTCTCACTGCTAACATTCCTCTCTTGAAATCAAGCATGCTAAACCTCTTTAACTCCTTTTTCAAGTATAGACTTTGGGATAAACCAATTATTCTTTTTGCTCTATCTCTATAAATGTGAATCCCAAGAATATAGGTTGCCTCCCCTAAGTCTTTCATGGAGAATGTATTTGACAACCATACCTTTACAGTTGTCAACATACCTGTGTCATTACCCATCAATAAAATGCCATCCACATATAAGATAAGGAAAGTGATAGCACTATCACTAACCTTCTTATATACACATGGCTCATCCTCGTTTTTGATAAAACCAAATGACTTAACGGCTTCATCAAAATGGAAGTTCCAACTCCTCGAAGCTTGTTTCAACCCATAAATGGATCGCTTTAGTTTGCATACTTTGGAACCATCTTGGGATTCAAAACCCCTAGGTTCTTCCATGAAAATGTTTTCTTTAATGTATCTATTAAGAAAAGCTATTTTGACATCCATCTGTCAAGTCTCATAATCATAGTATGCAGCTATTGTTAATAGAATCCTAATTGATTTAAGCATGGCCACAGGCGATAAAGTCTCCTCATAGTCGATTCCTTGTCTTTGGTAAAACCCTTTCGCTACTAACCTTGCTTTATAGGTCTCTACCTTTCCATCAGAACCAATTTTTTTCTTGAAAACCCATTTATTCCCTATAGGTACAATACTTTCAAGTTTGTCAACAAGATCCCAAACTTGATTCTTATACATGGAATCAATTAGCATTAATCCATTTTGAAGAGTCTATATCTGATATAGCTTCTTCATAGGTAAGTGGATCATCTCCATGATCTACTTCTTCATAAGTAAACAACTTTTGTTCATCTTCATGAAGAAAACCATATCTCACTGGTGGGTGAGATATCCTGGTTAATCTGCGAGGAATAGCTGTAGATGCTTCATCAATAGGTGTAGGTTGACTAGATGGATCTATATCCATCTGATCTATTGGTTTATCAGAATTCTCCAATTCTAACTCTATTTGCCTTTCTTTGCCTCATCTTGAACAAACTGTTATTCAAGAAATATGGCATCTCTACTTACCACAACCTTTTGTGGTGTAGGCAAATAAAAATAATATCCAAAACTCTCTTTTGGATATCTAATAAATTGACCTTTTTCTGATCTGGTTTTCAATTTATCAGTGTTCAGCTTTTTGATATAAGCTGGAAAACCCCAAATCTTAACATGCTTAAGACTTGATTTTCTTCCATGCCATATCTCATAAGGTGTGGAAGATACTGATTTTGATGGAATCCTATTCAGAATACGCAAAGCTGATTCTAATGCAAATCCTCAAAAAGAGATTGGCATATCAGAATAGCTCATCATACTACGTACCATATCTAATAGGGTACAATTTCTCCTTTCAGATACACTATTCAGCTGTGGTATTCCTAGATGAGTCAGCTGGGAAACAATGCCATGCTCTTTCAAGTATTCATCAAATTCAGTACTCAAGTATTTACCTCCACGATCTGATCAAAGAGCTTTAATACTTTTTCCTGTTTGATTTTCTACTTCAGATTTAAATTCTTTGAACTTTTCAAAGGATTCATGTTTGTATTTCATCAAATACAAATACCCAAACCTTGATTTGTCATCAGTAAAGATAATAAAATAATGAAAATCGCCTCTAGCCATTTCTCTAAATGGGCCACATACATCACTATGTATTAGTTCCAAAATATTTTTAGCTCTTAGCCCTTGTCTAATAAAGGGTGATCTAGTCATTTTGCCCTGAAGGCAGGATTCACAAGTTGGAGTAAGTTCAGAACCCAATGAGGATAAAATCCCCATTTTCTCCAGTTTTGTAATCCTCTCTTCTGCAACATGACCCAGCCTTAAGTGTCAAATATATTTTGAACTTGAGTTGATTTTTATCATGGCATTGCATTCATTTAGATCACTTGCATTCAATTTGTGTCTATCATTATTATCCAAATAATAAAGACCATCATGCATATAACCCAAGCCAACATATTTATTTTCAAAATAAATATTGCAAACATCATCTGTGAACTGAAATTCATAGCCATTTCTAGTCAAACTAGATATAGAAATGATGTTCTTAAAAGCATCAAGTACATATAAGATATTATTCAAACACAAAATATGTCCAGACATGTAAAAAGATTTAGATCCTATGACTAAAGCTTCAACAGTTAAGCCATCGCCAATCCGGAGTCTAACATCTCGAGAACGCAAGCTGCTACTGTTTGCTAGTTCCTGCATATCATAAGGAATGTGAGAATTGGCACTAGTATCTAAAACCCAAGCTGTAGATGAACTATGAGTATCATCAGAATCTAAATAACAAGACACAGACATACCTTCTGAAGGTCTATCCTTCTTGTCCTTCAGAGAAGCAAGATACTCTGGGCAGTTCCTTTTCCAATGCCCATCTTTCTGGCAGTGGAAACACTTTCCTTTGCCTCCATCAGCTTTGGTCTTCCCCTTCTGTTTAGCTATCTTCTTGGAAGCACCAGGAATTTTAGGTTTCTTTTTCTTATTGCCCTTATTCTTGTTGGACTTTCCAGCAGAAGAAGATGCAATCAAAGCTAACTCTTTTCCTTTATTACCTGGCATATTCTTTTGGGCAATAACCAGCATGTTAAGTAAATCAGCCAAGGTGTATTCCTGTTTAGTCATATGAAAATTTGTCATAAAATTTCCAAATGACTCAGGTAGGGACTGAAGAATCAAATCCGTCTGCAGTTGGAAATCCATGTTAAAGTCAAGATGTTCCAGCTGCTCAATAAGTTGAATCATCTTGTGGATATGATCCCCAACATTCTGTCCCTCAGACATCCTCATTCGAAATAGCTACCTAGATATCTCATACCTGTTATTCCTGCTATGCTCACCATACAACTCTTGTCGGTGAAGGAGGATCTCACTTGCACTCTGCATGTTCTCATGCTGCTTCTGTAACTCATTACTCATAGAAGTAAGTATATAACACTTGGCTCTCATATCATGCTCCTTCCACTTGTCTAAAGTATCATGTTCCTTTTGAGTGGCCTTTGGAGGTAAGGGACCAGGAACATTTGAGTCTATAACATATCCTATATGTTTAAGGTTTAGAACAAGTTTCAAATTTCTAAGCCAATTAGAAAGATTAGGTCCTGTCAACCTATTTTGATCAGTATGCTCGCAAGAATATTGGATGGTGGTGGTTGTTGTGTGCTTATTATTATCAGAAGAATAACTGCAGAAAATAACTAAATTAATTAGCAAATGTATCATGTAATTAACCAAAATGATTTTGGTCTTTTAATCAAATTGGTCCTCCCACTAACTTAGCGAATCCTACATTTCCACAGTAGCAAAACGGAAATCCTAGTTGGATGGATTTCTAGTGGGTGATTGAATTCTTATAATTTTATTGATCATCCTCAGGCACATTCATTATTGGAATTACAATAACTATAAGTGAGCAACTCCTTGCCTAACACATCTCATATGAGATTCAATCCTTTATCTAGCCCCTAATGCTCAAAATCTCTGGCACATCCATTATTGACTTATCTTGCATTAGTTAAGTTGATCCCATTGAGCCAGTGAACATGCAAATAATTTTAATGTCCTCAGACACATCCATTATTGGCCACCAAACCATTTACATATTTACAACATCTCATGCTTAACGATTATTCTTAAGAAAATCTCTTAAATTAATTGCATCATATGCAAGTTATTTAAAATTTCTTCAAATAATTGCCTCAATAGAGGGCCCATGATATAATTACTTTAATTATACAATTTCCAACTTAATCATTTGTTTGGAAGATTTTGTGGTCGGCTTAATTACTATTATGATCTCACTTTACACATTATCCAATTAGCATGCATATATCATATACTTGAATACATTCCCATACATCTCATGCATACATGGATAAACAATAAATATGGTATGATCATGGACTTTCTAAGGGATTCAGTTATAAGCCACCAAGAATTGAATCAGGGCATTCCTAGGTGCATTTAATTCATTCATTTTACAAGAGTTGCTGAAGGAGTACATAATCAACACTTGATCTTGAATTCCTTCCACTGGTCTCACCAATGCTCTTGACCTCATTGATCTTCTTGCAATCCATTATATTGTAATCCTTAGTATACCAAGGCGAATTTACAAGAACATGGACTTTAAAGTTCTCAAATAAATGAAATTACAACCCAAAAATATTACAACCTTTATAATACATGCCACCAAAATAAATTAATTAATTTACAACCCAAAGAAAATTAAAAGAAATAAATCCAATCACATTGGTCTTTTATTGTCCATGATCATCCATCATGCATATTACCATTTAACAATTAAATAAAATATACATACTAAAATTAAATTGAATATCTCATATTCAACTAAAAAATCCAGATTTGAATCACATTCAAACAAATTTAAAAATTTAGATTTGAATCACATTCAAACAAATTTAAAAATCCAGATTTGAATCAAAATTTAATTGTGTGATTAAAACTCCTAATTAAATATTTTAATTAGTCATGAGATGGGCCTTAGATCATACAACAATTGCACATTCAAAGCCCAAACCATGCGCACCATTGAAGACCCAAAACCATGCGCACCATGATTCATCAAACCATGATGCTGCCACACTTTTTTTTGCAACCAGCAATGAATCAATCATCTTATGATCAAATCACACAATTAAATCATATATTAAACAATCTAAATGGCAAATATAGTGGCTCTGATACCAATTGAAGGAGCGAAAACATGAAAATTATTAGATTAGAATATTGAATTCAAAATTTTTCTTCTAGGGTCTCATGCATCATGCAAGATTCATTATATACCTAATTGATTTCAATGTTCAATTGCATATTAAAACTCTTTTAATATGTATTAGGATCTATATTTGTCATTTAAGATTTTAGAATTAATAAATTAATTCATTAGAATCCTAGATTGATATAAGAATATGTGCACTAACCTTTTGATACACTGTAGATGTGATTGGTATCTTTGTGAAGCACCTAGGACCCCAAATGTTATCCCTCTAGTTTGTCCATACCAAGATCACCAATGGCAGCCCCTTGAACAGCTTCTCAAGTCTTGCCAACCAATTAGAAATTAGGGATTTGCCTTTAGAGAGGTTGTAGATGTATATAGGACACTAGAAACAATTTCTAGCAATTTTAATTCAAGATAATATGGGCAATTCTCTTTGAATTGATAAGAGAAGAAGAAGAAGAGAGAAAGAAGGCATAGAGGTGGCGGCACCTGTGAGATGAAAATCAGAATGTATATTTTATTCTTTCATTCTTTCCCTTTTATAATTAGGTCATCACTTAAAACTCTTGCCACATGTCATCTTCTGATTGCATCTTAATTTTAATTGACCTAATCACATTAAGCCAAGTGTCAAAGCTAGGTTTAATCTTGACTTTGATCATCATGCATGATAGGAAGACAATTGACAAACCATGGTGCCACATGTTACCATCTCATGGTGCCACATGTCACCATCTCATGGTGCCACATGTCACCCTGTAAAATAACCAAATTACTCTTGTGTTGTAATTTTGAGTTTACAACCCAAAATAATTATTTCTCCTCTTCTAATCAATTTATATTAAATATAAATTAATTAATTAATTTCTATTAATTAATTTCTCATAATTAAATTCATATTTAAATGCTTTAAATATAAATTTAATTTATATTATACATCCAATAACCTAGATTTGGTTTCAAGCCATACTAGGGACTTTGCAATCTAATTGCAAAAAAAACCTATTTAATTAATCAATTAAACTCTTTAACTAATTAATTAAATCACATTTAACTTAGTGATTACTTGTGTATATGTTTGACTCACTAAACTCATTACTAATTGGCAATGAGATATGATATCAATTTTTAATATCATCAGAACTTTTTTTCTTACCATAAATGATTTCTCTAAATCATTTTAGGCACCTCATAGACCATGATTAACACCTAGCATATCATGCCATGGCCACCCAATCAGTAATAAGGAATGCCTTAAATGAATCTATAATCATATGTTACCATGCACTAGAATCTCTCTGTTACAAAATTCCAATTCGAGCTGGAGTCATGGTTTATGTCAAACTCTATTTGCTATGAATATTATGTTCTCTTTTAATTCCAGTTCTTGATTAAAAAGATTTTCTTATCAGAAACTCTTTTCTGATTAAATCTGTCTGTCCTGGCCAGGAACTTGAAACATCAAAAATAATTAAATGAACATAGGATTTTATCCCTATTTACTTAGGGTAACAGATTTCATCTTGATCAACACCTATCTCCATATATAACTGGTAGGAGTCAACACATGTCCATATACCCATACACAGTATAAATATGAAAGCAGTATCAAACTCAAACCACTTATATACAAGATAACTGTGCTATCTCAGGTCTAAAGATTATATGCACTAATATGATTTATGACAATGCATTGACAAGAGTAAACTTCCATCTGATTGTCATAAGTGTCACTGGTTCGGCCTATTTATCATGCATAAGTTCCTATCATGTTTGTTATATGGCATGAGACTCATCATTTCATCTTATTTACATCTCATATAAATAACTTGGGAACAAATATGATTACAATATTTCTGGATAAGTTATGTCCTTACTGTGAAGTATCCTCGATTGTGAACCAATTTATGATACTTTGTGCTAGAAATATTGTCACTCATATTCTTAACAACTTAAGAATAGAATTTCTAACAAAATATCAATGGAACTTTTCTATTACACATAAATATATTATGTAAACGGAAAGTGAAAATACCTTTTTATTAATAAAATATGTACAAGATACATAATAAATGATATACTCTAGGGCATACTACTAACACCAATATGTGGTACTAGCATGAAATTAGAATTTGGATACATATTATTTATGAAGTAGTTAAAAATTTGCATGAATAATAATGTGAATAGTAACTGCACTAACATCAAATGCAAAGAACTAAAACCTTATGAAATTTTATAAGTAAATTAAGTATGCAAAATTCAATTATTGGATTAATTTTTAGAAATGGTTTGAATGGGTATTGAAACACTTTAATTATATGTTTCAGTTGGAAAGGAGCCCTTCAAGGAAGGAGGAAGAGTAGATTAACTTAAGGCAAGTAAAAGAGGTTTGTGCACAACAAATTTTAAATTCTTTGTTTCTACTTGAAAATCTATTTGAATAAGTGTTGTGAATAATTTTTTATTGTTATGGCTTTGAGAATTTTATTTGAGAAATAATGTGTTGCCTACCTTATAAATGAGGATTTGGAATGAAATATGACTAATGATTTGTATGAAATATTTGAATGATATGGTTTTGAATTGGACTTTGAAATCACACTTGGCATAACAATTCTATTGTGTTCTTCCTTCAGCTATGGAGTTGAGATTGATTATGTTCCTCCCTCTCTGGCTTGCCAGTTTGAGGTTGAGTTCGGATGAGTATTCATATAGCTAGCTAGCCACCTTCCTCATTAATTTCGATTAGTGAGGTTGTAGATTGCTTTGTCGTGGTGTACAATACGGCATTGATCGTGAAATTTTGTGTCATGATCTAAGTTGCGTCAATTATTGGCAATACTATTATTTACAATTTATTTTGATAAATTGTTATTAAAAATATTGGCATTAGCTTTATGAATTATGATTATGAAAATTTTTAAATTTTCACTTACCAATGGATGATTATATTTTTGGTGACTTTTCAAAATTATTTATTATTGTGCACTACTGAGTAAATTACTCAGTGATGGCTTTTTTCTTGCTGTCGCAAATAAGGAGAAGAATAAAGAAGTAGAGTGAGCTGCTATAGTTGCAGTTGAAGCACAATTTTGGATCTTGTACAGGTATAATATTTTATACCTTTGTGATTATTTTGATGTAAATTATTTATTCATATGTATCTATAGAACCAAATGAGTAGTTGTACATTAAAAGTTGTAATAATATTATTTTGTTCTCTTTTCCTTGAATTGAGAATTTAGTATATAAAACGATCTAAATTAAATGATGTTAAGATTTATTGAAATTGTGATGGTTGAGTTTGGATTGTGTTGATTTAAATGGAGTTGTGGGCATTATACATATTGGGAGTGTTTTTAACAGGTTTTGAAGAATTGTTTTTCTAAATTTTTAGCCGGCACTCTGCCAAAATTTCTATAAAATTTTGAAGTCCCAAATAAATCAAAATTTCAATTCATGACATAAACTTCACTTAAAAGTTCTTTAATAATTATTTATCACTATTTCAGAATTTGAAACGAATTGAATTGGTTAAAATCCCTTGTAGTATATTTAATGAGTTATCGGTAGGCGAAATTCAGTAATTCATTATGTATACTACAGGATCATGTTATACCTTACAGAGGGGTAAGGTGTAACAATGCTCTTATACACCAACTAATATATTCAATCTTGCCCACGATGGTGAACTTAGCAATTGAGCAATTTTTTATGGGACAAATTTTGACAACCGTCCCTGAACTTATCTAGTATAACATTATAGTCCTTCAACTTAAAAATGTAACATAAAACTTCTTTAACTTTTATATTTTGCACAGTAAAATCCATCTAACCTCTAATTGTCAGTTTTTCAGTTAGACGCTGACCTGAACAGTTATAGTGTGGAGCTTAATCAATATTTTTCTTTTCTCTCTCAAGTTATGTGTAAATTGAATCTTTTTTCTCACTATAAATAGAATGATTTTTCAGGTGCAGAGAGAATAATTTAACAATTTGAATAAGAGAGGAAAGAGAAATGTTGACTAAGAGCCATACGGGAGCTGTTCACATCAATTTTCAACTGAAAAATCAGTAATTGAAAGTTAGAGGGATTTTACTGTGCAAAATTTGAAAGTTTATGGGGTTTTATGTTACGTTTTAAAGTTTAAGGACTGTAGTGTTACAACCATATAAATTCGGGGATAGTTATTGAAATTTACCCATTTTTTATGTATTCTATCTGGAATTTGAGTAGCCTGTAAAATCTCTTACTCAAATGAAATATTCCTCTGAATAAATTTTAATTTTTTTAAATTTAATTACTTTTTAGGTAGTATTTGGTATAAATGAATATTACTAAATTTTAGAAAATTTATTTATAAATTTAAAATTTTAGTATTTGATTTAAATGAAAATTCATTTAGTATTCTTAATAATCAATTTCATGAAATTTATTATAACTAAATTAAAATCAAATTTCATCAAAATCGATAGAATTTATAAATAAATTCTAAACTTAAAATTATATATATTTCAAGTGATAAAATTATCCTCTTATTATATATTATTTTATTTTATTTTAAATATAAAATTTATTTCATTTAAAATGAATTTCATATTTAATATAAAATATACCCAATAAAAAATTTATTTATAAATGAATTCTATCATCAAATTTATTTGTAAATGAAATAAATTTTACCATAAAATTAAATTAAATAGAGTTTTAATTATAATTAAACTAAAAATTTTATAGTTTTAAAGATAGCTTTGATGTTATTAAATTAAAATTATTTGTAAGCAATAATGTCAATTTTTATAACACCGTACATTTTATGGAAATAATTACTTTTTTAGTGTCTAAATTTTTAATTTTACTATTTTAAAATGTGTCTTTTTTTTTTGTAATTAAGTGTTTGAACATATAAATATATTTTAATTGAAGTATTTTATATATCCGAATATAAATTTATTTATATACCTTCAACAAGAAAAAGGAAAAAAAATAATATCAATGGAAGTTTATTCATTTAATTAAAATATTTTAAATAATATGATATTTTGTGATTTAAAAAATAAATTATTACCATCGTAACGTACGTTTTCTTGGCTGCATAAACAAATATTTAAATATATTAAGCAAAACAAATTAAAGTCAACTCCACATGTGCAGCAGTGTTGTGGATTATTTTGAATGCAGTATTTATTATTTCCTACTAATTTCACAAAAAAAATATATATTTATTGTGGATTGTGGACTTTCATGATATGATTATTTTACAGAACCAATTCTCTCAGTTGATTTTTATATGTCATATTAAAATTTTTTTATTTAAAATATTTTGTTATATTTATTAAAAAATTAAGAAATATTAATTTTTTTTTTGTTAATTCTACTCTTTATCTTTATTAAATAATTTAATAAATATTTATAAATTTTTTAGATGAAATAGAGAATAATTTACTTAATTATCAGTATATTTTTATAAAAAATAAAATTATCTAATTATTTTCTTAATTATCGTGTAAAATCTAAATGCAGTAAAATAGATGAATAGAATACATAATTAAAATTTAATAATTATTTTTAAGAAAAATAAAAATAACAGCCACAATTAAGTAATAATTACAAAAAATTAAAAAAAAAATACAAAACTTCTAATTATACAAAAGTTTTTAAGGGTTTGCAATTAATTCAATAGTTATGATGATGAATTATTGATGGTTAAAAATTGGAAATCAATAAAAAGACACCGAATGGCAAAAAAAAAATAAATAAATAAATAAATAAATTACGTCTAAAAATTCTAGCTAGCTTTTGGTTTCTAAAGATTTGAAACCTTACTCACTAGTTCAAGATAAATTTTGAATGATTTATATAATTAATTATTTTACTTATCAAACACTTCAAATTAATATTTGCAGTCCAAATATTAAATTTAATTAGTATTTATTTTTTAAAAAGATATTACTCCCTTTCTTCACTTTTATCGGTTGCTTTTTAAAAATCATGTTATCTAAAATTATCTATCATTTTGAGAATATTAAGGTGCATTTGTAGTAACTTTTTAATTTTACCTTTATTTCTATTAAGCATAATAATTAATTATTAAGCATATAACTCATCTCATCTTAAGATGCTTTTGGTAGAAGGTTAAAAAAAATCAAAAGTTGAATGTTTCCCTTATAAGTTTTAAACTTTAAAAAGGATAATTGAAATATAAGCCTTCCAAGGTTAACATTTAAACCCTCAAAAAAGTATAAATATTAATAAAGTTAAAAATTAACCTAAACTCTTTAAGTATTAAAACAACATTAATGAGGGTTAAAATTTATAAGGGCAATAACTATCCCTTGTTAATTTAATGGGTAAATTACACTAATGGTACTCAATCTTTATGGTATGTAATAGTAAGATACCTAAACTTTAAAATGTAACAGAAACCCCCCCCCCCCCTCTCCCCTCCCCCCCATTAAAGAATATAATAGTAAATACCATATAACCTCCTATAGCTAGTTTACCAGTTATATGATGACATGGCATGCCAATGTAGAAGTATTGTTTCTCACCCTTTAATATGCTTTCTCTTTCAATGTGGCAATCAAATTAAAGAAATATGATCTCTCTCCTCCATGCAAACCCATTCTCTCCCCTCTATGCTCTGTGCTTTCTCTTATCAATATCACCATGTTCTCCCATAGATTTTGATCTCATCTGACTAATTTAAAATTTCGATTTCGTTTGGATTTTTATATAGTTTCGTTTGGGTAAACATTGCTCTCTAAATTGAAAAGAGTTTGTTCCATATAAAGTGAGGGATTTTACCCTCAATCTCAATTGAAGTTGTGTCCCTATCCCTTCTTATTTTACGACAACAAAGAGTGAAGAAGAAGGTTAAAGGAGCGTTGCCATTCCCATTTTGTATTATTGTGGATTAGAGAAAAATACTTCCTTTTCTCTTTTTTCTTTTGTTCTACCTCTTTTTCTGCTTCCCTTTATTTCTCCATTCTATTAATTTGATTTAACAACTTAACAATAACTGCATTTGCTTGTCTTAGAAATGTTGGGTTAGCCCCTTCAAAAAAATTACAATAATTTCTCCTCTGCATAACACAACCCAAAAAAGATTTCAAATTTCAACTTTCATTTTCACGAAAAAAAAAAATCAATATCCATGCAAATTGTACTTTCATTTCCACTTACCTTATACTTAGAATAGCCATAGAACCTCCTTTCTGGGTATTCATTAGTCTAAGAAGTTGTCAGCTTTGCTTCTTCATCGCATTGGCATAAAGGAATGTCGTTTGGTGAAAGCCATCTATGATTGAATAGATACATCTCCAGCTCCATTGCTTTGAAGATTGATTGACCTTTCTTCTCCGATGGCAACCTTTATCTTATAGCAAACTTTGTCTCTAATTGTTGTGAGATCTAGCTATAAAAGATTGTTTGATCTTTCTTCTTCAACAAGCCTATGGAGAGAGGGAGATATACACGACCAAAGAGCATTTATAGAGAGAAAGAGAGAAATGAGTATGGCATTTTTTAGAGAGAAAGCCAAGGGGTTCTTTAAGGAAGATGTCACTTTGGATGAGAGAGATGCATATGGAGAGAGAAGGAAGCTCCCACGTTACCAAGCCACATTAACACAATACTAGGTTACCTGCTAAAATAAGTAATATGGTGTTTACTATTACATTCTTTGATGTTGAGAGGGAGGGGGGGGGGGGTGTTGTTACAATTTAAAGTTTAGGTATTGTACTGTTACATACCATAATGTTAGGGTACCATCAGTGTAATTTACCCTTAATTTAATACCAAACACTCTCTTAGGTGGGATAAATCTTATCAATTGTGTAACGACCCAAACCAAGGGCCGTTATTGGTACTAGGGATCAGGTCAGCTTAATGCTACCAGAACCCGTAGCAAGCCTAAAACCTGAAAAATATATATACATTTATGCATCTCACCATTTAACCAAACTTCAAACCATTACACATTAGTTTTTTCATCCAGACATAAACAACCTTAACATAAAAATGGTTCATAATTTGAACATTAACATACATAAGATTCAAAGTGTAATGGTTCAACATACATACTCCCACAACAGGGATAACATAACATATACACCATCATACTTGATATTATTACATAACTCCAATTTTCTTTAATCACCAGCACAATACTATCCATTCATAGATTAAGTGTCCATCTACCCATATATCGTACATAAAGGAAAAGATTAAAGCTACCCCTAATACATTCCCTTCAATGCACTCTTCTAGTCTTGTAACCCTACATTTGGGGGTTAGGAGAATAGGGTAAGCTTACACAAGCTCAACGAGTAAACTAGCCATCATTAATTATATCATTTATTCACACATATCAATGCATTATTCACATGGGTTTTCACATTACAAATATTTCACGTAAGATGGACTTATCACCATTAACTCTCTAAACTTTCCTTTAAAATATGACATATGTCATATACCCTGGGGCAACGTACAGATCTCCCTTAAAGGACAACCTAAAGATCTTCCCATGGGATTTACTTATGAATCTATAACATACGTTGCATTATATCATCATAAACATGGGGAGATTCAGTGGGTCATTTAACATCCATCAGAGCACCAAAAATAATTTATACAATTATGCAACATTTTCATGTTCTAGATGCACACATCCTAAATAAATATGATATGATGCATGAGGATAATAATTATTTACCTGTAAATAGTCTCCATTTTATTAAGGTTACAGTTACTCATCTCTTGAAGCCTATCAACCATCTTACTCGAACAGTAGCTATCCTTGGATCCTTAACCTTCTGAGTCCTTCAAGACCGATCCTATAAAATCAGACATTAGAGTGTTATATATGGTTTTAAAAATCTATATATATCATAAACATCTTATTATAAGCCTTTAGAAACTATGAAACCATATTTTGGAACCTTAGAAAAGAAGGGAGAAAAAGTCAGACAGAATTCACTTTGCCTGCCAAAGTCTTGAGCTTCAAATGACATTTTTATCCAGTGCTGACTTTGATTGCCGAAGTCTTAGACTTTAGCTACCAAACCTAAAAATTTTCTAGATATTTCTACAAAACTGGGTGCTATGGCTGCTGAACTTTTGGCTTTCGATAGCCGAACCTAGGAATTTTTAGAATTCCCAAGTCGAAAACCTGTAGATTCCTTCGCTCATCAACACTTAAACTCATTTTAAAGTTCCAAAATACAATCCCATCACATATACACATCTTTGGGGCCTAAAAAAACTTGAAAACATACTTAAAACCCACATACGTTAATCAAAAACTCAAATCCTAGGTTTTTCCCAAACCCAACATAGCATATACATGGACTTCTTCAAATCCATCATGGGAAATTAGCCATTTAAGGCCTATAAAACTTAAACATAACTATTCTAACCATAAAACATATAATTTCAATATAAAATCACAAAACCCTAACCCTAATATACATAAACTTCCCAAAACTCAAATGAAAAATAACTTTCATAAAATTGAAGTTATAGAAACCTCATCCCTTATCAACTTTCTTAGATCTACTCATTAGATCAAGAAAGAAAGAAAGTTACCTCTTTTCTTAGAACTTGGAGGTGAGACAACCATAACTTCAAAGTTTGAATATTCTCTTCCACACTTCTAAATGAAAGAATCCATCTCCAAATCTTAAAAAAACTCAAGGAATTCCCTTCAAAGAGCTCTTTGTATGCCTCAAAGTTGGGAGAGAGAGGAAAAAAGAAAACCCTAAGTATTTTTGGCAGTAAAATAAGCTTTGAACCCTTTTTATACCCTCTCTATCGAGGGACTTTCAACTGCCGAAAGTCCATCCTTCGCCTATTAGAGTTTATTCTATCCAAAAGAGCTTTTGAACGAGAGAAGGGATTTCGGTTGCTGAAAGTCAATACTTTGACTGCTGAAACTCTTTTTGCCAGAAACACTCACTTAAAATTTTTCAAAACATTTTTCCTTCTTAAATACATTTTGAACATTTCAAATCCACATGCATGAACATATTTTCACACCTTACCGCCACTCCTTTGTCAATGAAATTTTACTTGTCACCATGATATTCCATTAAGGACAGATATTCCGATATCGAAAAATGGCAGGTATTACAAATTGTCTTTGAACTTAGGGTGTTATAATAGTGTAGTCCTTAAACTTTAATTTGTAACATAAAACGCATTCAACATTCATTTAGTGAACATAAAAGTTTTTATTTTCACTTATAATAATCTCTTTCCTAGTTATAACATAATAAAGTGACTTGAATAACTCTAAGACAAGAGAAAATAAGCCTATATAACCTCTCTCTCTCTCTCTCTCTCTCTCGGCGTTTTTTGTCTCTCTGCCTCATACACTCTCTTTCTGTCACTCTCTCTCGATCTCTCTCACCCTCTCTGTCATTTCTTTATTTAATTATCCCAGCAAGAATACATCATAAATAAATGTAATTCAAAATCCAAATTCAACCCAAAATAATATAAATTATTAACAAACCAATTCCAAAATTATTCAATAGAATCGATTACAAATCTACAATCATATAATCTCAAAACTCATACAATTCTAAGATAATTTGAATCAAATTAATTTGAGAATCAGAATCAATTTACAGTCTCAAAATTCAAAATCAAAATCAAGGAGGAAGTGAAAAATTAAAATCAAAACACAAAAAAATAAAAAAAATGTTGTGATAGATGATGATGAAAATTAAAAATTTTCATTACCATCTTCAATCGCATCCCATCACCCCATGGCCAACTCTACAGAATCTGCATCCCCACACCATTAACCTAGCTCCAATCACACACTACCATCACATAGCACCCTTCTCCATCACAATTTTTCCATCTCTAACTCCACATTGCTTCTTCTCCACATGACACTGACACTAGCACCCAAATCATCCCATTGCCTACACTAGATTGCCATAAACCCAGCCCTATCCTCTAGGGAAAAAAAAAAAAAAACAACCCATCATGCTTCTATCTTCACCCCTCAGTAACTGCAAGATTTCCAAATCATTTGTAAATATCCTCCCTCATAGCGCCTCACCAACACGTAGTACACTCCCTTACTAACTAAACCCATTTCCCTTCGCCTCCATAATAGAAGAACCCAGCTTACTCATCCCTCACTAGCTTTCCCTTCCCTTTTAAGTTTGACTTTCTTCATACTCAATTATGCAAAAACAAACCTCGCCTCTTGGTCGATTCTCTCAAATCTTTGCTTTCCCTTTGGACCCTAGCCTTGCCATTTTCGCACTCAAAGCCTAGCAGTATCATTGCCATTCGAAGCCTTGAAGCAAGAGCTCATGATTTCAGGGAGGGTATGGGAGAAGGGAGAGGCGAGAGAGATGGAATGAATTGGGTGAGTAAGGAAGAGATAGATATGGAGGATTGGTAAAGGAGGAATAGGGTATTTAAGTCTTTTCTTTTTTTTTTTTTATGAATTTAAAGTATGTTAAATTTGTTTTTAACCTAAAGACAGGTTATTATAGATAAAAAGAACTTTTATGTTCAATGAATTTATGTTACGAATTAAAGTTTAAGAACTATACCGTTACAACACCATAAGTTCAAGGAAAATTGATGAAATTTATCTCTCTTAAGTGAAATAAAAGATAATTTAGTCAAAATAAGAAGAATTTTATTATTATAATTTAATTGATTTAATTATTTTCTTAATTTTTATATAAAAATCTTAAATGACATATAAAAGTAGATGGAAAGAGAATAAAATCAACAATCAATGGCTTTATTATTAAGTAATTCAATAGTAAGCATCCAATAACAACAGTACTAAAGTAATGTGAAACGAATTAAAAATGCTTTACAATCTTCCTTTTGCCGTCAAAAATAACTTTTAAAACAATAAAATAATATGCAACCACCTAAATGCCAAACCATCTTCTTTTCTTCCTTGAAATTTTTTTTTTAAATAATATCTTAAAAAATTATTTGACTTTTAATTTTTAAAAGTCATCTCTTTATGAAACTTATTACTATTATTATTATGATTATTATTATGATTATTATTATTAATTTTATTTATAACATGAGTTTTTTTTAAATTATTATCTAAAATAGAAAAAAAAATTCATTTTAATATCCAAGTAATTAATTTAAAGTTTTTCAAATCATATCAATAAAAAAGAATTGATTTTGATTCATAATTATTAGAAAGCTTTGACCTGGCAGACCTTCCCTCATTAGAAGAAACAAGTGGGCTTCATTCATAATAAAATCCACTATCGTTCACACCACCTTTTTATAAATTTGGAAAACCTAATTATTATTATTATTATTATTATTATTATTATTATTATTATTATTATTATGTTTTTTTTTCGAAAGCGGTAAGTGCTTACGCAACGAAGGAGGAAGAAAGCAATTAGTGCATGATTAATGTTAATTACGATTGTTAAAATATTATAAGCAGTGAGTTTGGGCCTAATTTTTAGGGTTTAGCCTAAACCACGACCTTTTCCAAAACAACCTGAATTTTACATCTTAATCATGTGCTAAATTAATTTACATCCCGCAAGCTTAGACTGCAAATTGACAAGGGCTGCGAAAACATGGGGCTGACTTTCTACTTTTGGAACTGTAACTAACGTCAGTTAGTTGTTGGATTCATAATTTACAATATATATATATATATATAAGTTGGAAGGAAAACATTGAAAATACGAACAATACTCTTTATTATTTATAATGATATAATTTTTTATTATTTAAATTAATTTTAAAATTATTATAAATTTAAAATTTTTAGCCTACTTATATTTAATTCTACTTAAATTCAAATAAAATTTTTAAAAAAATTATATTTTCTAAAAATAATTGTGTTTGGAATTTTTTTTAAAGCATATTAATTTTATAAAAAATAATTAACTAAGAAATTATAAATGTATGTTTTTTTAAAGAAAAATATATGAAATATATTATAATATATAAAATATATAAATTTAAGTTTTAATCTTATTAGTATTTATTATAAAAAGAATTTTATATGTGTGAGAAATTTTATTAGTACTGTGCTTATTTGCAAGTCATGATTACGGTATATAATAATCATATTTCTTTATTTTTTTATAATTCCTTTTTTTTATATTTTGTAATATTTTAAATAATTTTAAAAAGTAAGTATTTTGGTGATTCATAAATTTTATATATATATATATATAAACAGATAGATATTATAGATAACAAGGAAGAAAGGAATGTTAAGATTGTCAAAAGTACACATAATAATTTATTTTAATGACAATAAAAATTATTTTATTTTATTTTAAATATTAATATTAATTTTTGATATATGTACTTAATTTTTGTTTCACTTAATATTAATTTATTAATTTTTCATAGTTCTATATGAACTTAATTTTATTTTACACAATATTCGTATGTATATGAACTAGATTTAGTGAAATAATAATTTAAATAGTTTGAAATTAATTTTATTTAATTAATTTGAAATATTGTATTGTAATTTATATATCATTAACTCTCCAAAATATATTATAATTTAAATTAAAAAATATAATAATAAATAAAAATAATATTCGAGTAATTAAAAGAAAATGATCTCTTATTTAAAAAAAGAAATTATCTCCTTTTAAAAAAATCTGTTTTTACAATTTTAACATATAAGATGTTGAGTAATTTAAAAAAAAATGCTAAGTAATATTAAAATTAGAGTTTTAGTAAAATTAGGATTATATAAATATAACTTGATTAAAAAAAAAAGAAAGCTAGTTTCTTTGTTTATAAATTAAAAAAAAATGTTAATTATTGATAAAAAGAAATTATCTATAATTTTTTATAAAATAAAATCTTGATAACTCATATATTACATTAATGTTTTTTATATATGGATGTTATTTCAAATTAAAAATGTTAGACTTAATTTATTAAATAAGGTTGATCATTAATTATTCTATTTTATAAAATATAATTATTGCAAAATAACAATATAATATCATAAAATGATTTTTGCATGATGTATATTTAAAAATACATAATATTTTAAATATAATAAAATATTTTAAAATTAAGAGTAAAATATAGTAATAGTAAGGATTAAATTTAATTGATCATTGAAAATTAATATATTATATAATATTATATTATATGCAATAAATTAATATAAAACTATATATAAATAAATTATATTACGAATATGCCCATGTGACGAGCGTTTAATAAAAACTAGAATATATAAATGAGTTTACAAGAATGAGGCAACTAATATAATATATATGAATGTTTAAAAAATATCATGTGATATAGCGTCTTTTTATTTTTATTTTTTATGTTTAAATAATTAAATTATTGTACTAAACATAAATCTTTTATCTAAGCATTTTAAATTTTATTTTTTTTTATTTCATTTAATAAAAATTTTAAAATCATTAAATTTGCAATTGAGTATGCTCATATATATCTGAATATCAATTTTTTTAATTAAATTTTCAGTTGAATTACAAAAATAGTGGATTACTCTAAGATCTCTCAATTTTACCATTATTTATAAGAAATTTAAATAATTTTTTCTATTTTTTTAAAATTATATTAATATATATTCAAATAATTATGCATAATTTTTTTTAAATTTAATTATTTATTATTAAAAATATTTTTATATTTACAATCGAAGAATTTTAAAAATATTACTTCAAAAATCACACATGGATTATGTGTTTTTTTTTTCTTACTTTATCAACTAATTTATAAAATATTAAAAAATAATTTATCAGTTAACTTATTGCAAAATTTAAAATAAATAAAATATATTTTTTTATTTTATATTAATATAAAATTATAACAGTTAATATAAAAATTTTATTTATTAATACTTAAAATAAAATTATAATTAATCAAAATTTTTATAATTAACAAAATTTTATAATATAATTTTAAAAATATAAAATATAAAATAAACAGGAAAAAAATTGTTTTACTTCCTTTATTATAAGAGAATTAATATATATATATATATATATATATATATATATATATATATATATATATATATATATATATCATTTAGATGTAGGAGTGCTATGAGATAATGAAAAGCACAATATAAAATAAGATTTATTTAAATGAAAATATTAATTATTAAATAGTTTATTTTTTAAAGTGCCATCTTAAATTTTTCAATTTGTTTATATTTTATATTATTTTTTCGCAAATGTCCATTCATTTTTTTTGTTTTATTTCTTTTTTCATAAAGTTTCTTCTGGGGATTGTTTTTGGTATATATTTAAAAAAATTCAAATAAAAAATTTTTATATTAAATAAATTTTCTTTTCCATACTTAAGTTGAAATTAATATTTAATTAAATAATTTCAGGATTCAAACTTTTAATTTTATAAATAAAATTTATTTAAAAATGAACTCCACACCGCTAATCCAGTAAGTCATTAGTGTTTTTGAGCTCCTCGCAAGTCCATATTAATATCCAATCCCAGCCCACCAGAATTTTTTTTTTTTGCTTTGAATATCGGCCCTAGTCCTAAATATTTTAAATCCATTAAAGAGTCGGGCCTCGTCACCATTCCAAAACCCCACCGGAGCACAGCTCCGCTTCTCACCCAGCTTCATCTGTGTCATCTGGCAAGCGGTTCCACCGCCACTGCATGTCATAGCATACACTTGTAAAGCTTTTCACATTAAATTTTCAGGATTAAAAAAATCATTCAGATAAAAGGCTATTTTATCCTTATTGTTCTACAAATTCAACTAGATTGTTTCAAACCAACTCCATTCTTAGTTCAGTTTCATTTTCTATATTTTCTCTTATTTTATTTTATTTTATTTTATTTAATTATAAATCTAGTTAACTGAATACACATTTTTATAATTACATAAAATAAAATATTTAAATATCACATTTGATGAATAATAATTTTTTTTATAAATAAAATACACGCACACACATATTAGTAATATAAATGATGAGAATTAAGCTGAAATTATGGTAAATAAAAGACTTCTATGATGTTCGGTAAAAAAAAAAATTATAATATTTATCATCAATAAGAATCTCATGCTAACTATATAAAAATTAGAGGTTATGTCAGATTCTATTAAATTAATTAATAATGATAAACATTAACTTCAATTCAGATAAATTTAAGCATTTTTCAAGTCAACTTCTAAATTGATTGCTCTAACAATCAAATGCAGAAGAATGAAGAAAAGATTAAGAATTCAACTATGACCTATTGATCAGGTAAAGATACAAAGCCGTAAGTAATTTTCATATAAACGAATTAATAGAAGTTAATGACTACTAATGGATGTTATAGCAAATGCCCACTTGACCAGAAAGGTAGCTGATTTGATTGCTCAAGTACTTAACTAAACGATCTCTTGCTAAATGGACACGTCTAATGATTTTTTTTGATTGAGCATATAGATACACATGCACACGGGAAATACGAGACTTATTGTATCAATAATTACTTTAAGATAATTACTGACAGAGAGGAGTCTTGGCCACGTTTATGAATCCACACACGCACATATTTTCTACCGATGTGGGAATCCGAAAGCTCAGTCCCAATGGGCACGCCCGACCCATTTGCGGACTTTAACCACTGGGTTACACCGTCTCTCCTCACCTCTCAGAGATTTTGGATTTTTTTGACTAAGTAGATAAATGCACATACATACATAAAACACAAGACTTACTGTACTAACACTCACTCTCAGATAATTACTGAATGAAAGAAGTTTTGACCGCGCTTATGAATCTATATACACATCTTCTATCGATGTGATAGCCCAAAGGCTCCATGTCTAATGGATGATATATTTGCATTGTGATAAATGTCACGTCTAATATTTTATGGAAAGAAAGCTTGTCAAATAAATTGAAAAGAAAAATCCCCTACTAAGCATCAAGTATTAAAAATAAAGAACACCAAAATCAGATAAAAAAAATAAATAGCAGCCCAAATATAAATTTGGGAACACTCACTCTGTGATTGCAGTTCAACATACATGTTCATAATTAAATACAACTTTATAATCTTAGTTAGAAGTTTTAGATATTATTAAATAAAGAAAATAGAAAAAAAAAAAAATTAACTCCCACCACTTCTCACCTTATCCATACTCTCAGTATACATGTCTCCGAAGATCGAAATACATCAAAATCTTATAATTAGTCTTCTAATTATTAGCTAGAACTATTTACTTCATTATATTAAAATTAATAGAAATCTTAAACGTATTTAATTAAACAATTCCCAAACCTTAGCAAACACTAACCACAAGAATTTCGATTTTTTTTTTAATAAGCTACTATATTATGTGGACTACTATTCTATTTTATTATCATTATATCATAAAATATATTAATTTAATTATAACTTAAAATAAAATTATAATAAGAAAAGGACTTTTTTTTTCTTTTGTTTCACACAGTTTCAAAATTTTTTAAAACCTTTTTTTAGATTAATTATATTATTGTGGCATTAAATTACTAGGACTTCTTTTTTGCTTCTGGTTTCCACACTTGACTCTGTGTTTTTTTTTTTTTTTTTTAAATTGTAATTTTTAGCTTAACTATATTTAGATTATGATTTATTAATATTTTTTTTATTATATATTTTTTTATTGTGATTGGCCTTATTCATTTAAAATATATTAATTTATTTATCAAATTGTAGTAAAAATTAAATATAGAAATTTTAAATTTATAATAACTCTAAAATTAATTTAAATAATAAGAAAATTATATAATTATAAATAATAAGAGCATATTTTAGAAAATCCTAATATTTCTCTCTACTTTCATATATTTATATATAATATAGATATAGATAATCTAATATTCTATTTGTTTTACAGAAAATATTTTTTTGAAAAATATTTTTGCATCTTCTAATATTTGGGTACTAAAAAAAATATTAATAAAAAATATTTTCTTAATCAAAGAAAAAATTAAGTTATTTTTAAGAAAAATAATTTTTTTTAAAAGAAAAATTATTTTTCATTTTTTAAATTTTAATAATTTTATTAAAATTAAAAATATTTATACATATATTAAATATACACATATCATTAATTTAATATTACAATTAAAAAAATAAAAAATATTTTTTATAATAAATATTTTTTAAATACAAATTATTTTCCTGAAATGAATAGAGTTTACATGTAACTTTTATTTTACATGTTTAATATATTTTGATATTAAAATTTATTTTTTTATTTTTAATTAAATTATATAAAATAAAAATTAAAAGTAATTAATTAGCGAATAAAATTTTTATTCAATAAAAATTTAAATTTATTAATAAATTTAAACTGAGGATGATTTTTCAAACAATTAAAACTAAAAGCAGTAGTCACATGGAGGTGGTGTATCACATGTGGCAATTAATAGGACATGTAAGGACCCACACGTTTTTTTTTTTATTTTTTTATTTATTTTAAAAGCCAGAAGTTTACTCATATAGTGCAAAAAACTCAACTCAAAACTAATAATATATATATATATATATATATAATTGTCACAATTTTTTGAAAATTAATATTATTTTAATCTTTATATTACCATGAACATTAAAATATTTTATAATTTAACAATTAAGAAAGCAAAATACAACCCAATTTTAAAATTTTAATTAAGAAATAAAATATTATTAAATTTTATGAAGTAAGATAAAATTTTATAAAGTATAATGAAAATATTTTATAAAGTAACTATAAAAATATACATGGAGTAAAAAAAAAAAAGAAAAGAAAATACATATGAAAGCCAAGCTGTGTAATCAACCTCATCCAAAATTTCTCTAGAAGCAGTAAATGAAAAATTAGTCAAACCAAAAATAATAAATACTATCATATCATCCTTCAAGGCTGCAGAATAAACGCCATTTTTATTAAAAAAAAAATGCAAAAGCTTTGCTGTGATTGAAAATTATATATATATTTTTAATTTAATTTTGAAGGTTGAATATAATTTTCATCTACTTTAAAGTTTGAGATATTTATCTAAAATTAAAATATTCATTTGGATATAATTATTAATAAGCACAAAGGTTTGGCTGGCTGATCGACCGGCAGCCGGAAGAGGATGAAAAAAATATATATATACAGAGAAATCATCTTTTAGTTACCTTGACAAGAGGGAAGCATTATCAATGCAAGGAGAATTCTTCCACTCATCAGAATGTGATCTAAGGATTTCCCTGGCTTTTTCCTTCAAATAAGCTGCACGATCAGATTGGAGCATCATACAGAGCTTTGACACAGCTTTAACATTCAACATTTCTTGGAGAACCATGCTTGTTCCTGAGAATTTACAGATCATTGCAAGGATCAAAATGGCTCGTTCATCAGCCGTCGGAGACACGTTCAAGATTCTCTTTGCAACCACAGCAATTCCACCTCGGTGACTCAAGAATTGTTCTCTTCCATCAGCACAAGAACATAGATGAAATAGTATCCCCAATATCATCTCTGTGGTTTTCTTCTCTGGTGATCTCCATTCAAGCTCGATCAGCTCAAAAACAGCACCAGATTCCACCATCATTATCCGATTTCCTCCCCAAGGACAAGCAGTCAACAGCACTTTTAAAGCAGCATTTATTCCTTGTTGAGTGATTTTCTCTCTTATAACACCAACAACCCTGTCAAAAAATTCAGGATTTAGCCTTTCTAATACTCTAGAGCTCGCTTCCTCAAACAGCATCTTCAGTACAGAAGCTGCATGAGATTTAACAATAACATGATTATCGATATTGCACCCAAAAATCCATGTCAACGATTGGATGATTTGATCGTTTTCGATAAGAAAAACCTTGGATTCTCTCGAAGGAATTCGAATCAACCGAAGAATACTAAGCGCTTCTTGCAGACCATCAAATATCCGGCCTTGCTTGAAACATGTTAATATAAACAGCAATAAGGCCCTAGGCACCCCAGCTTCAGCCAAGTACTTCCTATTCCTTTCATTCGCTGCTGCCAGCAGCTCTAACTCTCTGATAGCTTTCACCTGGAGCTGAGGAAGAGAAAGATCTTCAATGAGTTTAAGGACATGAAACTTGTCCAGACAAGGTTTGGGAGGAGGAATACTGTCAACACCTTTAGAAGCATTCTCAATACACCAAGCATGGATTAATCTGCGCAAGGTGTGATTAGGGGTCAAATCAGAGTCTTCAGGCAAGGGTTGTTTAGTGACAGGACAGATTGTGTTCCTGCTGATGAATAACCAATGCTCGATGCTCTCTCGATCATATGTAATTCCAGTGATGGCCGTTACAGGGTCTGTCATGATTTGGAGAGATATTGGGCAGGTAAAATACTGAGGAACATCAATGTCATCCATGTCAAGAAGGTGATAATAAAATTATTGGTGAAGGGTTTTAGCTAAAAATGGAGAAATGATCAAATCTAGAAAGAAGAAAAAAAAATGTTCAGAGAGAAGATTGGTAAGAGATTGCGGCTAATTGATTGAAAATTTTGGGAGAGAGAGAGAGATTGTGGGGAATGGTCTTCTTTGGCTTTGTGGTCATATATTCTCACTTAGAGTTAGTGGTCAAAAAGGAAATTGGAATTGAGATATATAGAATTAATGGACATATTAAAAGTATACGTAACAGCCAATCCAATTACTGAAATTTAGTAATTGTGGATATTAATTACTCATTTGAACAAAATTTATTTACCATTGATGGCAATTGATTAATTAATATATCAAATTCAAATCTCTGCTTTACCTAACCAGAGTGGGAAAATAATTAACCTACCCTGCATCAAATCATTTATCTTTTTAGACCATCTGAACTCTGAAGAGCAATGTTTTGGCAACAGACAAATATGGAAGCACCTTCACACTTAAGAAAGTTAACCACATATTCATCATCACATTCAAGAAACACACGTTGATAATCCCATTGCCTAGATAATGTTAAACCTTCATGTACACTTCATAGCTTCGTTGTCATCACCATAAGCGCATACCCAGCACTGCAACAAAGCCACCAGTCCAGCTGCCCACACTGTACCGTAAAAATCTACTATCATATATAGCTTTTAGAACAACTTGATCCTCCATCCATTCACCCATTTGGGATTTAAGGACCACAATCTTATTTCGTTGTCTTCTTCTTTTAATAGCTTTGAGATGGAAATATAAAGTATATATCGATCTCCCCACAGAATCCAATCACTTCTCGATTTCTAGAACTATATCAATTTCTTCTAATAGAAGATTGTTTCCAACTTTTGTTGAAGTACATTGACGCTACTGTAAGCATCTAAAAATTAGTCTAAGTGCCACGTAAGCCTGTAAAACAAGAGAATAATGAGTTTGTGGCCACCCCGACTCTCGAGTTGGAGATGTTTATTAAGAATAGATAGTTGAATAATGAAAGCTTTTGCAGAAAATTTGGCAAAGTAAGCGTACTTGATTAAAGGTTGTTTTTGACATTTATAAACTATAGGCTCAATAACTGTTATAGATATTTGCAATAATCTCTGATATTGGATTGATATCTTGAGATTCCCTCATAAAAATCAAGCCTTATAATTAACTTGCATTGTTGATGTTCAGTGTAATTGATGCTCAGCTTGGATGCTCAACTTACTGAGCGAATGTCTTCACCTGATTAATTTTCTTAGCGCTCTTTTGTTAGGTTCTGCTCGGTCTAGGTTGCACGAGCGATCTTACATGTATATAGATCAATGAGTTAATCAGTGAGTTACCCATGAATGCAAAACAATTGGAGGAAATAACTCAGTGATTTAACCAAAAGAAAATTTGCCTACATATATATAGATGTATAAAAATCATGCATGTTTTCTCATGATATTACCACGTGGAGCTCTCCATGAAGAGATTGACATGCTTTATATACTTTATAGTTATTATCTTTTATATTAAATATTTAATTTTTTATTTATTTTTTTAGAATTTTTGTCTAAACTCAATTTATTATAGACATGTAAAATTTATATATTTACCATATATCTTATGTTATGGGTCATGATAAACCGATTTAGATAAAAAAAAATCTTTTTTTTTTAAATATTGCTCTCAACAATAGTGAGTTATTCGCAACAATTTCTACATACCACTCTTGACTGCACAAAATTCAAATGCCGCCAGAAAATCTATAAAAAAATCAACATCGATATATAAACTTGTAGCATCAATTTCATTGAAACAGAAGTATTGAATTTTATTGTCTAGTGGCGAAGGTATTACCAGCATATGTATGTGCATATCATTGTTAACCATTAGACCACGCAATTGAAAAGCTAATGAATGGAGCATATATATATATATATATATATATATATATATATTTGAGATGAAGACAAAAAAATAAAATTCCAGTTATAGTCCCACAAAACAAAAGGGTCATCTAACTTGTTTTAGATATGTGAATTCTGGCCATAAAACAAATGGTCAAAATTTCCAAAGAGAAGCAACACCCAATAGCACATTATTGATCAGTCAATAACGCTTAGTCAATTGATGGGTTTACTTTAATTTTGCCGACATTGATATATATATATATATATTCTAAATTTAAAATATAATTTCAAATAAAAAAGTTAAAACAATTATTTAATTTGAGGTAATAATTTTATTTTAATGAGTCAAACTGAATCAATTTAATTTATATTATTTAAAAATTATTTAAAAAATTAAAATTAAATTAATTTATAAATTGTTGGTAGTTTTAAATTAAAATAATAATTTTTAAAAATTAATTTTATTAACTTATTTTAAAGTAAAGAGTCAAGTCATATCTAAAATGATATTCTAATTAAATCATATGAATAGTCTAATATTTAGCCTCTATTTGATAAAATCATATATAAATTACATCTAATCAAATTAAGTATTCGATTCATCTAAACCTTACCACTGCATTCAACATTTCTAATCACCTACAATAATTAATTTTATTCAATTATAAGTAAAAAGTTTTATAGGTCCAAACATATTCAAAGTCTCATTTATTCAAAAAATAAAATAAAATGAATATTGTTCTATATATTTTGAATATTAAAAATAATTTTCAACTGGTTTTAAATCAAAGAATGAATCATTTTCCTAATTAGTTTCTTAAAAAAAAATTTAATATAATTAACAGGTTAACTATATAATTTTCTATAAAATAAACAAATCCTCATCAGTACTTAGCTAAAACTTTAGAAATTTATCATTTAATTATAACAATCATGAATAGATATTTGCATATATTTTTACATTAATTTTCCTGGTCCACTGGATTTTAGGTAAGAAAAGTTCTATCAGTAATATAATGTGGAACTTAATTTTCTAATTTTTATTATTTTTTTATTTTTACTAAATTCAATTATCAAATCCAAAAGAAGAACGTTTAAAAAAAAAATCCAAAAGAAAAAACCTCATGACAAGTTAATTCTCCATTTACGATACGCGGATTGGGCAAGTCAGGTCAATTTTTCATAATTAGGTTCCGGCACTGTCAATCCATTTACATCAGCCAACTCTTTTTTCTTACTTAGGTTCCGGCACAGTCAATCCATTCACATCAGCCAACTCTTCTCTCTCTCTCTCTCTCTCTCTCTCTCTTAATTTTTGTTTCATATATATAATGTTAATCTGGTGGAGTTTTGATATTAAAGATTTCTTAAATTAAGTGATGTATTTATCATCAATTAAATTAAATTTGTAAATGGTTTTAAAATTATCTTTTAAAAAGATAATAATTTTTGAATTATTTTCAATAAATTATAGTCTTATTTGATAGTATTTACTATTCTAATAGCTATTAACTGTTTTGATAGTTGTCAACTGTTTTATTAGCGATTAGTTATTAGTATTTAGTTATTTATACAGTGATTCAAAGCATAAATATTTAATAAAAATAATTATTAAATTAATTATTAAATATAAAAATAATAATATTATTCTATCAACTCTGATTAAAATATTCTCAACCTTTAAAGGGATAATTTTTCATGAATCACTCCCTCAATCTCTAAAAAGAATAGTTTTCATGAACTACTCTCTCAATTTCGAAATACTATTATAACTTGAACATAATAAATAAGAGAGATATATTTTGACTATAATCAAAACATAACGTTACTTTAAAAGTCATTGTTGAGCATGATCATAGTCAACTAAATATTTTTCAAATACAATTAGTTTATAAAATTAAATTATTGAAAAAAAAAATAAATTTCAATTGTGCACAAATAGTAAAGTTCTTTTATAATTAGCTAGACCATTATTTTTATTTTTTATCTTGCATCAATTAGATTATTCTGTTGTGGCTGTTGATCAACACAATAAAAGATCTCGCTAATTATATTAGCTTTTATTTGCACCAATTAATCACTGTTGCCTTCTATCAAATATATAACTTTTTTCAAAATAGTATTGTTTGAAAATTTATTTGGATAAATTTCTAGAATTGTTCTTGAATTTTAGAAATTATAATAAAATTATTCCTAAATTTAAAAATGTTGTAATATAAAATCTCAATAAAATTTTTTTAACTCTCAATAATTGATTTATACGCTTATGTAGATAATTTAGAGTGGTAATAATATGGGAAATTATCATTTTTTTTTAGATGTAAAGTCTTTTTAATCATTTGCTATATATTTAGTATTTTATTATTTCATATGGTTAAAATTTTTTTCATTATTGATTTATGAAGAAAATTATAACCAATTTTGTCATTGTCACATAGAGAGAGAAAAGAGAATTGGCCACATTACCGCTACTTTAAATTATTACAAGCAAAAAAAATTTTATTAGGTAAAATTTTAAATTTTAAAGGGTTTTTATGTTACAATTTTAAATTTAAGAATAACTTTGTTACAACCCAGAGACAACTATTAAAATTTATGTATATTTATTTATAAAAAATAATTTATATGCGACATTTAGTCTAATTAAGTGTACTGATCACTTCTTCAAAAAATAATTTTTTAATAATTGGTACTTAATTATCATATTTATGAAAAATAAAATATACTCTTAACTTGTTATGTGGTATTTGGTTGACACAATTTCCCCAAAACGACTATTATTTACATGCGTAATATTCATTCAAAAATAACTTTATTCGAAAAAAAAATTCGTTTAAAATAAAATAATAACATTATTATTCATTAACATAAATTTATTTTGGAATTAATTTAAGTATATATATATATATATATATATATATAGTTAGGAATTTTTTTCTTATATTTTCTTGAGAAATAAATATGAAAAGTGTGATAATTGATGAATTTGCGGAAAGTATGATCCCACAGGAAATTAATTAAAAATAGATAGCGACTAACTTTATTTAGGGTTTTGATTCTCTGGCCAAACAAGTCGGCTTTTAATTTGAATTTTGATGCTTCAGCGTCCAGCAGTTTTGTTTGCTTTTGGGTCTTCTCATGATCACTCCATCTACTCCCTTTCAACACTCAATACCCCTTTGAATTTCTTTTAAATATAAAAACCATTTATAATTCTTGTTTTTATATACCATTCTGAATAATTACAGTATAAATTATAAAATTAACTTAAATTTTCATTAAAATTGAAAGATAAATTTATCATTTAATTAAGTTAGTTTTTAAATGCGTTTATTATTTGTGCCTATTATTGGATAATTTAGTTAAGTTTTCTCTATATATATTTAACCAAATAAGAAGAGAAAGAAAGAAAGAAAGAAACTCCACCCTATTCTTATCCTTGCATCAATTATTTGATGGATCAAAACCACACCATCCATGCAAGAAAATTGAATTGTCAACTATATATGAAATTATGATACTATATGTTAATGAATCACTCAAATTTAAATATAGACGATAAAAACAGTATAACAAATGTTAGAATTAATAGTAAAAATTTTACAACAAAATTAATTTTATTGCATATAAATTTAACATATAGTAACAACATGAATAATTACTGTTAATGATATATAAAAAAGATATTACAACAATTATAATTTTATTATAAAATACCTATAATTATAATTTTGTAGTATCGATATGCTGCAATTCATATATTACTGTCATAAATTTATAATAAAAAATTTTATACTTTTTGCAGTAAAAATTTTTGTTGCTAACTCTAACGTTTCTTGTAGTAAAGATTAAAAAGAAAATGTTATAGAATGAACTAAACTAATGGATGTGAAGATGTGAAAAAATAAGGGCAGGCGGTGAAGATTATTAGAAAACACATAGAAAAGTGCGTACGTAGTGTATATAAAGCCACAGTTGAAGCCTTGAAGCAAATGATTTTTTTGTTCTTTGCCAATTTGTTTGCTATTTATTTTGGCCAATTTATTTCTGAGGTGGCTCTTCCTTATTAATTATTACATTTTTAATAATAATAATAATAATAATAATAATAACTGAGGTCCATCAACTAGCTAGCAAGCTACCAAAAGGATACAATTTCTCTGCAATTGTTTATTTATTTATTTCCTTTAAATGATATGGTAGCCCCACGGCGCAAGTTGAAGCTTTTGTTTGAATACTGAGTTTTCTGCTGGTCAAAGTCAGATTCAATTATGCCAATTTTTTTTTATAAAAGATTTTGCATAATAGTTTGACAATAATGTTTATATTATAAAAAAACATGAGTGACATTAACTGACCGCAATGAAAGTTACAAATTAACTAAAACATTTCGTATGATATATATACATTTTTTTTTATTTATGGTTTATGCATATTAAAATTAAATTGTTTCTTTAAGATTTTTTTTTATTTAGACCCAGTATATTATAAATCCAAGATACAAGATTTATGGTGAGATTCACTCATTAAATAATTTAATTTAATGAGTGGATTCATGAAGAAAAAATTAAAAAGAGCCAACATATGGATTCAATTACATGGATCACAATCCATGTTAATACAAAATATCCTAGAATCTCCTAAAATCTCGACTGATGGACCTTAAAGTGGATGTAGCATACAACACCTTAAATCATTTATCACATTCAAATCTTTTCCGATCTTATTCACATATTCTGAATTCATAATTATGTCATTATCTCAAAGATAAACATAATTGGCCGGCCTATAAACACAGACTAATGTGACGCTTCTAATGGTATTTTTCTTTTTACAATACTCTCAACCTTAATTTAACTTGCTTTTCTCGGAATACATCTCTAGACCGAATCTTTCATAATCCTTTAGCAACACCCTAAGATAACAAATATTAAACTAAGTCTCGAATAACTGGTAAGAGTCATGAGGGTACTGGATAAATATTACTTATAATCTTTAGGGTCTCACAAAACATCAAATAGAGATCACACTTCTATTTCCCTTAATGGACACAAATTGCATATGTGGTATAAATCACATGCTATGGTATTTGCTCCTTTCCCATGGAGGCATGTCTTTATTAAATACCATATAGATGATAGTTCAAACACTCTAATGTCTAATTTTGAGTTTACTTGTCTATTCTTTCACATCAAAACTCACATTTGGCGTTGAAGATAGATAATGTAACTCAAATCACATATGATCAATGCAATGGCACATTTTTTGGACATGAAACTAGGCTTACAATGGCACATTTTTGCTGAAGAAACCATGCCCAAAAGACCAAAGCAAGAGGACCAAAACTTGGCCCCAATCCGGATACCCTGCAACTGATTCTGCAGAATTGACCAAATGAACAGTAACTGTTCATTTGGTCATAACTCACTGTAGATATGGTCAATTGACCTGAAATTTTTACAGCAACAAGTTAAGACATAGACAAATAACTTTCATGAAGGAACCTCCCCCAAATTATGGCCAGAACCTAACCCAAATGGCAGTGGCAGTCACTATTCATGTTACTGTAGATATGGTAATTTTTGCAGAATGGAAATCCGGCCATCTGTGGTTTTTGGACCATATCTGGAGCTACAAAACTCCAAATGGAGTGATTCGAAAAAGGAAATTCAACTAGACAAAATAAGGAATAACTTTCATGTTTTCTATTTCTTCAAATTTCCACTGTAACAGTATTTAATGGAATAGTGAACTTAGACTCAAAAACTGAAATTTTCTGCCCTCTTGGTTTTAAGTTAGAAATGGTAATGGTGACCAATTCTAACAAGTTTTAAATGTAAAATGTGGTATGTTGGGAGTGCCAAAGTCAATGTACACATTTTCTATCCAAAAGTCAACATTTTTGTTGACCAATAAGGTGAATAGTGACACCAAAACTTGAAATGCACAAATTGAAGAATTTAAAAGTTTCAAATGCCCTAGTATACCTAACATGATTGGTTTGGATAGTTTGGCATGCCAATAGGGTTCAGTTAGCAGTACTGCACATGGCAATATGCCATTCTGTGATTTCATGACTTTTAGCCATTCTGACTTTGCATTGAGAATTGGCCTTGTGCCTGAGATTATTTACAGCTTGGTAGCTGTTCTGTTGCACACCGGGAGATGCATATGTGACCGATGGTGTGACGGCCCGAGGTACTAGATACCCAGTGCCAGTTTACCCATTATCCAGTCCAGTCGTCTAGTGTAGGTTACTTGGGGCAACCAAATGAATAAAAGTGAACAAAGTAAATGATATACAAATACCAAACAAATAAAACGTACACATTCACTACACATTTAATTTCTTGCTATTTTCTTTTATTATATTATTGCACCACTAAGCATTATTGCTTAGCGCGTTGCTTTTGCCACGCGTAGGTACTGGAGATACAGATCGTGAGCCCAGTAGACCACGGTCGGGTGAGTCCATCCTGCAGTTCTGCATTGTGTCCGTGTCACCTCAACTTCTGCAGTGCATTGGTAGGACACTAGGTGTCATTTTGACATTTTGTAACTTAATTTTGATTTTCTCATATGTAATTAAACTTGTGTAATGTATATTGAGGTTTATGTAAATTATGAAAATTGTATTTGTGAATGGAAAAGTAAATGGTTATTTATGAATTATATGTGATCATCACATGTGATGGATGGTTGAGAATTGAAATTGAAATGTGAGATCTTGATATTGAGTTTTGTGATGATATTGGAGTTGAGAATGAATGAATTTGTTTATTGAAGTGTTTTTCACAGTTCAAGAACTGCTTTCTCCATTTTTAGCCTAGATTTACCGGATTTTCTTTAAACTTTACTTAACTTCAAATAAATTATGATTTCAATAAATGACTTAAATGAGTTATATTTTACAAGTTATATTCAAAATTATGATGAAAATTAATTAGGGTATATTAGAGTGTGTGCAGATAATCGTGTGACATTACTTACTCTGCATATCAGACACTGCACGGATGTCACAGCTGAGCTCCCCAGATGATTATATATTATGTTTACAGGTCGGGTGAGTCAAAAACTCCCAATTATATGGTCCATTTTATAGTTAGACTCTGTCCGATTGAATTCTTGAAATTGAGCCCAAATGGGCCTTAGAGTTGGGTTGAGGAATAGTTAGGCTTACTACGAGTCTCGGGGGCTTTAGGTTGGCCCAGGTTCTAGTGCCGGTTCGGCCCATAGGTTGGGTTGTGACAGCTTCATTTTAGCACTTTTGGATATGGAAATCACTCCTTACTTGCACAATTACTTGTTAATCCCTCAAAAACACTATTTTATCTACAGAACAAAAGCAAAAATTACAAATTAATCCAGAAATTGACAATTATGAAAAATTAACTAAATAACTAATAAAATTAATTAAAAATGACTAACAAATTAATAAAATGACTATGAAATCTAACCTAAATGACTATTAAAATGCAAATATCAAATACCCCCAAACTTAAATCTTTCCTTGTCCTCAAGCAAACTTTAAAATATAATGCAAATTTTGAGTGCCTTATCTATAGAGTTATGAAAATCACCTACTAAAGCAACTTAACACACCTTTAGCCATACCATAAATCCATATACTCATCCTTCAAGATGCAAAGAATCTAATGCTCACCCAAACTCTCATCGCTTAGCCATCAAGTCAATTATTATTCCAAATTCCCAAACCAACCAATTATAGGAGAAAGTTATGCTAAAAAAGAACTTTAGAATAATCAATAATCAAAGTGCCTCTATATAGAATGGTGAATTTGATGAATGAATGAATAAATTTCCAATCCCATAGGCAAATTTTCTACACTTATCTCCACTAATGTAGCAAGTACTACCAAGAGATCAAAGGTCTTTTTAGGAATGTAGTGGGGCTATGGGGTTCAAAATGAGGTCAACAAGAAAAAGGGTAGAAAGGGATTCAATGTGACACCCCATATTTGATCTACAGTGTAGTTGAGCAAGGACTGCCGAAACACCTTATCATATCTTATTTAAGTCATTATTAATTTAAATCTCAATTATATATTTTTAAATTAAAAATTTCAATCGGAGAAACTGACGGAGTTTCCCCTGTTTTATTAACATTTGGCGTAATACCTTATTTACCTATTTAAAACAATTTCATATATCAATTCCACATTCCATCATCATCTCAATATGTCAAAATTAAAATCTCATTCATATCAAATTTCAAACTCTCATCATACATGAAAATTTACAAATTTATTTATTTACATCATATGTAAATTTAATTATACAAATTTATAATTTACATTACAAAATTAAGGAATAATTACAATTTATAAAATTAGACTGCTTTGGTCTAGCAGACCCTACCAAAATGCACTGCTTGAGGAGGTGACACTATCTGACACTGATGCAGATTCGATCCCAATTATTCCAGTGGAATGTTTATTGGGCCTTATCCTTATCTCCAGTACCTATGTGAGGAAAAATGCATGCACTAAGCATAAAGCTTAGTGGTGCACTAATAAAATAAAAATAAACTATATAAATAAATGAAATTAACTCATGTTTATTTTTTCCTAAATAAAATGCATTTTTATGATTTATAATTTATTTCACATTAAATTGATATCGATTTTTGTTCCTTAGTGCTTATCACTCCCCAAGTAACCTATGACAGACTGACTGAACTTGATACGCGGGTTTCTGAGCACTGGACTGTCATACCTTACCCCTCTGTAAGGCATAACATAATCCTATAGTATACCTAATAAATTACCGACTCCATCTACCGATAACCCATTAAATACACTACAAGGAATTTTAAAATAATTTTCTTACTTTTTGGAAGTGGTGAGCATTTTTGGTAGGAATTAAAAACATTTAATTGAAGTTGAAAAGCTATGTGAAATTTTTGACCAATTTTATTTTTTCGCAAATTCTGAAAAAATTTCGGCAGAGTGCCGGCAGTAATTGAGAAAAACTAAAAATTTTACCTGTAGGAAAAACACTTCCAATAATATTACACTTTACCAAATCAACCACCAAAACTCATATCAACACAAATCCCATCCATCTCTACAATTCAAAATGAAATTTTTGTCTCAAATATTTCAAAATAAACTATGCACAGTGCATTCAAAATAAGTAACTTACATTTACAGTTAAATGTACAGACATCAAAATCCAAAAGGTAATATGTTTACACATTTACTGTACAACTGCTCAGTTACAATAATACATATGACTCCAAAATTATTTACATCAAATAATTACAAGGGTATAATTAAATACCCAAACAAAAGTCTCTGTATAGTTCCCAACAATTCAGTAGCTCACTCTGCTGCTTTTTCCTTGCCTTTATCTGCGACAGCAAAAGAAGCTATCGCTGAGTATAAAAATACTTAGTGGTGCACAATAAAATGTAAAATATGTAATGTAAAATATTTATTAACAATTCACAATTTCTTTTCACAAATTTCACAACTCATTATAACACAATTTTAGTCAAATAATTTAATAACACAGTGTTGCCAATCTATACACATCTTAAGCCATGATATAAAATTTTCGATCAATGTCATATTGTACACTACGACAAAGCAATCTACAACCTCACTAATCGAAATCATTGAGGGAGGTGGCTAGCTAGCTAATGAGTACTCATCCGATCTCGACCTCAACTGGTAAGCTAGAGAGGGAGGAAAATAATCAATCTCAACCCCATAAATGGAGGAGGAATAATGTGGTACTATCATGCTAAGTGTGAACACAAAATCAATTCAAAATAATTTATTCAAATAATTTGTGAGAACTCTGATCAATGTCCAAAGTTATATTTGCAATCATAAAATGGCAACACAATTCATAATTAATACAAAAATCAAATTTTTAAAAATAAAATACTTAAACAAGAATTATTGTGCACAAATCTGATGTGAGTTGCCTCTAGGCTTTGACTCAGTTCATTATCCCTTCTGGGTCTTTTTCAGCTGAAACACATAATTTACAGTGTTTCAGTATCTTATCTCACAATAAATCCAATAATTAAACTCATGTATACTCAATTCTAGTCCTAATATGCATAAATTAATGTCTTTTGAAATTTTTATTTCGGTGTTACTATTTATGGCACTATTTAAGTCAAAATATTAACTATCTTATGCTTAATAGGTATGGGAATTTCAACTACACCCACATACCACATTTTGGTTACCTAATTTGTTGATTTTAGTTGCCCCTTCAATTTCTAGGTCTCCTAAGTGCATTTCCAAATTTTCAATTTTGGTGTCATGTTTTGCACTGTTCCATTGGTCAAGTTGCTGTGGGAATTAGGATAAATGTTCTTCATAAAAGTTGTTTCCTATTGTCTTATTTTTAATTCTGTTTTCGAATCACTCCATTTGGAGTTTTGTAGCCCAAGATATGACCATTTGAACATGCCTGGCCGGATTGGTCTAACCCAGATTTCTAGGCACCTACTTTGGTTAACTTTAGGTGGCAAAATGACTGGATTATGGGTAGAATTTGGGTTAGTGTTCTCCATGAAAGTTGTAGTGCTATGTCATACCTTTCTAATGCCATAAAAATCAGGTCATTTGGACCTATATAGCCCAAGTTATGGCCAAATGAACAAACACTGTTCATTTAGTCATTTTGGTACAGTGGCAGTGCACTACACCCGGGTTTGACCTAATTGTTCACCATGTTAAAGTCTTTTTATGGGCATGGTTTCTAAATGAAAAATGGGCCATTTTGTGTTTATTTTCATTCCCAATTAGCCTCACACCAATTGAGTTAGTAAATTTTTAGTTTTGGTCCCTGAAAGAGACCTAGGTCAAGCTGCCAGAATAAGTCCTAACCAATCCGAATTGCAATCTCATTCTACCAATTCAAACACATCACAAATGGTCCTAATTGACCATTTCTCATCTCAATTAAGGTCAATTGCATCAATTGACTATTTCTCCAAAATTTTTCCCAATTTTCAAAATACTCAAGAACCCTAATTACACAATTGTGTAATTTAATGAAATTAAAGTTTATACTCAACCTCTATACACTCAATTCAACTTAACTAATGCTTCAATTCCATCAAAATCATAAAATTCCAATACCCTTATAGGCTGGCTGAAAATCCTCTTTGGTCCCCCAAGTAGATTTCATTGAATTTTAAGTTAAAATCTAAGTTACTTGAACTAAAAACATAAGTGTTAAACAAAGAAATTCCAATTCAAACTACTAACCTCAATCTTGAATTTCAATCACCAAATTTTCTTCACTTTCCTCTTTGCTTTCTTCTTCAATCTCCTTCTTAAGTTGGGATAACAAGTTTTAATGGAAAGTTTTGGGGGATTTAGGTTTAATTGAGTAGAAAATCAATCTTGTATTCAAGCTTTAATGTAGGTTGCACATAGAAGAGAGGGGAGAGGAGCAAGCCGGCCAAAAATGGGGGGATAACAAGAAATGAATTTTTTTTCTTTTTATTTTATTTTATGTATAATTAATTTAATTTGACTTAGTGAAAATTTGTGGGAAAATAATTATCACTTTCGACACCATATGTGATGTCATAGGTATGATGTAATAAATCATATTTTCAATTCTTTTTCTTTTTCATTTATTTTTTTATTAGTTCTTTAATCAAAATCTCAGCTTTGAAATTTTCATTTCTCTGATTTTATTTGACAGTTAGGTCAGGAGTCACCTCTAAGAGTGAATTGACCAAATTGCCCCTCGCCGGTCTGATCCGGTTTGCAAGTAATTCAATATTTCTTCTGGATCCCTGACCTAATTATTTGACCTGCTTAACAATTCTTTTCTATGATTTTCTCTTTTCCACTGTGTTTTCAATAGTCCTTAGGACCGCGGCATCACAATTTTGGGTTCGAAATTAGGGTTTAGACTGAACTCACAGTCACTTTCCGGGAAGGTCACCCATCGCTGTGACTCCCGGCTCATTTAACCTTTTATGTTCTGTTTTTCTTATTTATACTTATCTATTAGGTAGTCACTATTCATTTTCATTCAAAGCTTATCTAGGTGTCTTAGATATGGTTATAATCCCCTTAATTGTCCAGACTAACACCGGTCACCGGAACAGTAAAATATACCAGGCCATGCAAATAGGGGTGTTACATGGACACCGTAGTGCCTCAGGCGTCATACCATGGGACATACAGTATCAACCATGTATGCAATCAGAATGGCTAAAAGCCATAATATCAACAAAATAGCTCAAAAGCTATAATCAGGCATAAAGCCATGTGTATAAAATCATATACATCAGAATGGCATAAAGGCCATATATAATAGAATGGCATAAAGCCATAGGCAGTACTGCTAACTCGTCCCTTCCTGGCATGGAAATCTATATATTCAACCCGATACTAATGTCTAGGCATACAAGGGCAATTACTATTCTTAAGCATTCACATTATTCCATTATTTCACTCATGTTCTATCCATGCTCAAAGCATCTTCTTTTCATTGATGATGGAAATATAAATCCCAAATGTATATTCATATGGTTTATGAGTTCATTAGATCATTTAAGTTGAATACCTTTCACATTCAAGGTCATTTTACAAGGATTTCATAGATTTCAGAATTTGTGTTGTATTCTGGTCAAGCTATAGTGACCATTTGGATATACTTTCTTCATGAAAGTTTTTCCTCTATGTTTTAACTTTAATTCCCCTTTTTGAATCATTTAATTTGAAGGTTTGTAGCTCAAGTTATGATCAAGTTATCAAAGGTGGGTCTAGGGTACTGAACCCTGCACCTTACTCAATTTCCAGAATCTTTACCAATTTTTGCAATAAATTTTTGAACACTTTAGGCTTAGAACTGGGTTTAGGTCCCTAAAATAAAGTTTTAGGCCTTTGTCTTACCTTTCCAAATCATTTTGATTAACTCCAATTGGAGTTTTCTGGTAGAAGTTTATGATCTGATTAGTATCCAGGTGTCAATTGGCAATTTGCTCCAAGTATAGGAATTCCATGATTAAAGTTCCTGACTTGTCCTAGCAATTTTCCTTAGTTGCATTGAGATCTAGGTTCTGGTCAAAACATCAAAGTTGTAGTTTTAGGTCTTATGAAGATTTTAGCCTCTAAATCACTACATTTTCAGTTTTGTAGGCTAAGTTATAGCATTTTTGCCACAACTGGTCGGGTACCCTGAAATTTAGGATTTTCAGGTTAGATTTGATTCAGGTAGATTTGATAGACTAATTTTGCCTATCAATTTGAATTAGTTAGGGTCAAAACTAGGTCTCCTGATCTTCATAAAAAAATGTTTTACTATGTCTCAGGTTTCCATGGGTTCAAGAATCAGGTCATTTGGAGTTTTCTGGAGTAAGTTATGCCTAATTTACTAAATACTATTCATATAGTCATTTCTGCCCAGGTCAAGAACATCAATTTCGAATTCAAGCCTAACTTAGGGCAATTTGTGGTCAGTTTCTGGGCAAGTTTTTTTCATTTCATTTCTAGCATTATGTCTAAGGTTTAATCTCCAATTGGCCTCACACCAATTGGAGCTATGTAGCTCTACTTATGGCCACATAAACACACTGGACTCAGAGTCCAGAATCCCTGCACAGAAAACACACTCCCAATTCATCAGTTCAACACCACAACTAACTTCAAAACTCAACCAATTCTCATCAAATGGTCAATATTTGACCTCAACAATATCAATTTAACATTTCCAGCACAAAAACCCTCAAATTTCCTTTCAAAACCCTAGCTTCCAATTCATAATTTATGTAACACATGCAATTCAACTTACCAATCATGCCAATCATCATGCCAATCATCATACCTAAGCTAGATTTCAAGTCTAATTGCAATTTAACACATCAACCCTCCTTCCATACAAGCTGACTGAAATTTCACCTCACTCATACATATACAATTTAAGAATTTCTTCCTTTCATTTCTCATATTTAGGCTCAAATTCAAGAATTAAAGAAGTAGAAAGGGTGGATTAGGCACTAACCTCACTTAAGAGATTTCCAAGCTTTCCAATTCTTCACTTTCTTTAATTCTTTTTGCCACCAAACTCTTGATCAAGGTCTAAAATCAAGTTTTAGTGTTGGGGTTATGGAAAATTGCTGAAAAATTTCAAGGGAATTAAAGCTTGAAGAGACAAGAATGGAGGAAGAGAGGTGAGAGAGTTGGTTCGGCCAAGAAGGATTTGAGAAAGAAGATGACCAAATTTTCATTTAACACAATTTTGTCTTACGCTCTTATGTTTATCTTCATTTATTTAAATTTAATTTTAATTAGGTCATCATGTGGCAATGCCTATGTCACAATTTTAATTAAATTTTCATTTCTTTTTTTTCTTCTTTCAATTACACTTATCTATCTGTATTTTCATCAAAATTCCATCATATTTCATTGTCGCAAGGTATTTTGCGGTCGCCTGGACGAACACTCACTGAAGTGGGAAAGAGTGAGGAGTCGCCACTTTAATTTTGAGGGGAATTAAAGAAAATCATTTGTGAAAATGAATTAAAAGAAACCACTTCGAAAATATAAATTCTAGGTTCGGGGTCCATATACAAGCGGGAAAGGTGTTAGGCACCCCGCCTCGTCCCTCAATGAAGGTAAACTGATTTAATATTATGCTCTTTTGTAAATTAAAAGGTAATTAGGGGGATTGGGATAGTGATAATGTTAATCCTTTGTGCAAAATAAAGGAATATTTGATATTTCACTTATTTTGGGTTGCCCAGGAACACAAGTTCGTGAGATGGCCCTTTGGTGAATAAGTGTTTGAGTGAATTTGTCTTGTGTATTGGGGTTGCTTTGTTTTAATTTTGGATTTTGTTAAGAGAGCTCTAGCGGGGAACTTCTCCCGATCTCTAGGTGTATTTTATTAGGAGTTTTGAGTGGGAGATTTCGGATAAGAACTCTCCTCCGATTTCCCGTTTTAGTTTTGGTGAGAATCAGGTAAGAACTCTCCCCCGATCTCTTAAGGTGTATGATTTAAAATTTGATGAAGGATCTCGGATAAGAACTCTTCTCCGATCTCCGTGTTTTGCTTGAATGAGGATCGGGTAAGAACTCTCCCCCGATCTCTTAAAATATTTGGTTTAAGGTTTTTAATAAAGGATCTCGGATAAGAACTCTCATTCGATCCCCGTGTTTGTTCGAATGAGGATCGGGTAAGAACTCTCCCCCGACCTCTTAAAATATTTATTACGATTGCATATCGTAAGAACCTTAGATTAAGGGTTTTGGCGCTTGAAGACGCCAGGAACCCGAGCGAGACTTCTCTTAATCCATTGATACCTTATAACTAGGGAGGGGACACCAGACTGAGTTTTTGCTGATCTCCTTTATGATCGCCTTACTAGTACTCTTTGGCAGGCAATGTCCAATCTCTTTCGTTTACTAGTATGGGATCCGATCTTATCTCGATCCCTACTATATCAGGTTATCTCCTGAGCTCATTTAGTAGTTCGACTTCATAACTTTTTCCTCTGCTTAATCGTTCAAACTTTTATTATTTTTATTTGTTTAAAGAAACTCTCGTGTTAGGATACAGCTGCCAACATTTTATTAAAATAACTACACGTTGCCCGTAACCAGAAAACCTATATTTGAAGGTAATAAAAGCTAAGAACAAACAAGTAACATGAACTTGATGAAAATTATCTACATGGGGCTCTTTAGCATAACATAAACTTGACGAAAATTACGAGCATGAAAACAAAGAAAATAAAAAGCGAGCACTTAATAAAGCAACGGTCTAGACGCTTACCTGTGGAGGATTGAATCTATTGAACTAACTATGGAGTCACAAATATTGTAATGCTGCGAGCTAATAGTCTGAAGACTAACGCTTACTTTGAAATAACAAGTACCAAGTTAGAATGTAGTTGAGCCGAAGTAACAGTAACTGGGTTGGAATGAGATTAAGCTTGGAGAATAAAATGTTGATATTAAGGTGATGAAGACGAAACTGAACTGAGAAATGGTATCACAGAGTAGTGAACAAACTGAAAATGAAGCGTTTCAGGGTCCAACACTCCTTCAATGGAGATACTTAAGAAAACTGGTTTCTAAAGTTTCTCTATTTCAAAAGCTTAAAATAGCGAAGTAGTAAGACTGAATCAAATTTCAGAGCTTCTCCACTATAGTTACCACCCTTTTTTTGTCCTTTTTCTACAGTATTGCATGCAGGTATTTATAGGGAACGGGTGCTCCCAATGAAAGGTCAGGATCTCATCAGGGGAGACGGAGGGTTTAGATTAAAAAGGACACAATCCGATGTCTAAGAATTAAAGAGAATCAAGATGGAGGGTTGAGATTTCATTCAGGATATTTGTCCTTTTCTTCTCTTAATCCAACGACTGAGGGTCTTGCCTTACAAGATGGATCCGAGGGCTGGGAATGGAAAGCACTGAACCTGTCGTCTACTTTTTGATCCAAAGGCTCCGGGTTTGTCCTTACGAGTAAGATCAATGGTGGAGATTCAGAAGCACAGGACTGTTATAACTGTCTTGGCATCTGTCAGCATTGTGGGTGATTCTGCAAATGAAGCGTGCGGTGAAGATTTGATCTTGCCTGCAACACTTTAACTACCTCGGCTCTGATTATGAAGAGAGTTATTGGAAATTGTCTCATCTTCTCCTTGCTTTCTGATCTCCCATTCCTTCCGATCTCTCTATTATGACCCCTTTTCCGATCTCTCATATCGGGCCCCTCTCCCAATCTCTCCAATTCTAAAACCTCTCCTTCTATCCGATCTGCCTCAATCAAAGCATTTAATCCTTCGGTTACCAATGCATCCACTTCAATTTTCGCTAGTAATAAATGCTCAGACCCCCTATATATATGCCTCAGTGGAGAATTTCTTCCACATTCCATTTCTCCTCCTTCCATTTCTCTCTTCTTCTGTTCTAGTTTCTCCGGGAACATTCTGGCCATGGTGACCGCTTTTGATCTTTTTCTGACTATTCTCTTAGCTCCCCGACTAAAATTTTACGACCCCGGTGATCGGAAAATCATGATAACCACATCTATTGACAGTGAGAGAACCAGACTAATTTACCTATCAGGATCAAAAATATCGATCGTACCGATCTCGGGTCAATCTACCGATATAATCAGTGAGTCGATTTTGGGCGAGAAGACTGCTAATTTTCCTCTTAACATCGGTGACTGCCTTTTGAAGTTCATTTGGCTTCTCACTACATCAAGCGTCCCGACTGCGGCTTGGTTCCGGTTGATGACATCGACGATGACTCCTCTCATTATCATGAGAGTCATAGTCACTCCATCTAAGCTGTACATCTATCCGATGCCCATGGCTGGCTTTCTGATCAAACACATCTTTTGATTCAGCCACGAGACTAGGCTTTGACATAGGTCCCTGCTAGGTAAGATGTACTGCCGATCTTTAGAGATCACCTAAATGATGTAATCTGACCTTTAAAGGTTTCTTAATGATGTAATCCGATCTCTTGAGATCGCCCAAATGATGTAATCTGACCTTTTGGAAATGAAATGAAATCTTATTTGACAGTTATCATTTAATTATTGCATTGGTTATTTTTCAATCTCTAATGTGCATATCCGATCTGGTTCCTAACTGAATCACCCTTAGCCGATCTATAACTCTGAACATCCGCCCTAATCCGACGATCTTGGCTAGCCGATCTCCTCTTATTTTATTTATAGTGTTTCTGGAATCTTCTTGTGACGTGTCAGAAAAACGGGCGGATTCTGCTAACCGATGCGTTGCTTGGGACACTGTGAGCATTGAATGCTCAGACGGGTATAAATAAGGGAAGGGTCAGTCAGTTGCTCCCTTTTGTTATTTTCAGCACTTTGCGAACGATTCCAAAATTCTCTCGTTTCTTCAAGTTCTTTCGGCACCGATCATATTCCGGTAAGGACTTTAATCCTTCTCTTACTTAAGCCTTTTTATATCTTTGAAAATGAGCGGCGCCAAGGTTCAGAGAGCGGCGAGCCCCCCTTCCGTCCATGTTTCATGGTCATCGGATGAAGTTGAAGTGGTCGGACCAGGTGGGCGATCTGAGCCTCCAACGACTTCCGCTTTAGTTCGTGGTCGAGTAGCTCAATCAAGGTAGACATCTTCCTCGGGTAGAGAAAATCTCCCAATGGACGAGTTGCCATCGGTCCTTCAGGAGACCGATCTGCAATCCATTAGTCAAGAATACAACCTTCGAACAGACTCCTTCGAGCTTATCAGATGCCATGGCAATCTCAGAGCCGATCACTTTTTCGTGGAAAATGATGCGATCATGGTATAGGAAGAGCAATTAAAAGTTGGGCTTCGGTTTCCCCTTGATGACTTTTTCAAGGACGTCCTGAAATTTCACCACGTAAGTGTAGCCCAAGTGCATTCGAACTCGTGGCGGATCCTGGTGGCTTTTAGAGGCTTATGCTGGGCCAAGAGGCCCGATCTTACAGTGAAGGTGTTTGCCGAGCTGCATAAGCTGACTTGACGAAAGGACGACGAGTACTAGTTCTTTCAAGCAAAACTGCACTGTAGGATTTTTATCGATCTCCCCTCCTCACTGAAGAATTGGAAAAATCACTTCTTCATGTTGAGGAGCAAGATTCCGAATGGTTTCGAGGATTTCCCCCGTAGCTGGCAATATCTGGTCCCGCCACTTCCGAAGCATGTCGCCCTGAGTAGGGATGAGGGTGCCATGGTAATGGAGCTGAAGGATCAGGTGGCCACTCAGAAGTTCTCCTGCTTAGAGGAAGTGATGGCCGAACTGCACCATTGGATGATGTGGCTGGTTACTGGTAAAGAATACGAGCTTCAGCTCTCTGACCTTGGCCCTAGTACTTTCTATATCTCTGATCTCTGGGCCTTAGCGAACTCACTGACTTTTCTTTGTGCAAGTATGGTGGCCAGCGAGGCTTCCAAAGAGAGCCGAAAGCGTAAGACGGAGGTCTCTAGGAAAGTGAGGGAAATGAAGCGCGCTGAGGCCTCGCAGACGCTAAGGCATGATTCAGGAGAGGTGCCGGGAGGCTCATCCCAACCCTCGGGATAGCCGGTCCCTGAAATAGAAATAGCTCAGTCTCCTCCTCGATAAGAAGAGCCACCGCCTCCACCTGCTCCTTCGAGTGCGGAAGGTGGTCCTTCCCAACCCACTGTGAGGACCTTGTCTCGTGGTGCCCAGGTCCTCATTCATACTTTGGAGAAGAATCGCTCTGTTCGGGAGAACCCGGGTTTGGCTAAGGTTCTGGGAGCTTCCATCTGCCTCCAGGAGGATCGGCAAAGGCTGACCCCGGGCAGCATCGATGATCTCCTAGCCCAGACGATGAGCTTGAGCGTGGAGAGCTTGGTAAACAGCATATAATCAGGGAAAAGGCTCATCTTCTGAGGCAGGAGATCCTGAAGGCGGTCCAGGATGCAGCTTTCGCCCGAGCTCAACTTTCATCCGCCCAGGACTATATAGCTGAAATCGAGGGTCGGATGAAATCCTATGAGGATAAATTGGCCGAGCAGGCTCATGAGCTTGGAGAAACTCGAGCGCTCCGAACTGCTGATGTCGCTTGCCTTACTAAAGAACTTAGAGCGAAAGAAGAAGAGGCAGTGACGAGGGAGGTCAGTGCTTACGTGAACGCCCACAGCGACCTTTTAGCCGAGCTCAGGAGGCGTTATCCTGAGGAAGACTTCTCTTGGATGGTGGACCTGGCTCCTCAAGACGAGGAGGAGAGCGAGGAAGAGCCCGAGGGAGATAGAGAGGGTGAGCGAAATGTAGAACAGGCTAGGGGTGATCCTCCAGTCGAATGACTTGTATTTTATTTTGATATGAAATGAAATCTCTTTTGTTCAATTTCTTGATGAGCTAGGAAAGTATCTAAATTGCATGAATGCTTGATTGCTTGAACATATTAGGACATTTAACTTAACAGTATAAGAGGTCGGAAGAACATTTATGCATGAGATCAGCCTAAGCTGAAACCAAACACCGGGCAGAACTTTAGATCATTAAAATTGGAAAAGGCTCATTTTGAGTTAGATCGGAATCACCATTAAATTGGACTGATATCTTAAACTTTATTTTAAGTAATGTCTAAGATATACAAGTGAGGGACCCGATCTTAACGTTAACTAAATAACTTCCAACTATATTTTGTAGGAAGAGATCGGAAATGAGATTGAATGGCCAGGAGACCAGGTGTTAGTTTGATTCTCTTTATGGAGATTTGATAATGGTTTGAGAGATCAGGACTGAGTTTGAATGACATGGAGACTTGACATTGGTTTAATCTCTCTGATGAGAGATCGGTAATGAATCGAATGACATGGGGACTTGGTGTTGGTTCGACCTTCTTTAGCGACAGATCGAAAATGAGATTGGATAGCATGGAGACTTGATATTGGTTTGATCTCTTTGACGAGAGGTCGAAAATGAATCGACTAGATGGGGGATCGTTTGAGTGGGGATTGATTTCAAAGTCTATTGATTTCGGGAATCGGCCAAAATATGGTGTCGACATTCATTACATTAATTTTAGTTAATTTAATTAACATTTTGGTCAAAAGTCAACTCTAAGTGTCTAATGACCAAAATGCTTCTCATCGGGTTATAGTCAATCTTTTTCTATAATGACCTTTAACTCTATAACCCGATGGTCACTTTAATTTTTATACTACTTATTTCAAATTATTTTCACTTCATTTTTAGTCCTCAAACTGGCTTTGAATAGTACTATTTATGGATTGAAAATAATACTGTTTAGAGCTCAGAAGTTCAGGACGTTACATTCAAAGCCTGAGAATAATGTTCAACTTGAGGATATAAGGTACACTTTTTTCTTATTTATTATTATTATTATTATTATTATTATTATTATTATTATTATTATTATTATTATTATTATTATAAAGAGGAGAGAAATATACAATGGAAATTTTTAAGTGCTAGCATATTTTAAAAAAATGCATATAATGAAGGGACACTTTGATACTTTAAGTTTGTACCTTGTATCTTATCTTGATGATTATCCCTAAAAATACCACCCCCAAACTCATTTTCTTTAATTACTTTGGGTGTATTTCTTTCAATTTGAATAATAATGATGAAATACTTATATACCAGCATTTTTACATAAGATAGGCATCTCTTCTCCCCTTTTATATATATATATATATATTTTTTTTTTTTTCATTTTCTCTTTCTTTTTTTTAAAATAATTGTCGCAAGGGGTTTTGCGGTCGCCTGAACGAACCCTCACCGAAGTGGGAAAGAGTGAGGAGTCGCCACTTTAGTTTTGAGGGAAACTAAAGAAAACCATTTGTGAAAATAAATTGAAATGAAACCACTTCAAGACAGAGATTCTAGGTTCGGGGTCCGTAAACGGGTGGGGAAGGTGTTAGGCACCCCATCTCGTCCCTTAATAAGGGTAAGTAGATTTAACTTTGCAGTAGTTAGGAGGGCTTAAATGGACATGTTAATCCTTTTGACTAAAGGAACATTTGATTTTTCACTAAATTTGGATCACCCAGATACATAAGTAAATGAGACAACCTTAGTGAGTTACTGTTGCACGTTAATTTCATTTAAAAGAACTATTTTATTCAAATTTAATTTAAGAATTGGATAAGAACTTTTCTCCGAACTCTTTAATTTTTGTTAAAATTTTGAGTTGAGATCGGATAAGAACTCTCCTCCGATCCCTATTTAATATTTATTAAAATTTTGAGTTGAGACCGGATAAGAACTCTCCTCCGAACTCCATTTAATATTTATTAAAATTTTGATTTGAGATCGGATAAGAACTCTCCTCCGATCTCTATTAAGTATTTATTTTAAATTTTGAGTTGAGACCGGATAAGAACTCTCTTCTGATCTCTATTAAGTATATATTTTAAATTTTGAGTTGAGACCGGATAAGAGCTCTCTTCCGATCTCTATTAAGTATTTATTTTAAATTTTGAGTTGAGACCGGATAAGAGCTCTCTTCCGATCTCTATTAAGTATTTATTTTAAATTTTGAGTTGAGACCGGATAAGAGCTCTCTTCCGATCTCTATTAAGTATTTGTTTTAAATTTTGAGTTGAGACCGGATAAGAACTCTCTTCCGATCTCTATTAAGTATTTATTTTAAATTTTGAGTTGAGACCGGATAAGAACTCTCTTCCGATCTCTATTAAGTATTTATTTTAAATTTTGAGTTGAGACCGGATAAGAACTCTCCTCCGATCTCTTTTAAATTAACAGGAACCTGAATGGATCTTTCCGATCTCCCGAATTTTAATTTCAGCTACATGTCATAAGGACCTAAAGCTAAGGATTCTGGCATTCAAAGGTGCTGGGGATAAGGCCTCTTTTAACTAATTGGTACTTTGTGACTAAACGGGGAATACCAGACTTGATTTACCAACCTTCCATGTAGTCACCTTACCAATACCTATTAATGTCTGATCCATTCTGTTTCGTTTGCTTTGGTTTTATTACACTTTATGGCATGTTGCCGAATTGTCGTTTACGTCAGCCTAATAGTTTGATTATTTTCCTGACGTTTTATTCAGGCTCTCTCTTTTAAAAGAGACCCTTAAGTTGCAGTTACCTACGTTTTACCCAACCACTTACACGCTACTAGGAGCTAAAAAAACTTGTATTCAGAAATGACGAAGATTAATAAAATGATGGACTGATCACTAAAGAAATAACTCGAGAGTAACATTCTTTGGGGTTCTTTGGCACAAAATGAATTTGGAGGAAATCGCATACATATGAAGAACAAAGATAATGCGAAAAGTAAACGTAAACACTTAATAAAGCAGTAGTATGAGCTCTTACCTGTAAGGAGCCAAATTTATTGAAATAACTACGGGGTGACAAATAGTGATAAGACAGCGGACTGATTAGCCTGAGGGCTGGTGTTCGTCGTGAACTGGAGGGTGCTTAGCCAAAATGCAGTCAGATTAAGATAAAAAAAACTGAGTGGAATGAAGATGAGCTTGGACAATGGGAATGAAAACAGAGATGATAAAGGGCTGAAAGTGAGAGTATGACCAGATAATGAACAAACTGAAAATGTAGAGTTCCAGTATTCAGAATCCTTTTCCAGAAAAAAAAAACTTCAGAAAACTAGTTTCAAAAGTCTTTCTAATCAACACTTCTAAGTAGCAGAATAACAAACTGAATGAAGTTTCAGAGTTCTTCCGCTATAATAACTACCTCTCTTTTTTGCCCGTCCCTTGAACAGTTTTTCATGCAGGTATTTATAGGAATCGGGTGCTCCCCGTGAAGGGTCAGGATTTATTTTGAGGGAGATGGAGGGTCAAGATTTTGAAGGACATGATCGGATGCTTGAGAATTAAAGAGAACCAAAATGAACGGCTGAGATTATTCTTCAGAATATTTGTCCTTTTCCTCTTTCAATCTGACGGTCTCAAATCCACTTGTCCGGAGCGATCTGAGGGCTAAGAGCGAAAGGCGCTGGTCTTGTCGTCTCCTCTCTTGATCCAAGGGCTCCGGGTTCGTCCTTACAAGTGAAATCAATGGTGGAGATTGGGATGTACAGGACTGTAATGACATATCCTGGCACCTGTCAGTATTGCGGGCGATTCTTAGGTGTGCGGCGGAGATCTCGTCTGCCACGCTTTAACTACCTCAGCTCTGATTCTGACGACGGTTATTTGGGATTTGTCTTATTCTTTTTGCCTTCCGATCCCTCCCACGCTCGATCTTCTTGACATGTTCTTATTTCGATCTCTCATGCTGATCTCCCATCTTTCGATCTCTATTATTCAGATCCCTTAATCGGCCCTGGTCTGGTCGAAGCATTAATTCCTCTCGATTCTCGAAGCGTCCGCTTCGTTTTCTGCTTAGCAATAAATGCCCGATTTTCCCCTATATATACCCCTGACAGAAGGAACCCCCTTCATTCGATTTTCCTTTCTTGCTTTTTCTTTTCTTGTTTTAACTGTTCCGGCAGTAATTCTGGCTATGACTGTGGCTTTTGATCCTTTTCCGATGGACTTCTTTACCCACCGACTGAAAATTTTCGATCCCGGTGATCGAATAATCGTGAAAACCTTAACTGATGATGGTGAGAGAACTGAATCGATTGACCGATCTAGGTTGCGGACTTCGATCGTGCCGATCTCGAGTCGCTCAACAGGAATAATCAGCGAACCAATTCGGCTGAGCAGATTGCTAATGTTCGGCGATTCCCTGGCGATCGCTCTTCCGAGCTTATTCGGCTTCTCACCACATTGGGTGTTCCGACAGCAGTTTCCCTCCACATTGGGTGTTCTGACAGCGGGTTAAGCTCCGGTCGGTGACACCCTGTGGATCAGTCACAATGTTAGCTATTGACATAGGCCTCTTTAGATAGGATGTTCCGCTGATCTTTAGAGGTCGGCCTTTTGATGTAATCAGATGTAATCCGATCTTGAGATCGCCCAAATGATGTAATCTGACTTTTGGAAATGTATTCCGATCTCTTGAGATAGCCCAAATGATGTAATCCGATCTTTTGGAAATAAAGATTTTATTTTGTTAATTATTATCTTATTAATTATTTTCCGAGCTCTAATATGATTATCCGATCTGATTCTTTACCTGAATGACACTTATCCGATCTGTAATTCGAAACACCTGGATCTACCGCTCTATAATTAACCGATCTCTTTATGGAATCTTGGGAATATTCGTGAGACGTGTCAGAACAGCTGGCGAGTCCCGCTAACCGATGCGCTGCCTGGAACCTCGTGAGCATTAAATGCTCGGACGAGTATAAATAGGGGTGAGGGGTTAGCCATTTGCCCCTGTATGTCATTTTCAGTCTCTTGCTCACAACTTCAAAGTTCTCTCGCTTTCTCAAGTTCTTCCGACTCCGTTCAAGCTCCGGTAAGGGTTTTAATCCTTCTTTTAGCTTTAAGTTCTTTGTTTTCCTTAAAAATGAACGGCGCCGAAGGTCAGAGAGCGACGAGCCCTCCTTCCATTCAGTTCTCGTGGTCGTCGGATGAAGAAGAGGTGGTCGGGCCGAGTGCACAACCAGAACCTCCTAGGGTCTCCGTTCCAGCTCGGGGGCAGATCGCACCATCAAGGCATGCACCTTCTTCGGGAAGGGAGAATCTTCCTATGGACGAGCTGCCGTCGATCTTGCAAGAATCCAATCTGCAATCGTTTAGCCAGGAGTACAACATTGAGCCCGATTCATATGAACTTATCTGGTGTCACGGCGATCACCGAACCGATCACTCTTTTGAAGAGAATGACATGGTTATGGTGTACGAGGAACAGCTAAAGGCCGGTCTTCGGTTCCCTCTGGATGACTTCTTCAAGGAGGTCCTAAAACTTCACCGAGTGTGCATTGCCCAAATTCACCCTAACTCGTGGCGGATCTTGGTAGCCTTCCGAGGCCTGTGCCGAGCTAAGGGAATCAGACCTACAGCTAAGGTGTTCACCGAACTGCACAGGCTAACTCGCCGAAAGGACGACGAGCATTGGTTCTTTCAGGTGAAGCCTCATTGCGGGCTCTTCACCGATCTGCCCTCCTCCCTTAAGAATTGGAAGAACCGCTTCTTCATTCTGAGGAGCAAAATCCGACCGCCGAGGACTTCCGTAGTTTGGTGGCACCAGGGGCCCTTGATTCCGAAGCATATTGCCCTGAACAAGGAGGAAAGCCTAATAGTGATGGAGCTGAAGAATCAAGCTGCCACTCAAAAGTACTCCTGTTTAGATGCGGTGACTGCCGAGCTGCATCATTGGACGATGGAGTTGATCACCGGCCAAGATCGCGAACTTCCGCTCTCTGACCTCGGCATCGGTATTTTCTATTTCTTAGATCTTTGGACCTTATCGATCTCACTGACCTCTTTTTTGTGTAGGTATGGTGGGCGGTGAAGGTTCCAGGAAGCGGAAGAAGGAGAGAGAGATTTCCCAGAAAATAAAGGAGATGAAGTGTTCGGCCCTACTTCGAACTCCCGGCCATGAACCAGGGGAGACGCAAGGAGGCCCGTCCCGACCTTCGGGGCCGCCGATCACTGAAACTGTCCGATCTCCTCCTCAACAGGAAGAGCCGGCTCCACCTCCTCCAGTTGCTCCAAGCACAGAAGGGGGTCGTTCTCGACCTTCTTCGAAGCCCTCTTCTCGTGGCGCTCAAGTGTTGATCGCTTCTCTGGAGAACAATCGGACTGTTCGGGAGAACCCTGATTTTGCCAAAGTCTTGGGGTCTTCTATCTGCCTTCGGGAGGATCGGGACAGATTGTCTCTGGACAACCTTGACGATATCCTGACTCGATCCATGAGCCTGAATGTGGAGTGTCTGGTGAACCAGCACATAGTTCGGGAAAAGGCTCATCGCCTGGGTAAGGAGATTGAGAAGAAGAATCAGGAAGTGGCTTCTCTCCGATCCCAACTCCTATCCACTCAGGATTACATATCTCAAGTTGAGGGGCGGGCGAAGTTCTATGAAGACAAGCTGGCCGAACAGTCTCATGTTCTGGCTGAAAAGGATCGTGCTCTCGGGGAAGTCCAGGCCCTTTGGGCCAACGAAGCTTCTCAGGTCGCTCAACTTATCGAGGAGCTTAAGGCGAAAGACGAAGAAATGGTGACAGGAATAGCAGGTGCTTATGTGAATGCTCACCAGGACCTCTTAGCCGAACTCCAGAAGCATTACCCAGAGGAGGACTTCTCTTGGATGGCCGACCTGGCTCCCAGGGGCGAGGGTGAGGATAGTGAGGAGGAGGGAGAGGGTGAGCGAAATGTAGATCAGGTTGGGGGTGATCCCCCGGCCGAATAACTTGTACAAATTCTGAAATGAAATGAAATGAAATGACTCTTTTGTTCAATGAATGGTTGTGATCAGAAAATTTCTAAACACTTGATTGTCTGAGTATATTGAAATAACTGAAAGCGATTATTATCCTAAGTATGAGAGATCGGAAAACACGACATGCATGAGATTGGTAAGGAACCAACGCTAAACGGAACTTAATTGAAAATTTGAACATCTAAGATCGGGATCTTCATTAAACCAGATTGGAACCTTAGCTTGATTATTCCTAAACTTTTAAAAGGGAGGTCGACCATGAATACTGGCAGCAAGGTTCTAGTGTTAATTCAATCTCGTATGACAGGAGAGATCGGGAATATAATTAACTGGTCAGGATATTTGACAATTGGCTTGAGAGATCGGTGAATGATTGAGAGACCGGTAAGGCTTAGCATTGACTCAATTCTCTGTGAAGAGAGATCGAAACTGTGGTTAAATGGCAAGGAGAGACTTAGTGCTAGGGATCGGTTTCAAGGTTTATTGATTCTGGGGATCGGCCAAAATATGGTATCGACAGCTGCCCCTCTTTACATAATTTCTATTAAGGAAAAAATTTCCCGTGTAGGAATTATGTAAAGATTTAGACCCATATTTTGGATGATTAGGTGTCCGAAACTAAAGCATACCTAAGTCAGTGACCTAGGGATCAGTATCAGAAGTTAAATTAAAATAAACTTGGATTAAGGAACCAGAGGTTGATAGCAGGAAATTTGAATGCAGGAAATTAAAATCAACTTAGATCAAGGAACCAGAGGTTGATAACAGGAAATTTAAATTGCAAGAAATTAAAATCAACTTAGATCAAGGAACCAGAGGTTGATAACAGGAAATTTAAATTGCAAGAAATTAAAATCAACTTAGATCAAGGAACCAGAGGTTGATAACAGGAAATTTAAATTGCGGGAAATTAAAATCAACTTAGATCAAGGAACCAGAGGTTGATAACAGGAAATGTAAATTGCAGGAAATTAAAATCAACTTAGATCAAGGAACCAGAGGTTGATAGCAGGAAATTTAAATGCGGGAAATTAAAATCAACTTAGATCAAGGAACCAGAGGTTGATAGCAGGAAATTTAAATGCGGGAAATTAAAATCAACTTAGATCAAGGAACCAAAGGTTGATAACAGGAAATTTAAATGCGAGAAATTAAAATTGCAAGAAATTAAAATCAACTTAGATCAAGGAACTAGAGGTTGATAGCAGGAAATTTAAATTGCAGGAAATTAAAATCAACTTAGATCAAGGAACCAGAGGTTGATAACAGGAAATTTAAATGCGGGAAATTAAAATTGCAAGAAATTAAAATCAACTTAGATCAAGGAACCAGAGGTTGATAGCAGGAAATTTAAATTGCACTCACAAAGCAAGCCTGATCCGGACATAAGAAGTTCTTCCCCAATGAAGTGTACTTAACAGAATCCCGAAGACCAATGACGAATGGAGGACAAGTTGCAAGACTTGACCTATGGCCTTGTTTCTTCAAATGCCCCATTTCTGTTTTTCAGATTTTCTCCCGAAAAGCACCCTCGCGGGTTTTTACTTCCCCTTCGTCTATATGACCAGAAGCGCCTTTCCAGGTTTTCACCTCTAGTTTTTTTTTTTTTTTTTTTTTTTGTCATTCCCTGCAAATCTCATAGTAAAGTACGTGAGGTTATCAATTGTCAAATCTTAATCTTATGGCAAAAATTTTAACTGATTTAAATAGCGCATTAAATACCGAGATTGCAGAAAGATAAATATAAGGGAAAGATAGAAACATGGGGAATAAAGTGTGATTTTATTACGGTTTAATATAAACAAAGAAGAAGTTTCAAAGAAGAAGGGTACAAGGATAGATCTCACATATTCCTTGCGGCTGATTTTGAAATCCCTTAAATGCTATTATTTCAAGTTCTCTGAAGCCTCATGCCGTGACAGTTTCCTCTTCATCCTGGTTTCATGCCCCCCATTCCTTATTTCTCCCTTTCTGTTCTCGGGATGCCCTTTCGGGTTTTCACCCCTAGATTTTTTTTTTTTTTTTTTTTTGTAACTTACTTTTTCAAGACGCCCTTTCGGGTTTTCATCCTTCACTCGTTTTACAGAAAGCGCCCCTTCGGGGTTTTTGCCTTCTTTCACACATTTTGTTAGGAGCGCCCTTTCGGGTTTTCACTCCTACCCTTTTTTTTTTTTTTTTTTTTTTTTTTAGGCATAGTATTTCTTGACGGTGTCAGCATTCACAGGTCTCGGAAACCCTCCACCGTCCATGTGGGTCAAGATCAAGGCTCCTCCAGAAAATGCCTTTTTAACCACATAGGGCCCCTCATAGGTTGGTGACCATTTGCCCCGGGGATCATTTTGATTCGGCAGTACTTTCTTCAGAACTAAGTTCCCGGGTTGGAATTTGCGTGGGCGAACGCTTTTGTCAAATGCTCTAGCCATCCTCATCTGGTATAATTGCCCATGACATGCCGCTGCTAACCTTTTCTCATCTAGCAAGTTTAGCTGATCCAACCTTGACTGGATCCATTCTGACTCATCAATCCATGATTCCTTCAGAATCCTCAGGGAAGGAATTTCAACTTCAATAGGTGATACTGCTTCCATCCCGTAAACCAGTGAGTATGGAGTTGCCCCGGTTGAGGTTCTTACAGAAGTCCGGTATGCGTGGAGAGCGTAGGGAAGCATATCATGCCAATCCCTATAAGTGACCGTCATTTTTCGGATTATCCTCTTGAGATTTTTGTTCGCAGCTTCCACCGCTCCATTCATCTGGGGACGGTATGGGGAGGAATTGAGATGTCGGATTTTGTATTGATCACACAATTTTTGAATCTTTGGACCATTGAGATTCTTGGCATTGTCAGTGATAATTATATTGGGGAGGCCATGCCGGCAGATGACATTGCTTCTGAGGAATTTGAGAAACGTATTCTGTGTGATGTGCGCATAGGATGTCGCCTCGACCCACTTGGAGAAGTAGTCGATGGCTACAAGGATGAATCTGTACCCATTGGATGCCTTGGGATTGATGGGGCCAATCACATCAATGCCCCACATCGCGAAAGGCCATGGTGAGACGAGGTTGAACAACTTGTGAGGTGGCACATTTATCGGATCGGCATAAATTTGACACTTATGGCACTTTCGGAAATACTCGATGCAATCCTTTTCCATTGTAGTCCAAAAATACCCCCGTCGCATGATTTGCTTAGCCATCATGTGCCCATTGGTATGGGTTGCACAATTTCCCTCATGCGTCTCGAAAAGGATTTTCTTTGCCTCCTTTGCATCCACGCATTTCAACATTTCGCCATTGGAGCTTCTCTTGTATAGGGCTTCTCCACTAGGGAAGTATCCCAATGCTAATCTCCGAATCATCCTTCTTTCGTTTCTACTGGCCCCTGGAGGGAATTCTCTGGTTCTGATGTAGACCAGGATGTCATGATACCAAGGTTTACCATCGGGTTCTTCCTCAATCATGAAGCAATATGCTGGCTCACTTCTTGCTTTAATCTTCAATGTCTGAATCATCTGACCCTCTTCGATTTGAGCCATAACAGCTAGAGTAGCTAAGGCATCAGCAAATTGATTCTTGTCCCTACTAAGGTGAGTGAAAGAGATTTCTTCAAATTTCTTAATAAGCTCCAATAAGTACTTCTGATACGGGATTAGCTTCGGATCCTTAGTTTGCCATTCTCCTTTGACTTGATAAATAATCAGGGCTGAGTCTCCATATACTTCCAACTTCCTGATTTTCATTTCGATGGCAGCCTGTAGTCCCATCACACAAGCTTCGTATTCCGCGACGTTGTTGGTGCAGTCAAATATCAACTTGACAGCTATCGGAAAGTGCTTTCCATCTGGGGATATCAATACAGCTCCAATTCCATTACCGGATAAATTGACAGCTCCGTCGAAATACATTTCCCATACATCGGCTAGTCCCTCTTCTTCGCAGTCTACTTCATTAATGTGCTCATCAAGGAACTCAAAATCCAGAGCTTCATAATCCTGGATAGGATTCTCCGCTAGGAGGTCAGCGATTACACTACCTTTCACCGCTTTCCGGGTCATATAGACTATGTCATATTGGGAGAGTATGACCTGCCATTTAGCTGTCCTTCCTGGCACGAATGGGCTTTCGAATACATATTTGATAGGATCCATCCTGGAGATGAGCCATGTCTTGTGATTCAGCATGTAATGCTTGAGGCGATTCGCTGTCCAGGCTAATGCGCAGCAAGTCTTTTCTAAGAAAGAGTATCTTGACTCACAATCATTGAACTTCTTGCTCAAGTAATAAATAGCCCTTTCCTTTCGTCGGTATCATCATGTTGTCCCAAAACGCACCCCATCGAGTTCTGTTGGACCGCCATATACAGGATAAGAGGCCTTCCTGCCACGGGTGGAACCAATACTGGTGGGCTGGTCAAGTATTGCTTAATTTTCTCAAAAGCCTCCTGGCAAACTGAATCCCACTGAGTGGAATTATTCTTCCGGAGTAGTCTGAAAATAGGCTCAGCTTTGGCAGTGAGATTAGAAATAAATCTCGAAATGTAGTTCAATTTTCCCAGGAAACTGCGCACCTCCCTTTCTGTTTTTGGAGATGGCATTTCTTAAATAGCTCGAACCTTGTCTGGATCAACCTCTATTCCCCTCTCGCTTACTATGAATCCCAACAACTTTCCCGATCTAGCTCCGAATATGCATTTAGCAGGGTTCAGTTTCAACTGATATTTCCTGAGTCTCTCAAATACTTTCCTCAGTACCTGCACGTGGCTCTCCTTTCCCCTGGATTTAATGATCATATCATCCACATACACTTCCACCTCTTTATGCATCATATCGTGGAATAATGTGACCATTGCGCGCTGGTAGGTAGCACCAGAATTCTTCAACCCAAAAGGCATGACCCGATAGCAAAACACTCCCCATTGAGTGATGAAAGCAGTCTTATCCTTGTCTTCCTCATCCATCGGGATCTGATTGTACCCAGATGCCCCATCATTGCATGAGAACCTACCCAATCCCGCAGCATTGTCTACTAACACATCAATGTGGGGGAGAGGGAAATCATCTTTTAAACTTGCTTTATTAAGATCCCTGTAGTCAACGCACACCCTAACTCTCCCGTCCTTCTTCATTACCGGGACGACGTTAGCCACCCATTGGGGGTATTTGACCACTTCCAGGAACCCAGCGTCATACTGTTTCTTGACTTCATCCCGAACTTTGAGCAGTGTGTCGGGATTCATTCTCCTTAACTTCTGCTTTACCGGGACTGTCCCCGGAATTAGGGGAATTTTGTGTGTCACTATCTGAGGGTCCAAATGCACCATATCATCACAGCTCCAGGAAAATACGTCGAGGAATTCTTTAAGCAGACTGATCATATTTCCCAATTCTTCACTCTCCACTACCTTAAGTTCTCTTTTTACTTCTTCTGTGCCTAAATTTATGGTGTGCGTTTCGTCTCCACAAGGCACTAGGGAGGGTTCATCCTTTTCATTGCTTTCTTCTGCAAGGTCTTCCTCAGAATCACTTGAAGTAATGGCAGTTATGGGGATTTCAAAATTAACCAGAGGAATTTTTGAGTCTATTGGATTATTAGGTGTTAATTGATGAATGGTCCTGAATGAATAAAAATGGAACATATTATAAGGATGAAATTCAAAAGGAAAGAATTGGATTTAAAATGCGCTATTAATTCATTAATATTTATGCCATAAGAAAAAGGTCCATTTACAATATTACACTTGCCACCATGGACAAAATGATCAAGTGTAGATAACCAAAAGGTACTTTACTCGAAATTGAGTACAGGGATGTGCTCCGCCGTCCAGTTGTCTAGTTCTTGCCCCTCAGCTATCGGTGAGACTAGAGCTTCATATAAGGGATCCAGGTAGATGACTTCGATGGATGGTTCATCAGGTGATTCTTCCACCTCTGCCGGATTTTCAATGACCGGTTTAGTGAAGACTTCTGTGATTCTCGGGACTACTTTCATCCTCCCGATTTTCTGGTCGAATCTCTGATCTCGAAGTCTGTTTCTCATCGAGAATCGCCCATCCATGAGAGCATCTTCCTCAAAACCCAATCCACAACGGCCTATTTTCTGGATAGCCGTTATCGGCTCCACGATCCCTTGTAAGGCAATGCCTAGGCCTTTTCCCTCTTCATACCCATTTCTTGACATTACTTTGGCCACCATAGCCATAGCCCCCTCCTTCCCGGTATCTTGTAATTCGAGGGCCTGGAAAGAGCTTTCCAACGACTTCTCAGCCGCTTCCACATAAGGAAGCGATTGCGGCTTGGTGACCAATATGGCTTCTTCACCCCTTACAGTGATGATTTTGCCGTCCTTAATATATTTTATTTTCTGGTGCAAAGTTGAAGGAACAGCATTCGCAGAATGGATCCATGGCCTCCCCAACAACATAGTGTAGGCCGGCTCAATGTTCATCACTTGAAACGTGACGTTGAAAGTACATGCACCGACTTGGATTGGCAAGTCAATGTCTCCCAGCACTTCTCTCCTCATACCGTCGAAGGCTCTCACCACCATAGCCTTCTGACGTATATCAGATTGGTCAACCGGCAGCCTGGCTAAGGTAGCGCTAGGCAGTACATTGAGGGCTGATCCGTTATCGATGAGGACCTTGGCCACTATACAACCCTTACATTTCACAGTTACATGCAGAGCTTTATTGTGCCTTAAGCCTGCAGGGTCTATCTCCTCTTCAGAAAAGGCTACAAAGCTGGATGCCTGGATTTGTTCTACTATCTTCTCAAACTGCCCCGGTGTGATGTTGGGGTTTACAAAGGCCTGATCCAGGATTCTCTGCAAGGCTTGTCGGTGGACTTCTGAGCTCAAGATCAGTGATAACAGTGAAATTCGGGCAGGTGTCTTCCTCAACTGCTCCACTACATCATACTCACTCTGTTTCATTATTTGGAGCAGCAGTTCTTCCTCTTCTTTATGTTCAGTAGGGTCTACTTCTCCTGCTTTCTCAACCTCCTCTTCTGTATTTCTTGATGACTCTCCCATTTTTACTTTCCCTTTCCTCTTTTCTCTTTCTTCGTTCCCGTAACACCTCCCACTTCGAGTTATAAACTCGACTTCTTGCTCAGGTGGAGAGGGCTTTGTGGCGATAACGGGCTGAGGACTGGTTTGGGGAGTAATGTTGCTGGTAGGTCCAGCATAAGTCATTCTGAAATGCTCGTGAGGAGCAAAACATGGTTTTGGTGGCGCCGGAGGTGAGGCAAGATTAGGAGCGGATGTACTGCTTGACGCTCCCTGAGTGAAAACTTGGAAATTATAGTTCCAAGGGACAGCGTGAGTATTGGTGACAGGGAGTCAGGCGAGTTCGGATAACCGCATCGGTGAGGCTACTGGGGGTGAGAAGGTGATTCTGGGTTTGGAGGTAGAAGCAGTTTGGCTGAATCTAGTGGTGTTCACTCCCCCTTCCATCTTTGACTTTGTCTAGTATCTCAGAACTTTGAGGGATAACAAGTTCTGGACCTCTTGTTTGAACCCCTCACAATCTCGCAGCTCATGGTCAGCTGCCCCTCCATGGTAAGGACATCCCGTATCTTTTCCCGACCCTGATATCCGGGGGCAAAGGTAGCCTTCTCTTACTGCCATGGCAAAAATCCCCTCAAAATGAGGGATGAGCTTGTCTACCTCTGGTGCCAACCTCTCTCCATCAGACTCTATCATATTTACACCACTGCCCGCATTATGGTTAGGCAGCGGGTTTGAGGTAACATTGGGGAGGGAACCATTTCCCTCAATTTTCAGCCACCCGTTTCGGATTAAAGCGTGCACTCTCCCCCTGAGTGCACCGCAGTTGTCAGTTGAATGCCCTTGTGCCCCTCCATGGTACTCACAACGGGTAGTGGCATCATACCACCTGGGATATGGCAGCTGGATCGGGTCTAAGGGGACTGGTACAATTTGGTTTATACCGATAAGGTATCGGTATATTTCACTGAGAGGGAGGGGAAGAGGTGGATCAGGGTTCCTTAGAGGTCTTGGGTTGCTTTGTGGTGGTCTTGGTTGAACAAGAGGAGGAGGTGGTCTTGGTTGGTAATTTGCAGGCGGGGGATATTGTGGGCGCGGGTGTGGATAATTTGGGAGAGGAGGCGGAATGTTTGCAATGGTTTGGCCGTGAGGGGAAGGATATGGCCGGTAATTGTTTTGAGGGAATGGGGAATAATTGTTTTGACGGGTAACAGAATGCACATCACCCTCCTTTTTCTTGCCAAAGCTGGCAGTCTTTTTCGCAAGGTTCTCAGCCAACTCCTGCAACCGTCCCATTCTTAGATTGGCCTCAATTCTTTCGCCGGCCTGTATGATGTCAGAGAAGCTGTTGGAAGTGTTCCCAATCATCAAGTTGAAGTAGGGAGCCTTCAAAGTTTCGATAAATAGAGAGCATAGCTCATTATCGGTCACCGGGGAATGTACTTCTACCGCCTTTTCTCTCCATCTCTGGGCATACTCCTTGAAGCTTTCCCGGTCTTTCTGCACCAGATTTTGAAGATCCCTCCTTGTGGGGGCCACATCGCAGTTAAATTTATACTGCTTCAAAAAGGCCTCGGCTAAATCCTTCCAGGAGCGCAGTCTGCTCCTGTCTAACTGAACACACCACCTCAGGGCTGCTCCAGAGAGGCTCTCGTGAAAGAAGTGGATTAACAGTCTGTCATCATCTGTCATAGAGGACATCTTGGCAATATAGGTGGCCAAATGAATTCAAGGGTCCGAATTCCCAGTATACTTATCAAAATCGAGGACCTTGAATTTGGGCGGCACCACCACATCCGGTACTAATCTTAGTGAGGCCACGTCAACTGAGCCATACATATTCAGGCCCTCTATAGCTCTCAATCTCTCTTCCAGAGCGGACAGCATCTCATTTTCTCTCATCTTACTTTCTCCTCCTATTGTGTGAGGTACTCCCCCGACTGGGAAATGAGGGGCAGAATAAATTGGAGGGTTCGGGACCGAAAGGGATGGTTCGGCATTCGGGATGGTTGGGTAATAAGAGAAAGGGGGTTCATTATTTAGTGGAATCGGATTAACAGTGACCGTCGAATCCTGGATTGGTGGCTGGAAAGTGAAAGAGGTTGAAGCGTAGTGAGAATCAACCGTTGTAGGAGGTGGGGGAGGTAATGGTAGGTTAAGGTTCGAAGCTGGCTTATTTTGGGACATCTCCCTCATCAGCTTCATAAGTTCTGAAACCTGGTCTTTTAGTTCAGACACTTGTCCCTGTAGGTTCTGTACTTGTTCCTGGTCTTCCATTAGTTTTTTTGTTCGAGATCTTGTTAAGTACACTCGCTGGGGTTGAATTGCGTGCTTGGTCAGACTTGCCTTGTTCGAAGCAATGTTGTTTTTTCTGTAAGGAGTCAAAAAAAGAAATTTTTAGTGAATTTTGATCAAAATTAAATAGGGTCCTGATGTGGACGAAGGATACGGTGGCATTTGAGAGCCATAAATGAAATCTGTTGAAGGATAACCGCATCACTTTTATCATGGCATCGTTCGATAGTCTGACCGTGAATGACTGGATTGAATGCGCATTTATGATACCTGTCCATATGGCGCATTCAATTTTTCACATAACCCTAGCGAGGGAGTTCCTACGGGAGTCATACTATTCATTCACAATTTGCTAAACAGTGGTCCAAAAATCATTTCATTAACTGAATAATTTGTACACCGTGTTCTTTACATCGGCCTAGGCTCTGGGAGGTTTTTTATAATGAGATGACATTTTTGAGATACTCATATAACCTTTCTTCTTGTTTGGCAGGATCGAATGCTTTCAGAGCATACTCAGATTCAGGTAAGAGTTCTTGCTTTCCCTGTGCTATTGTTCTCTCCAGCTGGTCAACATTCTCTTTCAGCTCTTGATAGAGAGCAGCTTGTTTTTCTTTCTCTTTCCTTTCCTTAGCACACTCTTTCAAGATATCGTTGATGAGTAGCGCCTGTTCTTTTAATTCGAGCTTCTTCTTTTTGTTTTCCTATTTATACTCTTCAACGAGTACCTCTTGGTATTTCATCTTTTCCTGAAGCTTACTATTCTGCACTTTCATTTCTTTGACCTCAGCTTGAAGAGAGTCTCTTTCCTCTTCCCAGTGTACCTCTTGCTCTTCGAACCCCATCCTTTCGGTCCTTGCCTCTTCCTTGAGTCTTCTCACTTTTCTTTTAAGTTTCTGCTGTTGGTCCTCCAACTGCTTTATTTGTTCTTGCAGTTGTGAGTTTTCGGTATTTGACTTTTGTAATGAGTCATCCAGACGGTTATCCGCTTCTTCTAATAGGACATCTCGGCGCGGGTCGCTGTCTTCGAATTCTTCAGTTGAGTGTTCTCGGTCCCTATCAGCTCTCCATTTAAGATAATCGCCCGAGGCGCTTGGGCCTTTAGGCGATCTCTCCACCAGAGTGATGTTCTCCCAAGACTTGCGAGCCATTTTCAACCCTTCCTCTTCCTTGAGCTCATGGTAGGAATGACCTTGGTGATATTCTTCAATGTCGATTCTGGACTATGTTGAGCCAAACTGCCTCATTACCAAGGCCGGAGTGTAACTTGTGTATCCGGTTACTCCGATCAGGGACACCGACTGATTTCCTCCTGTACCGATCAAAACGGGTTGGCCTGACGTCCACAGCTTCCTCCAACAGTATTCATGGCTATTGAAACTCAAAATCCATTCCCGCCACTGCTGTTCATTCTTTGGACTGATTACTAACCGGGTCATCTTCTCGATGGGAGGTTGGTCAAGGTACCAGGTCAATCCTTTGGTCTCCACAGGACACATGTGGCTGATAATCCAAAGGTACAACAATTGTGAACAACACTTAATGGACCCTTTGCCCTGTTGTCTGCAGTAGGTAAGGGTTAATAAGGTCTCCGCAAGAATTACCGGTATCGGATTGACCTCCTGCCTTTCTACCGCCCAGAATACTTCCACCGTGCTGCAGGTTATGATTCCTAATGGTCCCGGGAACAAAATCAGGCCATAGATTCCCAATGCGAGTGCTACTGAAGCTTGATCCCACTGTTTCTCTTAGAGGAATTGATCTAACCGCTTCTCGAGGTAGGTCCAATACCATCCGTGCGTGTTTCCTTTGACCGTTTCTTTTGACTTTGCCTCCTCCGAAGGAATACCCAACAAATGTGTTAATCGTTTCCAGGTCTGCCTATGCTCAAGGTGTAGGTAGATCCGATTCTGTGTTGAGTAAGGAATCTCCAGTAATGCCTGATATTCTTCCATAGTGGGAACTGTATCAATGTCATTGAAGGAGAATACCCCGTACTTAGGATTCCAAACTGACAGCATGGCCTTTAATGCCGGGATTTGGACCTTGACTCGCATTAGGGTTGCAATTTTCCCGTATTTCTTTTCAAATCGTGCCTTGACCTGATCGGGAAACGACCTCCATCCATTAGACAGACCCTCGAGGCTGTTCATTCTGACTTCAATTTTATTCAGATCATGTGTCTTGGAAACATTATCTTGCGAGGGTACTGGAGTACGAGTTGACTTGGACCGAAGTTTAGCATTCTGAACTTCTTCTGCCGACTGACTCGAGGATGCCATGATAAAAATGATGCCTTATCCTTTTACAGACTCTTGGTTTGGTAATGCCTGCGGGAAAACTCGTTAGCAAGATAAATTAGGGTAATTTTGAATCATACTGTTGACAGGATGACACGTACACATTTATCAAAGTAGGAAAATGTGTAGGTGTTTTAGTAGAATTCAAGATTACCCTCACAAAAATGAACAAAAGGAAATTAAAGTAGAACAGGGTAAGAGTAAGTATGCCCCTTTTTGTCCTAACATAGGGAGACTCCTAATACCGGATGAGTGCTACCTAATTGGATAGTTCTATCTTATAGGGTAGCTTACTACGGCTTTCAGCTATTGTGATAGTGTTAGCTCAAGGTCTAATTTTCTAAAAGCCACAGGTTCCCAAATTGCCCCTAATGTAACAGTAGAGCCCCATTCTATAACCATGATATTATCGGGAAAATTCCACGAGTATCACAGTGGATAGAACGAGTTTCAATCTGAGCAGAAGCCTTCACGGATACTAACGGGGTAAAACCCACGAGTACCGCTACATGACCCCCTCCTACTTTCCTAAAAGGGTAAGAAAGCCCGGGTATAGTGTAGGGGGTGGGGCGTGAGGCGAAATATCATCCATTAGAATTATATAAAATGCACCAGGTAATGCCCAGGAAAGATGGTGGAGTCACAATGGTCTCACTTAAGTACCACCTCCTTAGACAGCATTTCATAGACATGCACTTCATACAATCCTAATAGAATCAAACCACCGTAAGTACCGTCTTCCCATAACACTACCACGGTACTAAGGATTTATGCCACAAAGGCATAGATAGACAGAGTCGCCACCCGGTAATAACCGGACATATTCAGTGTTTCTTCCGAGGGTCATGGATGGCAACTTACTCCTTGCAGAGTTTCCACAACCGTCGTTACCATAGCCCAATGTCTAGGTTCGGGATAGTGGGTACGTAAGGGGAAGGTGTTAGGCACCCCTTACGCCTGGTCTAACCTCGTTAATTCGAGTGCCAGTCCTCTACTAATGTTTCTAGAAGTCTTGTTTATTATTCCTTTATTAAACTTTATCCTAAAAATGCAATTCTAATCCTACACACGCAAGTAATTCACAAAAGGATTGTTGTTTACACACAATTTTCATGCACAAGTAATTCCTATCTATGGGGTTGCTAATTATTTAAATGATATTTACCAGATGACTAAAATTAATTTATTATTGAGAATTTAATTCACAAACAAATTCAATTTCAAATAACCCTACGTTTCTATTTAACATAATTAATTAATTTTCACCAAGTTACCCTAAGGATAATTAAACTAAGTTAATTATGTACATGTGTAATTTATTCTAATATCACATAAGGCCCAAACAATCACAACCTAATAAAGATTTCTAACATGCAAATTTATTTTACAATTACCAAGTATTAAATTAAATTTATTTTACATGCCAATATTAGTTTAATTTACAAACAAGATTAATTTTAATTTACAAAGTATTTATTTAAATTAATTACATGCAAAAGTCAGTTAAATTAAAAACAAAGTTAATTTTAATTTACCAAATAAAAGTTTTATTATTACTACAGTTTCATGCCAATGGTTATTCAAGAAGTCTTAGAGCTACTTAACTGTTGGTAAATGCAGTTGCCATTGGGGCAAGCTACCCTTAAAAAAGGGTCTTCTCTTCTAGTATGGCAATGATATCCCTGGCTTACTCCCGTTTAGCTCCATATAAGCTACACGCAAATGCCCTCTTTGGTACTTACCTTAGGGCTACTTACCAATTTTGTTTGTAATAAAAAATAAAGAAACTAAAGAAAATAAAAGAAATAAAGAAAAATATTAATAACAATTTACATTGGATTCTAACTCTAGTCTCCTAAAGGGTTAAGATTCCTAATTAATTACAACTACCTAATGGTCTAAGTCTTCTAACATTATCCAAACACTTCATAACACTTCTTGAATTAAAAGAACACAGAAAAATAGATCAAATATCAATTAAAACCCAAGAAAATACAAGAACATGCATAAATATACAATTTTTAAATTCTGGCAGATTAACAGTAGCAAGAAATTCGATTTTTTAAAAATAGTTAAACATGCCTAAAAATCATAAAAAAATTACAGAAGATAGCCTACATATCATACAATAACATAAAATTTATAAATCAAACAAAACCCTAGCCGAATGATCTACATAAATCGTAACTCTTCTAAGTGACAGAATCGTACTACTTTTTTGTAAAATTCATAACTCATTAACCACAAAAGATATGAATGCAAAACCAATTGGAAAAGATTCATAAGATTTTGAAGTTAATTTTAGACACTAGATTTGCACAAAAATATTAAGGAACAAGGGAGATATGGGCTCCACAAGTCGGATATCCTGCAAATCAGATTTTACAGGAACCCTAACTTCAAACAGCCATAACTTACAAAATATTAAAGCTTTTTTAGTGATTCTTAAGCCTAAAATTAATGGAATTTCGTGTAGAATGTGAATATAATTTTTACAAATTTTTTACAGATTTAGAAAATAAAGAAAAATAATAAAAATACGAGAGACAGAAACTAAACATGTGCAGAGTTGTGTATCCCCTCAAATTAAACATGATTACATGATCTATATGAACATATAAAATAAATTGAAGACAAAGAGCATAGAATTAAAATATTGTGTGGCATAGATCTTGAAAAGAAAACAATAAAAACTGACCTTCCAGAAATCTTGTATGAAAATCTTCTTGAAGAAAAAAAATAATAAGGAAGAACTCAAAGAGTCTTAAATATCTCTAAATTTCTTATAACTCTGAATTTTCTCTATCTCTCTCCTCCTTTCATCCTCCCTTCTTCTCTTCTCTAGTAGGGTATTTATAGGGTTTTGGGAGAGAGGTGTGATAGGGTTTGGAGTCTTAGGATGATAAAGTTTAGATGACTTAAACAACTACAATTGCAGAGTTCGAATAAGACTGGGATATGGGTGAGGTGTTTCAACCAATAGGAAGACAGGAAAAAAATGGAAGGCACCAATAGGGAATGAGGAAGAGGTGTGGTAGGATTTGGAGTCTTAGGGTGATAAAGTTTAGATGACTTAAACAACTACGATTGTAGAATTCGAATAAGACTGGGATATGGATGAGGTGTTTCAACCAATAAGAAAACAGGAAGACAGGAAAAAATGGAAGGCACCAATAGGGAGTGAGGAAGAGAGTGGGGCCAAGGAGGAGAGAGATATTTTATTATTTTAAATTTTTTAAAAAAATAATTAAATGGGTCCCATTTAAAATTCCTAACTAGGCTTTCTTAGGCCCATAGAGCCCAATTAAACTTAATTAGATCCATTTAAGAACTACCCATATTAAATTTAAACAAAATAAAATTTTATTTAAATTTAATTAAATTAATTTCCCCAAAACTTTATTATTATTTTTATTTTTTCAAGATCATGCCACGGAATTAATAATTCAGCTCCATGCCTTCAATTATATCTTACAGTTATATAATTTTTCATCATCGGGTTTCCCACGGCCTCAATGCACATACTCATCACAAATTAAGGGTCTCTACATTGCCCCCACTTTGGCGAAAGTTGAAATCAATGCGAAAGCATTGCTCAAGTTTCACAAAGTGAAACTCAAAAATCTAATAACTATGAAACATTGGCTATGAGGATCAAGTATATCTTGCTCGGTCGATATACTCTATGTTATGAGACTAGCTACGGTCTCATAACAGTAATAACTGTGTCATGTGAAAAATGAGTGTATCTTGCTCATCGATACACTTTGCGTCATGAGACTAGCTCTTCGTCTCATAACGATGATAATCGTGTCATGTGAAAATTGAGTGCATCTTGCTCGCCGATACACTCGTGTCATAAGACTAGCTATGGTCTCTTGACAATGGCAACTGTGTGATTTGAAATATTGTGGATTCGTATTTAGGACCGCAGTCCTAAACTACCTACGTATCCCCCTCATTATCCTGAGGAAGAATCAGACCCACTCGTAGTTCGACACTTGAAACTGTGGTGATGCATGTTATTCTATGCCTTACACACCTACAGGTGACATGTTGATGCGTGTTCTTCTACGCCTTACACAACTATGCCATGTGCCCTAAACAACGTCTAAGGACTTACCAAAAAAACATCTGTCATGAAATATTGTGGGTTCGTATTTAGGACCATGATCCTAAACTACCTACGTATCCCCCTCGCTATCCTGAGGAAGAATCAGATCCACTCGTAGTTCGACACTTGAAACTGTGGTGATGCATGTTCTTCTACGCCTTACACACCTACAGGTGACATGTTGATGCGTGTTCTTCTACGCCTTACACAACTATGCCATGTGCCCTAAACAACATCTAAGGACTTACCAAAAAATATCTAATTCGTGATTTGAAAAAATTGGGATAACTGGGTCTCAAAATTCTCTCTAATTTTTGTGCTTCCTGTATGCTATTTCCTATCATGAGAATGCAAATTTTATTGGAGATTCTATAAAAAAACATAGTCCTCTGAGGGATCTCTTTTGCAAAAACTTTCTTTTAGCCTCAAAATTTTTGAGAAAAACCATTCACTAAAAAGACTTCCTTAAGGTCACAATACAATTTCCCTCTGATTTTTCTTTTTCTTCTCTCCCCCTATGGTTTCTTCCTTGACTCATTTCTCTTCCATGAACTCCATTCTCTGTGCCCTAACTTTTGCCTGAAATGCCTTTTGCGGTCTTCATCTCAGCGAGTTTGCTCTAACTTTTGCCTAAGCGGCCCTTTCGGGTTTTCCACTTAGCGAGCTCTCTTTTTTCTTTTCTTTTTCTTGTTCTTTTTCTCTTTTTTTTTTCTTTGAAATTAGACAATCACCAGGATATTCATATCAAGCACCTATTCTATCATGCTCACAAGACAATAGGTTAAATCAAAACAATGCAGTTCAATTACTTAATCTTTTGATATATCCCTCAAGACACAAAACATTCACAATCATAATTCAATAAAACCTATTCCTGGTTAATGCAATAAAAACTTCTTTATTTATTCAGGTACACCATTACTCCCTCTTACATTTAGTTTTGCTAAATTTCTAACCTTCCAAAGTTAGAAATAAGCTTTATAACCTGCCGAATGGCCTTTTCAGGTTTTCCATCCAGATCTTCTCTCATCTCTCCTTTTGCCTAGACTGCCTTTTGTAGGTTTTCAATCTAGCATTTTTTTTTCTTTTCTTTTCTTTTCTTTTTTCTTTTTCTCTTTTTTTTTTCTTTCGTTCTTTTTTCTTTGACCCTTACTTTTGCCTAGACCGCCTTTTGCAGGTTTTCAGCCTAGCGGACCTGTCTCACACAAAGTACCATTTGAGCTTGTCTAAGTTGACTGGTTCTTGAAATTCATTTTCATCCAGGTCTAATATTCTTACAGCACCTTCTGGCAAGATCTTTTTGACTATGTATGGACCATCCCAGTTTGGCTTAAACTTTCCTTTTGGATCAAAAGGGATGGGCCGAGTTTGTTTCACAACCATGTCTCCCTCTTTGATCTTTCTTGGCTTCACCTTCTTATTAAAGGCTCTAGCTATCTTCCTCTGATAAGCCTGCATATGATACAAGGCTCACATCCTCTTTTCATCAATCAAAGCTAGTTCTTCATATCTCTTCTAGGCCCACTCATTTTCTAGGATCTTAGCTTCTAGCATCACTCTCAAGGATTTGACCTCTTGCTTAATGGATAACACTACTTTAGTCCCATCTACTAAAGAGAATGGGTTGCCCCCGTGGATGTCCTTGCAGTACTATGATAACCTTAAAGAACATAAGGGAGTTTTTCAGGCCAATCCTTATATGTTTCGAATATTTTTTTTCCAACTAGAACATTTCCATTCATATGGGAACTACACATTTCTTGCATGTATTTCTTTCATTATTTGCTCAGCCTATTTTTCTATCACACATAAGAGTTTGTAGAATTGCCCCCCAGCTAAAGTAAGTTGAGTGGCTAATTTATGAATTGTTGCTCTATCTCTTTTGTAGGCTTATTGCGAGTATTCTCTCACTTCCAGAGACCTCCTTATGTCTTCATATCATTTTCCTTCTCCCTCTAGGTCCACATGTGCTACTACTAATCCTTCATAGCATAAAATTTTACTCCTCATTAGGATAACTAACAAAGTCAACTTTTGATCACTCTTTTCCTATAGGGACACCAGCGTGGCTTAGGAATTGGCCATCTGATTTTAAGCTCGAGGCATGTGCTTCTTGGTACTTTGTTAACAAGGCTATAAATTTATCTCTTTCTTCTTGGGTTAAATCTTTAGCTAACTTAATGTCTTTAGGATTATTTGGTGTACCCAAATTAATAGAGATCGATTTTGATGCATTAACAAAAATAGACTCTAAATGATTATGAATGCCATGCATATGCCCATTAGAATAAACATCAAACAAGTAAGCAGAAGGACTGGGAATGTTATTGATCTTTGCCTCGAAATCTTTATCAAGTACATCAGAATTGGAAACATCAATATCACTACTGTGAGCATTACAAAAGATAGACTCAAACATAGGGGTGTAGCTTTAGGTGTTTGGTTTTTCATACAGTCCTTTGATCAATGGTGCTGATTTTTTGCTTTAGCTCTTTCACGTGTTGTAATCCCTAATCATATGTCAAGGTAATTGCCCTCGCTTTCAAGAACTTAGAAGGCTTTGGCTCTTCTTCCTCTTCTGTTAGCTCATAGCCTAAACCATGACTCGTGATCTGCCCCTTCATCTCAAGAAAAGTCACCAGACCATCTATACTTTCTCCTAGGCCCATGCAGGAAAAAAACTTCATCCGTTTCTTTACAATAGCCACTTTCAAATCCATCTAGTTTTCATAGATCCCAACAACTTGAAAATCAGACACTAGTGGAACTGAACCATCTAGTTATAATGCAACTATCTCCTCATCAGAATCAGTCCAGACATCCAAAGGACCCTCATCATAGCTAGAATTATCACAAATGTCAACAACCATTATAGACTGAGGTTCATTGGGCTTTTGGATTGGTTGGATAGGTTCACTGGGCTTTTGGATGGGTTGGATAAGTTCATTGGGCTTTTGGATGTGTTGGATAAAGTCAATAATTTTGTTAGGGTTATTTGGGGTGATGGAGATCATGTAGAGACTTGGCGTAGGTAGAAATTTTGGCTAGGCATGGGGCTTTTGGGTTGATTTTCTGGGTCAATCATCCTTTTGGCATCAATTAGGTCTTAGATATCATGCTTAAGTTAAAAGCATCAATCGGTGTCATGACTGTGGGCTTGGTAGGACCGATAACATTGGTTGATATCATAGCTAGGTGGGAGTGGATTTGGTAGTGGTCCGGGTGCTAAGAGCTATAGGAGGTCTTGAGCTTTGAGACGCTCCAAAACTTCGGATAAGGGTTGGCTAAATTGAAAAAATCTTCTTGGGGTTTGAGACACAATTTGAACCTCAATAACTTTAATGCCACTTAATTGGCCTACTTTGGGGCCTCTTTCTAAAGTTGACCACAATTGTCTCTTCTAGCTCAAACATCTTGGCGTTCAATATTTCATCAAGCACGCCCATAGTTTCTTCCATCTTAAGTAGTGCAGGTGAAATCCTTACTAGTCTCTTCCCTTCCCTAACCCAAGTGACCTGATTGGAAGTCTCTTTGGTGTGCTTTGAGGCTATGTTTGCTCAAAAAAAATAGGATTTAAGGGTTAACCTAAGTATGCTATATACATGAATGCAATGCATGAATGGACCATTTTCTTTTTTTTTTTTTTTTTTTTTCTTTTCCTTTACTTTTACAAAATGAAAACTGAACCATACCAATAGAACGAAAACTAAACCAAAACCAGACTATATAAACTGAACTAAAATTGGACCAAAGACAAAATTAAAACCAAAGACAAAAAAAAAAAAAAAAAAAAAATCTCAAGAACTGAATCTTCGCCTCCTTATAACTTCAACTCTCACGTGCAGGGTAAGAAAAAATTCTATCATAGGCTACGGTACACTGGACACACCAACAGGGGATGGTCCAGGATGATCCTTCCCTCACAAACAAAGGATTTATATCCTTAAAGTTTAACCATAAGTAAGCATCCTCTTGCTTAACATGGGTTTTGAAATGGACTTGGGTCTATACACACATTGGGTTTATGCATAGGCCTAGGTTCATCTCAACTACCACTAGAACTTATGGTTTGAACAGTAAGGATACAAATCCAGCACAACAAAAATCTACGGGGTACCTAGGGTTGAAATCTATGGCTCATGGGCTTCATTGGGTAGGAAAAGGGTCACCCATGCGAGAGCTTGTCCATTAAGCACAACGGCCGGAGCTGTGGCTCTTTTATATACTCGAAGGTACGGGCATGGGGTGCTAGCATTCACCAATTCGTCATAGCTCGAGTAGAACCATGGTCTCCTTGGCTAGTACTAACGAGGCTGAAAGGGTAAGGGTGATCCGTGTGATAGTGTAGTGCAATGCAAAAAGTTTAACAAAGGAATAATATTAGACTAATAGAAACATGTTGGAGTAACTATCCATTTAGTCCCAGTGAGTCGCCAAACCGTAGGGGTGGGGCGTGAGGCGAAATATCATCCATTAGAATTATATAAAATGCACCGTAATGCCAGAAAGATGGTGGAGTCACAATGGTCTCACTTAAGTACCACCTCCTTAGACAAGATTTCCTAGACATGCACTTCATACAATCCTAATAGAATCAAACCACCGTAAGTACCGTCTTCCCATAACACTACCACGGTACTAAGGATTTATGCCACAAAGGCATAGATAGACAGAGTCGCCACCCGGGTAATAACCGACATATTCGATGTTTCTTCCGAGGGTCATGGATGGCAACTTACTCCTTGCGAGTTTCCACAACCGTCGTTACCATAGCCCAATGTCTAGGTTCGGGATAGTGGGTACGTAAGGGAAGGTGTTAGGCACCCCACGCTGGTCTAACCTCGTTAATTCGAGTGCAGTCCTCTACTAATGTTTCTAGAAGTCTTGTTTATTATTCCTTTATTAAACTTTATCCTAAAAATGCAATTCTAATCCTACACACAAGTAATTCACAAAAGGATTGTTGTTTACACACAATTTTCATGCACAAGTAATTCCTATCTATGGGGTTGCTAATTATTTAAATGATATTTACGGATGACTAAAATTAATTTATTATTGAGAATTTAATTCACAAACAAATTCAATTTCAAATAACCCTACGTTTCTATTTAACATAATTAATTAATTTTCACCAAGTTACCCTAAGGATAATTAAACTAAGTTAATTATGTACATGTGTAATTTATTCTAATATCACATAAGTCCCAAACAATCACAACCTAATAAAGATTTCTAACATGCAAATTTATTTTACAATTACCAAGTATTAAATTAAATTTATTTTACATGCCAATATTAGTTTAATTTACAAACAAGATTAATTTTAATTTACAAAGTATTTATTTAAATTAATTACATGCAAAAGTCAGTTAAATTAAAAACAAAGTTAATTTTAATTTACCAAATAAAAGTTCTATTATTACTACAGTTTCATGCCAATGGTTATTCAAGAAGTCTTAGAGCTACTTAACTGTTGGTAAATGCAGTTGCCATTGGGGCAAGCTACCCTTAAAAAAGGGTCTTCTCTTCTAGTATGGCAATGATATTCTAGCTTACTCCTGTTTAGCTCCATGAAACCTCCACGCAAATGCCCTCTTTGGTACTTACCTTAGGGCTACTTACCAATTTTGTTTGTAATAAAAAAAATAAAGAAACTAAAGAAAATAAAAGAAATAAAAAAAAATATTAATAACAATTTACATTGGATTCTAACTCTAGTCTCCTAAAGGGTTAAGATTCCTAATTAATTACAACTACCTAATGGTCTAAGTCTTCTAACATTATCCAAACACTTCATAACACTTCTTGAATTAAAAGAACACAGAAAAATAGATCAAATATCAATTAAAACCCAAGAAAATACAAGAACATGCATAAATATACAATTTTTAAATTCTGGCAGATTAACAGTAGCAAGAAATTCGATTTTTTAAAAATAGTTGAACATGCCTAAAAATCATAAAAAATTACAGAAGATAGCCTACATATCATACAATAACATAAAATTTATAAATCAAACAAAACCCTAGCTGAATGATCTACATAAATCGTAACTCTTCTAAGTGACAGAATCGTACTACTTTTTTGTAAAATTCATAACTCATTAACCACAAAAGATATGAATGCAAAACCAATTGGAAAAGATTCATAAGATTTTGAAGTTAATTTTAGACACTAGATTTGCACAAAAATATTAAGGAACAAGGAGATATGGGCTCCACAAGTCGGATATCCTGCAAATCAGATTTTACAGGAACCCTAACTTCAAACAGCCATAACTTACAAAATATTAAAGCTTTTTTAGTGATTCTTAAGCCTAAAATTAATGGAATTTCGTGTAGAATGTGAATATAATTTTTACAAATTTTTTACAGATTTAGAAAATAAAGAAAAATAATAAAAATACGAGAGACAGAAACTAAACATGTGCAGAGTTGTGTATCCTCAAATTAAACATGATTACATGATCTATATGAACATATAAAATAAATTGAAGACAAAGAGCATAGAATTAAAATATTGTGTGGCATAGATCTTGAAAAGAAAACAATAAAAACTGACCTTCCAGAAATCTTGTATGAAAATCTTCTTGAAGAAAAAAAATAATAAGGAAGAACTCAAAGAGTCTTAAATATCTCTAAATTTCTTATAACTCTGAATTTTCTCTATCTCTCTCCTCCTTTCATCCTCCCTTCTTCTCTTCTCTAGTAGGGTATTTATAGGGTTTTGGGAGAGAGGTGTGATAGGGTTTGGAGTCTTAGGATGATAAAGTTTAGATGACTTAAACAACTACAATTGCAGAGTTCGAATAAGACTGGGATATGGGTGAGGTGTTTCAACCAATAGGAAGACAGGAAAAAATGGAAGGCACCAATAGGGAATGAGGAAGAGGTGTGGTAGGATTTGGAGTCTTAGGGTGATAAAGTTTAGATGACTTAAACAACTACGATTGTAGAATTCGAATAAGACTGGGATATGGATGAGGTGTTTCAACCAATAAGAAAACAGGAAGACAGGAAAAAATGGAAGGCACCAATAGGGAGTGAGGAAGAGAGTGGGGCCAAGGAGGAGAGAGATATTTTATTATTTTAAATTTTTAAAAAAAAATAATTAAATGGGTCCCATTTAAAATTCCTAACTAGGCTTTCTTAGGCCCATAGAGCCCAATTAAACTTAATTAGATCCATTTAAGAACTACCCATATTAAATTTAAACAAAATAAAATTTTATTTAAATTTAATTAAATTAATTTCCCCAAAACTTTATTATTATTTTTATTTTTTCAAGATCATGCCACGGAATTAATAATTCAGCTCCATGCCTTCAATTATATCTTACAGTTATATAATTTTTCATCATCGGGTTTCCCACGGCCTCAATGCACATACTCATCACAAATTAAGGGTCTACATATAGGACCGAAGTGTGTGACTAAACGGGGAATACCAGACTTGATTTACCAACCTTCCATGTAGTCACCTTACCAATACCTATTAATGTCCGATCAATTCTGTTTCGTTTGCTTTGGTTTTATTACACTTTATGGCATGTTGCCGAATTGCCGTTTACGTCAGCCTAATAGTTTGATTATTTTCCTGACGTTTTATTCAGGCTCTCTCTTTTAAAAGAGACCCTTAAGTTGCAGTTACCTACGTTTTACCCAACCACTTACACGCTACTAGGAGCTAAAAAAACTTGTATTCAGAAATGACGAAGATTAATAAAATGATGGACTGATCACTAAAGAAATAACTCGAGAGTAACATTCTTTGGGGTTCTTTGGCACAAAATGAATTTGGAGGAAATCGCATACATATGAAGAACAAAGATAATGCGAAAAGTAAACGTAAACACTTAATAAAGCAGCAGTATGAGCTCTTACCTGTAAGGAGCCAAATTTATTGAAATAACTACGGGGTGACAAATAGTGATAAGACAGCGGACTGATTAGCCTGAGGGCTGGTGTTCGTCGTGAACTGGAGGGTGCTTAGCCAAAATGCAGTCAGATTAAGATAAAAAAAAACTGAGTGGAATGAAGATGAGCTTGGACAATGGGAATGAAAACAGAGATGATAAAGGGCTGAAAGTGAGAGTGTGACCAGATAATGAACAAACTGAAAATGTAGAGTTCCAGTATTCAGAATCCTTTTCCAGAAAAAAAAAAAACTTCAGAAAACTAGTTTCAAAAGTCTTTCTAATCAACACTTCTAAGCAGCAGAATAACAAACTGAATGAAGTTTCAGAGTTCTTCCGCTATAATAACTACCTCTCTTTTTTGCCCGTCCCTTGAACAGTTTTTCATGCAGGTATTTATAGGAATCGGGTGCTCCCCATGAAGGGTCAGGATTTATTTTGAGGGAGATGGAGGGTCAAGATTTTGAAGGACATGATCGGATGCTTGAGAATTAAAGAGAACCAAAATGAACGGCTGAGATTATTCTTCAGAATATTTGTCCTTTTCCTCTTTCAATCTGACGGTCTCAAATCCACTTGTCCGGAGCGATCTGAAGGCTAAGAGCGAAAGGCGCTGGTCTTGTCGTCTCCTCTCTTGATCCAAGGGCTTCGGGTTCGTCCTTACAAGTGAAATCAACGGTGGAGATTGGGATGTACAGGACTGTAATGACATATCCTGGCACCTGTCAGTATTGCTGGCGATTCTTAGGCGTGCGGCGGAGATCTCGTCTGCCACGCTTTAACTACCTCGGCTCTGATTCTGACGACGGTTATTTGGGATTTGTCTTATTCTTTTTGCCTTCCGATCCCTCCCACGCTCGATCTTCTTGACATGTTCTTATTCCGATCTCTCATGCTGATCTCCCATCTTCCGATCTCTATTATTCAGATCCCTTAATTGGCCCTGGTCTGGTCGAAGCATTAATTCCTCTCGATTCCCGAAGCGTCCGCTTCGTTTTCTGCTTAGCAATAAATGCCCGATTTTCCCCTATATATACCCCTGACAGAAGGAACCCCCTTCATTCGATTTTCCTTTCTTGCTTTTTCTTTCTTGTTTTAACTGTTCCGGCAGTAATTCTGGCTACGACTGTGGCTTTTGATCCTTTTCCGATGGACTTCTTTACCCACCGACTGAAAATTTTCGATCCCGGTGATCGAATAATCGTGAAAACCTTAACTGATGATGGTGAGAGAACTGAATCGATTGACCGATCTAGGTTGCGGACTTCGATCGTGCCGATCTCGAGTCGCTCAACTGGAATAATCAGCGAACCGATTTCGGCTGAGCAGATTGCTAATGTTCGGCCGATCCCTGGCGATCGCTCTTCCGAGCTTATTCGGCTTCTCACCACATTGGGTGTTCCGACAGCGGTTTCCCTCCACATTGGGTGTTCCGACAGCGGGTTAAGCTCCGGTCGGCGACACCCTGTGGATCAGTCACAATGTTGGCTATTGACATAGGCCTCTTTAGATAGGATGTTCCGCTGATCTTTAGAGGTCGGCCTTTTGATGTAATAAGATGTAATCCGATCTTGAGATCACCCAAATGATGTAATCTGACTTTTGGAAATGTATTCCGATCTCTTGAGATCGCCCAAATGATGTAATCCGATCTTTTGGAAATAAAGATTTTATTTTGTCAATTATTATCTTATTAATTATTTTCCGAGCTCTAATATGATTATCCGATCTGATTCTTTACCTGAATGACACTTATCCGATCTGTAATTCGAAACACCTGGATCTACCGCTCTATAATTAACCGATCTCTTTATGGAATCTTGGGAATATTCGTGAGACGCGGTCGTAACACCGGCGAGTCCCGCTAACCGATGCGCTGCCTGGAACCTCGTGAGCATTAAATGCTCGGACGAGTATAAATAGGGGTGAGGGGTTAGCCATTTGCCCCTGTATGTCATTTTCAGTCTCTTGCTCACAACTTCAAAGTTCTCTCGCTTTCTCAAGTTCTTCCGACTCCGTTCAAGCTCCGGTAAGGGTTTTAATCCTTCTTTTAGCTTTAAGTTCTTTGTTTTCCTTAAAAATGAATGGCGCCGAAGGTCAGAGAGCGACGAGCCCTCCTTCCATTCAGTTCTCGTGGTCGTCGGATGAAGAAGAGGTGGTCGGGCCGAGTGCACAACCAGAACCTCCTAGGGTCTCCGTTCCAGCTCGGGGGCAGATCGCACCATCAAGGCATGCACCTTCTTCGGGAAGGGAGAATCTTCCTATGGACGAGCTGCCGTCGATCTTGCAAGAATCCAATCTGCAATCGTTTAGCCAGGAGTACAACATTGAGCCCGATTCATATGAACTTATCTGGTGTCACGGCGATCACCGAGCCGATCACTCTTTTGAAGAGAATGACATGGTTATGGTGTACGAGGAACAGCTAAAGGCCGGTCTTCGGTTCCCTCTGGATGACTTCTTCAAGGAGGTCCTAAAACTTCACCGAGTGTGCATTGCCCAAATTCACCCTAACTCGTGGCGGATCTTGGTAGCCTTCCGAGGCCTGTGCCGAGCTAAGGGAATCAGACCTACGGCTAAGGTGTTCGCCGAACTGCACAGGCTAACTCGCCGAAAGGACGACGAGCATTGGTTCTTTCAGGCGAAGCCTCATTGCGGGCTCTTCACCGATCTGCCCTCCTCCCTTAAGAATTGGAAGAACCGCTTCTTCATTCTGAGGAGCAAAAATCCGACCTGCTTCGAGGACTTCCCCCGTAGCTGGTGGCACCAGGGGCCCTTGATTCCGAAGCATATTGCCCTGAACAAGGAGGAAAGCCTAATAGTGATGGAGCTGAAGAATCAAGCTGCCACTCAAAAGTACTCCTGTTTAGATGCGGTGACTGCCGAGCTGCATCATTGGACGATGGAGTTGATCACCGGCCAAGATCGTGAACTTCCGCTCTCTGACCTCGGCATCGGTATTTTCTATTTCTCAGATCTTTGGACCTTATCGATCTCACTGACCTCTTTTTTGTGTAGGTATGGCGGGCGGTGAAGGTTCCAGGAAGCGGAAGAAGGAGAGAGAGATTTCCCGGAAAATAAAGGAGATGAAGCGTTCGGCCCTACTTCAAACTCCCGGCCATGAACCAGGGGAGACGCAAGGAGGCCCGTCCCGACCTTCGGGGCCGCCGATCACTGAAACTGTCCGATCTCCTCCTCAACAGGAAGAGCCGGCTCCACCTCCTCTAGTTGCTCCAAGCACAGAAGGGGGTCGTTCTCGACCTTCTTCGAAGCCCTCTTCTCGTGGCGCTCAAGTGCTGATCGCTTCTCTGGAGAACAATCGGACTGTTCGGGAGAACCCTGATTTTGCCAAAGTCTTGGGGTCTTCTATCTGCCTTCGGGAGGATCGGGACAGACTGTCTCCGGACAACCTTGACGATATCCTGACTCGATCCATGAGCCTGAATGTGGAGTGTCTGGTGAACCAGCACATAGTTCGGGAAAAGGCTCATCGCCTGGGTAAGGAGATCGAGAAGAAGAATCAGGAAGTGGCTTCTCTCCGATCCCAACTCCTATCCACTCAGGATTACATATCTCAAGTTGAGGGGCGGGCGAAGTTCTATGAAGACAAGCTGGCCGAACAGTCTCATGTTCTGGCTGAAAAGGATCGTGCTCTCGGGGAAGTCCAGGCGCTTCGGGCCAACGAAGCTTCTCAGGTCGCTCAACTTATCGAGGAGCTTAAGGCGAAAGACGAAGAAATGGTGACAGGAATAGCAGGTGCTTATGTGAATGCTCACCAGGACCTCTTAGCCGAACTCCAGAAGCGTTACCCAGAGGAGGACTTCTCTTGGATGGCCGACCTGGCTCCCGGGGGCGAGGGTGAGGATAGTGAGGAGGAGGGAGAGGGTGAGCGAAATGTAGATCAGGCTGGGGGTGATCCCCCAGCTAAATAACTTGTACAAATTCTGAAATGAAATGAAATGAAATGACTCTTTTGTTCAATGAATGGTTGTGATCGGAAAATTTCTAAACACTTGATTGTCTGAGTATATTGAAATAACTGAAAGCGATTATTATCCTAAGTATGAGAGATCGGAAAACACGACATGCATGAGATTGGTAAGGAACCAACGCTAAACGGAACTTAATTGAAAATTTGAACATCTAAGATCGGGATCTTCATTAAACCGGATTGGAACCTTAGCTTGATTATTCCTAAACTTTTAAAAGGGAGGTCGACCATGAATACTGGCAGCAAGGCTCTAGTGTTAATTCAATCTCGTCTGACAGGAGAGATCGGGAATATAATTAACTGGTCAGGATATTTGACAATTGGCTTGAGAGATCGGTGAATGATTGAGAGACCGGTAAGGCTTAGCATTGACTCAATTCTCTGTGAATATGGTGGTTAAATGGCAAGGAGAGACTTAGTGCTAGGGATCGGTTTCAAGGTTTATTGATTCTGGGGATCGGCCAAAATATGGTGTCGACAATAATTGTGTACCAAATATTATGCATAATTATTTTCATGAAAAGGGTGGTAGTGTTTGGTTCATTGGCTAGGTAGCAATAAGGATTTGCAAGAAAAAATTAGGTATAATGTAGGCTCAAAGGGGTTTGTAAGGATTAATTTAAATGAGGAGAAAAGGCCAAAGGTTTAAAATGAGAAGGTTTAAGTCAAAGAATGCCTAATCATTTCTCTTTTCAAATACAAGCTGGTATTTCACCTTGAAAGATTTAGAAAATTTATTTTAGGATTGGTGAGACATCATTTAACTACCTTTTATCCTATAAATCTCTCTAAACACTCCCATCTCCCAATGACTAGTTGGATGGCTTTTTGGCTAAGAAGATATAGGCAAAGATAAACACTTTGAAACTTTGCACCTCTTAGGGAAATTTTCAATCCATAAACCAAACTAAAGGTAAGCTAAATCACTCTTATAAACAACTTCCCATAACTCAAAGGACTTGGCAAAATTTTTATTTCATGAATGCATGGTTCCTAAAAATGAAAAATGCATTAACTAAATATGAGAAATTTATATCCAAATTTTCTATATGGTTGCTATATGAAGTATATATGTATGCATGTATGTATGTGTGTGTAAAATATTTACAATATGAATGTATGATGTATGTATAGTATTGAATGAAATGAAATGCACTTAGACTAAAAATGTTAAAAAATTTTTAAGCAAAAATAAGTAAAAATCTTATATACAACCCCAAACTCAAAATTGGACATTGTCCTCAATGTCGAGAGTAGTGCATGGAAGAACCCGAATTGAAGATGAATAACTAGGCATAAATTAATTAAAAAAAGCAAAGGTGAAAGGGTACCTGGTATAGGGCAGTAATTTAGCAGCTTAAATGAGAAAGTAAGAGAAGATGCATATTGCATAAGTAAACTGCATAAGCAGATTGCATAAGTTGTGTAGGATATATGACTTTGAAATGAGTTGCATAAGCAACTGCACAAGCTGTGCAATATTCTAAAAAGCTATAGCAGAGTTATATAACAAAAAAATAATTGAAAGCAACTGTGCATCAGGAAGAAATATACACAAGTATGCACAAATGAACATCAAAATCTATTGGAAAAGGTGAAAAACCAAAGTTAATATCCATTCGATTTGCTTAGCAAACTAAATCAAAGCAAGCTAAATTTGTTCCAACAATTATAAAAATGTAAACACTGTACATAAAGGGAAAAACTATTGGAAGCTAAACAAGAATAAATCAAGAGTCAATCTATTTAAATGCTGAAAAATTAAAATCAACTTAGATCAAGGAACCAGAGGTTGATAACAGAAATTTAAATGCTGAAAAATTAAAATCAACTTAGATCAAGGAACCAGATGTTGATGACATAAAATTTAAATGCTGAAAAATTAAAATCAACTTAGATCAAGGAACCAGAGGTTGATAACAGAAATTTAAATGCTGAAAAATTAAAATCAACTTAGATCAAGGAACCAGAGGTTGATGACATAAATTTAAATACTGAAAAATTAAAATCAACTTATATCAAGGAACCAGAGGTTGATGACAGGAATCTAAATGCTAAAAAATTAAAATCAACTTAGATTAAGGAACCAGAGGTTGATGACATGAAATTTAAATGCTAAAAATTAAAATCAACTTAGATTAAGGAACCAGAGGTTGATGACAGGAATCTAAATGCTGAAAAATTAAAATCAACTTAGATCAAGGAACCAGAGGTTGATGACAGAAATTTAAATGCTAAAAATTAAAATGCCTATAAAGCAAGCCTAACCTGACACAAGAAGTTCTTCCGCAACGAAGTGTACTTAACAGGATCCCGAAGATAAACGATTAATGGAGGACGAGTTGCAAGACTTAACCCATCACTTTCCATTTCTTACTCACTTTCCAGGATTCTCTTTCTGTTCTTGACTTTTTTATTTTGCGAAAAGTGCCCTTGCGGGTTTTCACTTTCCTCTCTGCCCATTCGACTAGAAGAGCCCTTCCGGGTTTTCACCCCTAGTTTTTTTTTTTTTTTATCGATCAGTCCCTGCAAATCTCTTAGCAAAGTACATGAGGTTATCAATATCCAGATCCTAATCTTATAACAAAATTTTTAACAAATTAATAGCGCGCAAAAGACTGCATTAGAGTGTGAGTATATGAGAAAGATAAATATGAGTGTAGGCAAAACAATAAATGAAAAATGCAAATGTGTGAAGAAGATAGATTGAAGTGAAAGGATGACTTTATTATGGTTTGAGAGAAAAAAGTACATTTTCAAAAAAGAAAAGGGGACAAGAATGGATCTCACAGATTCCTTTGTAGTTGACTTTGAAGTCCCTTAACTGCCATTATTTCAAGTACTCTATTGACGAACATTCATGCCGAGGTGGTTTATTTCCTTCCTTGGTCCAGTATCTCTCCTTATTTCTCCATTTTTCCGGTTCTAAAGGCGCCCTTTTGGGTTTTCACCTCTATTTTTTTTTTCAAGGTGCCTTTTTGGGTTTTCACCCTTCACTCATTTTATAGAAAGTGTCCTTCTGGGTTTTCACCTTCTTTCGCACATTTTGCTAGGAGCGCCCTTTCGGGTTTTCACCCCTACTCTCTTTTTTTTTTTTTTAACTATAATACCTTTTGACAGTGTCGGCATTCACGGGACTTGGAAATTCTTCACCATCCATATGGGTCAAGATCAGGGCCCCACCGAAAAATGCCTTTTTAACTACATAAGGTCCTTCATAAGTTGGCAACCATTTGCCCCAGACATCGTTTTGAAGCACCTTTTTCAGGACCAAATCTCCTGGTTGAAATTCAAGCGGGCGAACGCCTTTGTTGAACGCCCTAGCCATTCTCCTCTAGTATAGTTGCCCATGACACGCTGCTGCTAATCTTTTCTCGTCCAGTAAATTCAATTGGTCCAACCTTGATTGGATCATTCTGACTCATCAATTCCTGATTCTTTGAGAATTCTCAAGGAAGGAATTTCTACTTCAATAGGCGAAACAGCTTCCATCCCATAAACCACTGAGTATGGAGTTGCCCCAGTTGAGGTCCTTACAGAGGTCCGATGTCACACCTTACCCCTCTGTAAGGCATAACATGTTCCCGTAGAATACCTAATGAACTACCGAACTTCACCTACCGATAATTCATTAAGTACCCTATAAGGGATTTTAAAACAATTTTCTTATCTTTGATAAGTGGTGAGCATTTCTAATAAGTATTAAAAACATTTAGTTGAAATTAAAACTAATTAATATTTTTGGCCATTTTAGTTTTCTACAAATTTTATAAAAATTTTGACAGAGTTTCCTCTGTATTTTGAGAAAACCGTTCTTCGAATACCTGTAAAAAGCACTTCTAAAAGTTTTTCTCAACCATTGCTTCGGTTTCACAATCAAACTCAGTCAATTTCTCAAAATTCACATGTTCAATAGTTCTCAAAATACTGTCAATCAATATTATTCATATTTCATTAAAAACAAAATAATTTATACACAACCTTACAAATTTATATCAAAAGAAACATAAACTAAACTTTATTACAAACTTCATACAAATTTGTGTACAAGCTGCTCAAAACCCATTTTTACATGTCCATACATTTATGTGCAATATATACATCAAAAGAAGTATTTACAGTTAGGGTATAAATTATACCCGAAGGCTTCAAGCTGATGACTTCACACACTTCAAAGAAATCTGTTGCTCCTCTAGTCTCTGATCTGACAAAGAATAAAGCTATCGCCGAGTACTAGGACTCAGTGGTGCACAATATACTAAAATAATCTTTATGCAAAGCTTAAAGCACATTCATTCAAAAATTTGGCTAAACATGAAAATTAAATACAATCATGCATTGTGAGATTTTACATGTAAACCAAGTTCATTTCAAAGTATCAAAACACATTTCATAAAACTCACAGTTAGATCACGCCATTCGAAACAAATAGAATCTCAATAGCCAGAGGCTAAAGAGAAATCATATCACAAGGCTAGCTAGCTCAAATATATGGATATCCATTCACATCCTCTTCTACTGGCACACCTCAACACTTCTCCAGAGAAGGAATCAAAATTCAAAACTAATTACCCCCACTAGTCGTGCTAGTGAGGTGTTCAAATATGTGGTCATGACACTGTGGTTTCAAAACTTATCTTAACAATTTTCTAAACATTGTCTTTTCAAATATACATAATAACTTTCAACAATTTAGATCAAACATCATAAGAATTCCATAATCCGATATTTCATATTATTCAAAATGATATGCAAAAGATGATTATAAAAGTATATGTTGTGCACAAACCTCAAATGAGTCGCCTTTAGCCTCGACTCGGTTCCTCGGGTTCCTTCCCGATATTCTTTTCAACTGAAACACACAATTTTACAATGTTTCAGTACTAGAACTTAATATAAATCCAAAATAAATTTAACTTCACTTATACCTAGCTCTAACGTGCTAATTTCGACGTTCTTGAAATTTTGTGTTTCGAGTTACTATTCACTGCACTATTCAAGTCAAATAGTTGACTTTCTATGGCTTAATAGGTATGGGAACTCCAACTTCACCCACTTACCACATTTTGGTCATTAAACTTGTTGGTTTTGGTCGTTTTCTCAAAGCTTAGGTCATTTTGGCAAAATTGCCAATTTTCGGTTTTGGAGTTCTAAGTTGCACTATTCCATTGGTCCGTCTATTGTTGGAATTTGGAAAAACTTCCTTCATAGAAAATGTTCCTTATTATCTTAAATGTATTCTCATTTTTGGATCACCCCAATTGGAGTTTTTTAGCTCAAGTTATGGCCAAAATAAAATTACTGTTCACGTGCACTGTTCATGCTGCAATTTTGGGTTTTGGCAGATTTTGATCCAACTTTGGTCAATAATTTGATCAAGTTAAGTTCATAATTTGGTCTCACTTTCTTCATATGAAATGTTCTACTATGTCTTAGGTTTCCATCGGTTTAAGAATCACCTAAATCCGAGTTTTCTAGAGGGAATTATAGCCATCCAAACATTGCTGCTCACTGAAAATTCTACAGAGTTGTAGGTTTAGTAACCTAACTTTGCTCAATAATTTGAATGGGTTAATGGCATAATTTGGGGTGATGTTCTTCATGAAAGTTTTATATCTATATGCCCTCTAACCTCTGGCCAAATTTCAGGTCAATTTAACCTGTCTAACTCGAGTTATGACCAAATGAACAGTTACTATTCATTTGGTCAGTTTAGTGCAGTGGCAGCCTGCAATCAATTCACTTTGGTCAATTGTTTCACCAAGTTTTGGTCAGTTTTTGGCCATGGTTCCTTAATGAAAATTGTGCTCTTTTATGTCTATTTTCATCTCCAATTGGTGGCATATCAATGGGACTTGTAAAATTTGAGTTTTGGTCCTTCAAAATGGGTTTGGTCCTTCAAAATGGGTTTGGTCATGTTGCCAGCAGCATGACCATTGACCTACGAATTTGGTTTAATTTCCTACCATTCCCACACAACTTATTTGGTCATAATTGACCATTATTTCATGTCACAATAGGTTAAACATGCCATTTATGCATTTCTCCAAATTTTGGTTCATAAACCCTAGCATTGAAACCCTAATCTCACTAACTCTTGCATTTAACTACTTCTAATGATTTTAATGTTAATCATTTAACTAAGTAAAGTTTCTAAACTCACTCAATTGCATCATATTCATGCAAACCACACTCCTCTCAAGCTGCCCGAAAATTCAGTTTAATTCTTCCCCCATATTTGTTTCATTTAAATCAAGTTCTAAGCTTACTTAATTACCTAAACATGCATTTGAATGGAAAAATAGTAAGTTAGCATACTAACCTCAACTATTTTGCCAATTCTCCAATTTCTCTCCTTCTTTCTTCTTTCTTTCTTGTGCTTAAGTTGAGATTGCAAGGTCTAACAAGGTTTTTATGGGATTTATGAAGATTAAGTGGAGCAAATTAAGCTTAAATGTAAGCTTAATGAAGGATTTTTCATGGGAGCTAAGAGGAAGAAAATGGGGCGGCAAGATTGGAAGGAAGAAGAGACTTTTCTAAATTTTTTTTTTTGTTTTATTTTCCTTAGTCTTATCCCTTTTTGAAGACCAAAATTCCCTAATTAATAAAATAATTAAATTAAACCTTTATGACATCATAAATGATGTCATCCCTTTGACTTTTCCAACCTCTTTCCTTTTCTTTTTTTTTTCTATTTATATTTTTTTTTCTATTAGTTCTTTAATTTAATTCTCGATTCCGAAATTTTCTTTTCTCCGATTTTATTTGACAGTTAGGTCAGGAGTCAGCTCTCGGGGTCAATTGACCAAATTGCCCCTCGCCGGTTCATCCCGGTTTGCAAATAATCCAATATTTCTTCCGGCTCCCTGACCTAATTATTTCACTGGCTTAACAGTTCTTTTTCATTATTTTCTCTTTTCCACTGTGTTCATAAGGGTCCTAAGGACCGCAGCGTCACTTTTTACGGTTCAAAATTTGAGTTTAAAATGACTTCGCAGTCGTTCCCGAGGAGGTCACTCATCGCTGTGACTCTCGGCTCGTTTAACCTCTTATGTTCTGTTTTTCTTATTTATAGTTAACTAATTAAACATGACTAATTATTTGTGTTTATGGCTTCTTAAGTTGTCTTAAATGTGGCTCTAATCTCCTTAATTGTCCGGACCGACATCGGTCACCTGAACAGTGAAATATACTAGGCTATGCAACGGGGTGTTACAATTCTCCCCCCCTTAAATAAATTTTGTCTCGAAATTTTTACCTGGTATCAATCTTTGAACAGCTGTGGGTGTTGTCTCCTCATGTCCTCCTCTCGTTCCCAAGTAGCTTCTTGGCCCGAATGATGGTTCCACAACACTTTTACCAACGGTATCTGCTTGTTCCGTAGCTGCTTCACCTCATAAGCCAGAATCTTTATGGGTTCTTCTTCATATGTGAGGTCTGGATTCACTTCTATTTCTTCTACTGGTAGTACATGAGATGGGTCTGATCGATACCTCCTCAACATAGACACATGGAAGACATTATGTATCTTTTCCAACTCTGGAGGTAGTGCCAACTGATATGCCAAAGGACCCACTCTTTCCAGAACCTCATATGGCCAATGAAACGAGGACTCAGTTTCCCCTTTCTACCGAATCTCATAATTCTATTCCAAGGAGAAACCTTGAGGAAAACTTTCTCACCTACTGCATACTGAATATCCCTTCTTTTCAAATCAATGTAGGACTTCTGACGGTCTGATGCAGTCTTAAGTCGACCTCTAATCACCCTGATTTTCTCTTCAATTTGCTGAACGATTTCGGGTCTAATCATCTTTCTTTCACCCACGTCATCCCAACACAACGGGGTTCTACATTTTTTGCCATACAAAGCCTCATATGGAGGCATTCTAATGCTTGATTGGTAGCTGTTGTTGTAAGCAAACTCAATCAAATGCAAGTGTGTATCCCAACTACCCTCAAACTCCATCACACAAGCACGCAGCATGTCCTCCAAGATCTGAATTACCCTCTCGGGTCGCCATCATGCGTGGGTGGAATGCGATCAAGTTCAATCTAGTTCCTAGGGCTCTCAAGACTAACCTAATCTAGAAGTGAACCTAGGATCTCTGTCGACACGATGGATACCGCACTCCATGCAGTCTCACAAACTCATCGATGTATAACTTGGCCAATCTTTCTAAAGCGTAGTCCATCCGATGGCGTAAAATGAGCAGATTTAGTCAGTCTGTCAATAATGACCCAAACTGCATCATGACTCTTCTGTGTCCGCGGAAGTCCCATTACAAAATCCATTGTTATTCTTTCCCATTTCCATTCTGGCACTGGTAGTGGATGTAACAACCCAGTGGGTACTTGATGCTCTGCCTTTACTTGCTGACAAGTTAGGCATTTGGATACAAACTCTGCCACGTCTCTTTTTAAACCCATCCACCAGTAATGCTCCTCTAGCCCTCTATACATTTTTGTACCACCAGGGTGCATGGCAAAAGGAGACTCATGTGTTTCCTTCAAAATGATCTTCCTCAATTCAAAATCATTGGGAACACATATTCTGCCCTAGTGTAGCAGTAGACTGTCATCTCTGATTGAGAATTCTGGTTTCTTGCCCTGCCTGACTTCTTCCATCAACTTCTGATACTTCTGATCATTCTGAGCAGCCATTCTAATCTGATCAATCAATACTGGCTGTACATGCCATGCAACTGCTGTCTGCCCATCATCATTAATCTCTAAGCTGGCATGTAATGATCACAACTCATGTACCAAGGACAAAGGAGTAACCCGTAGACTTGCCATAGTCTTGCGACTTAAGGCGTCAGCCACAACATTAGCTTTCCCTGGCTGATAGTCTATCAGACAATCATAGTCTTTTATTAACTCTAACCATCTCCTCTGTCTCAAATTCATCTCTTTTTAGGTGCCCAAATACTTTAAACTCTTATGATCTGTGTAGATATAACATTTCTCCCCATACAAATAATGTCTCCAGATCTTAAGAGCAAACACTATAGCTGCAAGCTCCAAATCATGTGTTGGATAATTCCTCTCATGCGGTTTTAGCTGGCGTGATGCATAGGCAATGACATTTCGATCTTGCATCAATACACAGCCTAACCCATTGTGAGAAGCATCACTATATACTGTATATTCTTTACCCGGAGTAGGTAAAGTCAGGACTAGAGCTTCAGTCAAACATTTCTTCAATTCATCAAAACTCTGTTGGCATTTATCCGTCCACTGAAATTTCACATCTTTTCTAAGCAGCTTGGTCAATGGAGATGCCAACATGGAGAATCCCTTCACAAATCGACGGTAGTATCCAGCTAAACCCAGAAAACTACGAATTTCTGTGACATTTCTGGGTGGCCTCCAATTAAGGACAGCTTTAATCTTACTTGGATCTATTTTAATGCCCTCTTCTGATACTACATGCCCCAAGAAAGATATTTCCTTTAGCCAAAATTCACACTTCGACAATTTGACATATAGCTGATTCTCCCTCAAAGTCTGCAGTATAATCCGCAGATGTCTATCATGCTCTTCTGCATTCCTCGAATAGACCAATATATCATCAATGAATACCACAACAAACTGGTCAAGGTATGGTCTGAAGATAGTGTTCATCAGATCCATAAAAGCAGCCGGAGCATTAGTTAACCCGAATGGCATAACCAAAAACTCATAATGGCCATAGCGGGTTCTGAAGGCAGTTTTAGCAATACTCTACTCTTGTACTTTCAATTGATAATAACCTGATCTCAAGTCATTTTTGGAGAACATAGCTGCACCCCTCAATTGATCAAACAAGTCATCAATGCGGGAAAATGGATATCTATTCTTTATTGTCACCTTATTCAACTGCCGATAATCGATGCATAACAGGAGAGTGCCATCTTTCTTCTTTACAAACAATACTGGCGCTCCCCAAGGTGACACACTCTGGCGGATAAAGCCCTTGTCAAGCAATTGTACTTTCAACTCTTTTAATTCTGTAGGTGTCATTCTATATGGCGTTATGGAAATTGGATCCACACCAGGCATAACATCAATTTCAAACTGCACCTCTCTTTCTGGAGGTAATCCTGGCAATTCATCAGGAAACACATCCGGAAAATCACATACAGTAGGGATGTCCTCGGCCTGGACTCCCACTTGGTGTCTATCACATGTGCCAAGTATGCTTCACACCCTTTCTCGATCATTTTTCTAGCTAGTGCAATTAAATGATGTTTGATGGCGAAATGCCTTTCCCTGTATTACCACATCACCGTATAAAGGGAGACCAAAAGTGATTGTCTTCGCCATACAATAATCATGGCGTGATGCTCAGCTAACCAATCCATGCCCAAGATGATATCATACTCTCAAGGGCATTTCAATCAAGTCGGACAGAAAACATGTCCTTGGATCACCAAAGGACGCTCTATAAATTCTGTTGACCGACCTCTTGTCCTAAAGGACTAGTTACTAGCACTTCAAAACCCATTTGCACACATGGAATGTTAAGTGAACCGACTATGCTAGCACTAACATATGAATGGGTTGAACCGGATCAAACAACACAAATACTTCTTGATCGAGATAGAGAATGTACCAGCTACCACATCGAAGTCTCAGCCTCTTCTCGCTGTCTCATTGTGTAGATTCTGGTCGAAGCACTTCCTTGTCCTGATTGACCAACTGTGCCTTGACTGCCTGAAGCAGTGCCTCTACCTCTGCCTCTTCCTCTGCCAATAGACTATGAACCTCTGGGAGCAGGACTCTGAATAGATCCCTCGGCAGTAGTAGGAGCTGGACCATATCTCGGAGCACTAGTACAGTCTTTAGCTATATGGCCCTTGCCTCCGCAGTTAAAGCAGGCTCCAGTGGCCCAGTAACACTCCCCCCCATGAATCTTGCCACAAGTCTCACAGGGCGTAGAATATGAACCCTCGCTGATCACGACTGCACCTAGGGGTCTCTCCGAGAACCGCCTCACCGATCTTCCACCTCGACCCCTGCTGGGTCCACTAAACTTCTTTCTCTTTCCAGAGGTAGCACCAGAACTTTGTTCAACTGACTTTTCCCCCCTTGTCTTTTTCTGATTTCGCAGCTTGTTCTGATTTTTCTTTCCTTAGGGTAGCTTCTGATTCAATTCTCTCCAGTTCAAGTGCTTGCGACATAAGCTCTGAGAAGTTGCTGTGTCGAAATCCCACAACTTGCATCCTTATGTTGGGCTTCAAACCCATCTCAAATCTCTTGCATCTTGCCTTGCTGGTAGTAAGGAGGCTTCCCAAGATAGTGACTCAAAGTGAGAACTCCCTCTCATACTCTGCCACCGATCGGTTCCCTTGTTTCAGACTCAAAAATTCTTGCAATTTCTGGTCAACATATGCATCTGGGATGTATTTCTGTCTGAATTCTCTGATGAAGTCATCCCAGGTCAACACTGGTGGTTCAGCCAAGCTGTGGGGGATGGTCTTCCACCAATCATACGCATCCCCTTGCAGTAGCGACACAGAGTACTCAAACTTCAGTTCATCTTGGCAATGTAGCTTCTTAAATACTCTGTCCATTCTTTCAAGCCATTGCTCTGCCTCTAAAGGGTCCACTGTACCCTTAAATTCTGCAGCCCCATACTTCAATAACTTGTCATACTGTCTGGCTGGAGGCAATGGTTGTGCCACAGGTGGTTGTGGTGGAGCTTGAGCAGGCATACCCCCAGCCATTTGCTGAAACATCGCAGCCATCTGCTGTGCGAATTGTGCAGGGAACTGCGGCATTTGTGGGGCTGGTGCTGCTGACCCACTGACATTCGGTAAAGCTGGGGCTTCCCCTTGTGCCTCAGCTTCAACAGACTGCTCAACTGAGCGATCCCCTTCTTCCATTTCAGGTTGAAGTTAGGGTATCTCCTGAACAAGTAACACAAGGAGATTTCCCTCCATTAGTTCATATTTATGATGTAATGCACTGTATGTAACAATTATGGACATTGAGCAGTTGTACTTAACAAGGAAAAACACAAATTCACAAGTTAAAACATACTTCAAAAATTTGCTCTGATACCACTAAAACATGTCACACCTTACCCCTCTGTAAGGCATAACATGTTCCCGTAGAATACCTAATGAACTACCGAACTTCACCTACCGATAATTCATTAAGTACCCTACAAGGGATTTTAAAATAATTTTCTTGTCTTTGATAAGTGGTGAGCATTTCTAATAAGTATTAAAAACATTTAGTTGAAATTAAAACTAATTAATATTTTTGGCCATTTTAGTTTTCCGTAAATTTTATAAAAATTTTGACAGAGTTTCCTCTGTATTTTGAGAAAACCGTTCTCCGAATACCTGTAAAAAGCACTTTTAAAAGTTTTTCTCAACCACTACTTCGATTTCACAATCAAACTCAGTCAATTTCTCAAAATTCACATGTTCAATAGTTCTCAAAATACTGTCAATCAATATTATTCATATTTCATTAAAAACAAAATAATTTATACACAACCTTACAAATTTATATCAAAAGAAACATAAACTAAACTTTATTACAAACTTCATACAAATTTGTGTACAAGCTGCTCAAGACCCATTTTTACATGTCGATACATTTATGTGCAATATATACATCAAAAGAAGTATTTACAGTTAGGGTATAAATTATACCCGAAGGCTTCAAGCTGATGACTTCACACACTTCAAGACTCGTCTGCTTGCTCCTCTAGTCTCAGACTGCGACAGCAATAAAAGCTATCGCCGAGTACTAGGACTCAGTGGTGCACAATATACTAAAATAATCTTTATGCAAAGCTTAAAGCACATTCATTCAAAAATTTGGCTAAACATGAAAATTAAATATAATCATGCATTGTGAGATTTTGCATGTAAACCAAGTTCATTTCAAAGTATCAAAACACATTTCATAAAACCCACAGTTAGATCACGCCATTCGAAACAAATAGAATCTCAATAGCCAGAGGCTAAAGAGAAATCATATCACAAGGCTAGCTAGCTCAAATATATGGATATCCATTCACATCCTCTTCTACTGGCACACCTCAATACTTCTCCAGAGAAGGAATCAAAATTCAAAACTAATTACCCCCACTAGTCTTGCTAGTGAGGTGTTCAAATATGTGGTCATGACACTGTGGTTTCAAAACTTATCTTAACAATTTGCTAAACATTGTCTTTTCAAATATACATAATAACTTTCAACAATTTAGATCAAACATCATAAGAATGCCATAATCCGATATTTCATATTATTCAAAACGATATGCAAAAGATGATTATAAAAGTATATGTTGTGCACAAACCTCAAATGAGTCGCCTTTAGCCTCGACTCGGTTCCTCGGGTTCCTTCCCGATATTCTTTTCAACTGAAACACACAATTTTACAATGTTTCAGTACTAGAACTTAACATAAATCCAAAATAAATTTAACTTCACTTATACCTAGCTCTAACGTGCTAATTTCGACGTTCTTGAAATTTTGTGTTTCGGGTTACTATTCACTGCACTATTCAAGTCAAATAGTTGACTTTCTAAGGCTTAATAGGTATGGGAACTCCAACTTTACCCACATACCACATTTTGGTCATTAAACTTGTTGGTTTTGGTCGTTTTCTCAAAGCTTAGGTCGTTAATTGCCAATTTTCGGTTTTGGAGTTCTAAGTTGCACTATTCCATTGGTCCGTCTATTGTTGGAATTTGGCAAAACTTCCTTCATAGAAAATGTTCCTTATTGTCTTAAATGTATTCTCATTTTTGGATCACCCCAATTGGAGTTTTTTAGCTCAAGTTGTGGCCAAAATAAAATTACTGTTCACGTGCACTGTTCATGCTGCAATTTTGGGTTATGGCAAATTTTGATCCAACTTTGGTCAATAATTTGATCAAGTTAAGTTCATAATTTGGTCTCACTTTCTTCATATGAAATGTTCTACTATGTCTTAGGTTTCCATCGGTTCAAGAATCGCCTAAATCCGAGTTTTCTAGAGGGAATTATAGCCATCCAAACATTGCTGCTCACTGAAAATTCTGCAGAGTTACAGGTTTAGTAACCTAACTTTGCTCAATAATTTGAATGGGTTAATGGCATAATTTGGGGTGATGTTTTTCATGAAAGTTTTAGATCTATATGCCCTCTAACCTCTGGCCAAATTTCAGGTCAATTTGACCTGTCTAACTCGAGTTATGACCAAATGAACAGATTCGCTCATTTGGTCGCTTTAGTGCGATGGCAGCCTGCAATCAATTCACTTTGGTCAATTGTTTCACCAAGTTTTGGTCAGTTTTTGGCCATGGTTCCTTAATGAAAATTGTGCTCTTTTATGTCTATTTTCATCTCCAATTGGTGGCATATCAATGGGACTTGTAAAATTTGAGTTTTGGTCCTTCAAAATGGGTTTGGTCCTTCAAAGTGGGTTTGGTCATGTTGCCAGCAGCATGACCATTGACCTACGAATTTGGTTTAATTTCCTACCATTCCCACATAACTTATTTGGTCATAATTGACCATTATTTCATGTCACAATAGGTTAAACATGCCATTTATGCATTTCTCCAAATTTTGGTTCATAAACCCTAGCATTGAAACCCTAATCTCACTAACTCTTGCATTTAACTACTTCTAATGATTTTAATGTTAATCATTTAACTAAGTAAAGTTTCTAAACTCACTCAATTGCATCATATTCATGCAAACCACACTCCTCTCAAGCTGCCTGAAAATTCAGTTTAATTCTTCCCCCATATTTGTTTCTTTAAATCAAGTTCTAAGCTCACTTAATTACCTAAACATGCATTTGAATGGAAAAATAGTAAGTTAGCATACTAACCTCAACTATTTTGCCAATTCTCCAATTTCTCTCCTTCTTTCTTCTTTCTTTCTTGTGCTTAAGTTGAGATTGCAAGGTTTAACAAGGTTTTTATGGGATTTATGAAGATTAAGTGGAGCAAATTAAGCTTAAATGTAAGCTTAATGAAGGATTTTTCATGGGAGCTAAGAGGAAGAAAATGGGGCGGCAAGATTGGAAGGAAGAAGAGACTTTTCTAAATTTTTTTTTTGTTTTATTTTCCTTAGTGTTATCCCTTTTTGAAGACCAAAATTCCCTAATTAATAAAATAATTAAATTAAACCTTTATGACATCATAAATGATGTCATCCCTTTGACTTTTCCAACCTCTTTCCTTTTCTTTTTTTTTTCTATTTATATTTTTTTTTCTATTAGTTCTTTAATTTAATTCTCGATTCCGAAATTTTCTTTTCTCCGATTTTATTTGTGATTAGGTCAGAGTCACTCGGGGTCAATTGACAAAATTGCCCCTCGCAGGTTTATACAGGTGTGCAAATAATCAAATATTTCTTTCGGATCCCTGACCTAATTATTTCACCGCTTAATGATTCTTTTCATTATTTTCTCTTTTCCACTGTGTTCATAAGGGTCCTAAGGACCGCAGCGTCACTTTTTACGGTTCGAAATTTGAGTTTAAAACGACTTTGCAGTCGTTCCCGAGGAGGTCACTCATCGCTGTGACTCTCGGCTCGTTTAACCTCTTATGTTCTGTTTTTCTTATTTATATTTAACTAATTAAACATTACTAATTATTTGTGTTTATGGCTTCTCAAGTTGTCTTAAATGTGGCTCTAATCTCCTTAATTGTCCGGACCGACACCGGTCACCTGAACAGTGAAATATACTAGGCTATGCAACGGGGTGTTACATCCGATATGCATGTAGGGCGTAGGGAAGCATATCATGCCAGTCTCTATAGGTAACTGTCATTTTCTGGATGATTCTCTTGAGATTTTTGTTAGCGGCTTCCACTGCTCCATTCATCTGGGGACGGTATGGCGAAGAATTGAGATGTCGGATTTTGTATTGGTCACATAAACTTTGGACCTTTGGACTATTCAAATTCTTGGCGTTGTCAGTGATGATTTCGCTGGGGAGGCCGTGTCGGCATATGATATTATTTTGAAAGAATTTGAAGAATGTGTTCTGCGTGATGTGGGCATATGACGTCACTTCGACCCATTTTGAAAAATAGTCAATAGCTACCAGGATAAATCTATGCCCATTTGAGGCCTTGGGGTTAATGGGACTAATCACGTCAATTCCCCACATTGCAAAAGGCCATGGCGAGACGAGGTTGAACAACTGGTGAGGCGGAACATTTATCGGATCCACATAGATTTGACATTTATGACATTTCCGAACATACTTGATACAATCTTTCTCCATAGCAGTCCAGAAGTATCCCCGTCTCATGATTTGCTTGGCCATTATATGTCCAATAGCATGGGTTGCACAATTCCGTTCATGAGTCTCAAAAAGGATCCTCTTTGCTTCTTTCGCATCCATGCACCTCAACAGTTCGCCATTGGAGCTCCTTTTGTATAGAATTTCACCACTGGGGAAGTATCCCAAAGCTAATCTCCTGATCATTCTCTTTTCGTTTCTGCTTGCCCCTTGAAGGTATTCCCTGGTTTTGACGTAGACCTGTATATCATGGTACCAGGGTTTGTCGTCAATTTCTTCCTCGGCCATGAAACAGTAAGCTGGCTCACTCCTTGCTTTGATCTGCAATGACTGAGTCATCTACCCCTCTTCTATTTGAGCCATGATAGCCAGGGTGGCTAAGGCATCTGCGAATTGATTCTTGTCCTGACTGAGGTGAGTGAAAGAAATTTCTTCAAATTTCTTGATCAATTCTAGTAGGTACTTCTGATATGGGATTAACTTTGGATCCTTGGTTTACCATTCTCCCTTGACTTGATAAATGATCAGGGCTGAATCTCCATATACCTCTAACTTTCTGACTTTCATTTCGATGGCAGCCTGTAAACCCATCACACAGGCTTCGTATTCTGCGACGTTGTTGGTGCAGTCAAACTTTAACTTGATAGCTATCGGGAAGTGTTTTCCATCAGGAGATACCAACACAGCTCCGATCCCATTACCAGACAAATTGATAGCTCCGTCAAAATACATTTCCCATACATCAGCTGGTTCCTTTTCTTCGCCATTGACTTTGTTAACATGCTCATCAGGGAACTCAAAATCCAAGGCTTCATAGTCTTGGATAGGGTTTTCTGCTAGGAGATCAGCGATTACGCTACCTTTTATTGCTTTCTGGGTCATATAGACAATGTCATATTGAGAGAGTATGAACTGCCATTTGGCTACCCTACCTAGCACAAATGGGCTTTCAAATACATACTTGATGGGATCCATCCGGGAGATGAGCCATGTCTTATGATTCAACATGTAGTGTTTAAGCTGATTTGCCGTCCAGGCCAACGCGCAACAAGTTTTCTCTAGGAAAGAGTACCTCGACTCGCAATCGTTAAATTTCTTGCTCAAGTAATAAATGGCCCTCTCCTTTCGCCCTGTATCGTCATGCTGCCCCAAAACACACCCCATTGAACTCTATTGGACTGCCATATACAGAATCAATGGCCTTCCTGCCACTAGAGGGATCAATATCGGCGGGTTTGACAAGTACTGTTTAATTTTTCTCGAAAGCCTCTTGACAAACTGAATCCCATTGATTGGTGTTGTTCTTTTTGAGTAGTCTAAAGATGGGTTCAGCTTTAGTAGTGAGATTGGAAATAAACCTCAAAATGTAGTTCAACTTTCCCAGGAAACTGCGCACCTCCATTTCTGTTTTTGGGGATGGCATTTCTTGAATGGCTCAAACTTTGTCTGGATCTACTTCTATTCCCTTCTCACTCACTATGAATCCCAACAGCTTTCCAGATCTAGCTCCAAACACACATTTGGCTGGGTTCAACTTTAGCTGATACTTTCTGAGTCTCTCGAATACTTTCCTCAGCACCTGTACATGGCTTTCTCCCTCCCTAGATTTGACGATCATGTCATCCACATACACCTCCACTTCTTTGTGCATCATATCATGGAATAACATGACCATAGCGCGTTGGTAGGTAGCCCCAGCATTCTTTAACCCAAATGGCATTACCCGATAATAGAATACCCCCCACTAAGTGATAAAAGCAGTTTTCTCTTTGTCTTGTTCATCCATGGGGATTTGATTGTACCCGGATGCCCCATCAATACACAAACATCTACCCAATCTTGCTTTATGTGTGGGAGAGGGAAATCATCCTTCAAGCTTGCTTTATTGAGATCCCTGTAATCAACACACACCCTGACTCTCCCGTCCTTCATCATTACTGGGACAACATTAGCTATCCATTGGGGATATTTGACTACTTCCAAAAACCCAGCATCATACTGCCTTTTGACTTCATCCCTAACTTTGAGTAACATGTCAGGGTTCGTTCTTCTTAGCTTCTGCTTTACTGGAATCGTCCCGGGAATTAGGGGAATCTTGTGTGTCACAATCTGAGGGTCTAAACCGATCATATCGTCATAGCTCCATAAAATACATCCAAGAATTCTTTGAGCAAACTGACCATATCTTCTAATTCCCCACTTTCCCTTAAGTTCCCTTTTTATTTCTTCTGTGCCTAGATTGATGGTATGCGTTTCATCCCCGCAAGGCACTAGGGAAGGTTCACCTCTCTCATCCCATTCTTCTATAGGTTCTTCTTTAGAGTCACTTGAAGTAATGGTAGTTGTGGGAGTTTCAAAATTAACGTGAGGAATTTTTGAGTCTATTGAATTATTAGGCGTTAATTGATGAATGATCCTGAAGAAACGAAAGTAGAATATATGATAAGAATGGATTTCAAGAGAAAAAGGGAAAGAGAATTGGATGTAAAATGCGCTATTAATTCATTAATATTTGTATCATAAAAAAAGGGTCCATTTATAGCATTACACTTGTCACCATGGACAAAATAATCAAGTGTAGATAACCAGAGGTACTTTACTCGAGATTAAGCACAGGAAGGTCCTCCGCTTCCAAATTGTCCAGTTTTTGTCCCTCAGCAGTCGGCGAGATCAGGGCTTCATATAGGGAGTCCAGTTGTATGACATCAACGGATGGCTCTTCGGGAGATTCTTCAGCTTCCTCTGGGTTTTCGATGACCGATTTGGTGAAGATGTCTGTGATCTTTGGGACAACTTTCATTTTCTCGACTTTTTAGTCAAATCTCTGATCCCGAAGGAGGTTCCTCTTCCAAAATCGCTTGTCCATATGGGCATCTTCCTCAAATCCCAGGCCGAAACAGCCAACCTTCTGGATAGTCGGTATGGGTTCAATAATCCCCTGTAATGTGGTGCCCAGCCCCTTGCCTATTTCATATCCTCTTTTAAGCATCACCTTGGCAACCATAGCCGTAGTCCCTTCATCCCTCAGGATCGTTTCTTGCAATTCTAGAGCCTGGAAAGAACTTTCCAAGGACTCTTCAGCTACTTCCACATAAGGAAGTGATTGCGGCTTAGTGACCAGCATGGCTTCCTCCCCCTTTACGGTGATGATCCTGCCATCGATGATATACTTAATCTTCTGATGCAAGGTCAAAGGTACGGCATTTGCTGAATGGATCCAAGGCCTCCCTAGCAGCATGGTGTATGCAGGTTCAATGTCCATCACTTGGAATGTGACGTTGAAAGTGCATGCCCTGATTTGAAGTAGCAAGTCAATGTCCCCCAGTACCTCCCTCCTTGTGCCGTCAAAGGCTCTTACCACCATGGCACTTTGATGCATGTTTGATCGGTCGACAGGCAGCCTTGCCAAGGTGGTATTGGGTAAGACGTTAAGCGCAGATCCATTGTTAATGAGGACCTTAGCAATTATACAGCCTTTGCATTTTACTATCACATGCAAAGCCTTGGTGTGTTTTAAGTCAGTCGGGTCTATCTCCTCTTCTGAGAAGGTGATAAAACTGGATGCCTGAATATGTCCCACTATCTTCTCAAATTGCCCCGGTGTGATATCGGGGTTTACGAAGGCCTGACCCAGAATCTTCTGCAGGGTTTGGCGAAGCACTTCTGAGCTCAAAATTAGTGACAGCAGTGAAATCTGAGCAGGCGTCTTCCTTAGCTGCTCAACAACATCGTATTCACTCTACTTCATTATTTGAAGCAACAGTTCCTCTTCTCCATTCGATCCAGCAGGTTCTCCTCTCTCAACTTTCTTAATCTCCTCTCCCGTGCTCTCTTGCGGCTCTCCCATTTTTACTTTCCTCTCTTCTTTTCCTTCTCGTCATCCCCATAACATCTCCCACTCCGGGTTATAAATTCTACCTCTGGTGGGGAGGAGTTACTGGTAGTGACAGACTCGGGGTTTGATTGGGAAGTAGCATTACCGAAGGGTTCGCCGTAAGTCATTCTGAAATGCTCATGAGGAGCGAAGCACGATTTAGGAGGTGTTAGGGAGGGGCATGGGTAAGGCTAGGAGTTGATGTACTACTCGATGCTCCTTGAGTGTAGACTTGGAAATTATAGTTCCAAGGCACAGCATGAGTGTTTGTGACAGGGAGCTGAGGCGGGGTTTGGATGACTGTCACTGGTGGTGGTGTTATTGGTGCATTGGGGGCGGAGAAGGTTAATCTGGGATTGGGGGTTGAAGTATTTTGACCGAATCTGATTGTATTTACTTCACCTTCCTCGATCGATCTCATTCTCCGTTGACATTTCAAAGTTTTGAGTGACAACATCCTCCGGACTTCTTATTTGAACTCCTCACAATTTCGCAGCTCATGGTTAGCCGCTCCTCCATGATAAGGGCATCCTGCATCATCTTCAGGCCCCGGTGTTTGAGGGGAGAGGTAACCTTCCCTCACTGTCATTGTAAAAATTTCCTCAAAGTGAGGAATCAGTTGATCTACCTCCAAGGTTGACCTTTCTTCTTCAGAGTCTATCATATTCACGCCATTACCTGTACCATGGTTGGGCAATGGGTTTGAAGTGACATTGGGGAAAGAGCCATTCCCTTCGATCTTCAACCATCCATTTCTGATTAGGGCTTGCACTCTTCCCTTGAGTGCCCCGCAGTTATCAATCGAGTGTCCAAGTGCCCAGGGAGATAGAGAGGGTGAGCGAAATGTAGAATAGGCTGGGGGTGATCCTCCAGCCGAATGACTTGTATTTTATTTTGATATGAAATGAAATCTCTTTTGTTCAATTTCTTGATAAGCTCGGAAAGTATCTAAATTGCATGAATGCTTGATTGCTTGAACGTATTGGGACATTTAACTTAACAGTATAAGAGGTCAGAAGAACATTTATGCATGAGATCAGCCTAAGCCAAAACCAAACACCGAGCAGAACTTTAGATCATTAAAATTGGAAAAAGGCTGGTTTTGAGTTAGATCGGAATCACCATTAAATCGGACTGATATCTTAAACTTTATTTTAAGTAATGTCTAAGATATACAAGTGAGGGACCCGATCTTAACGTTAGCTAAATAACTTCCAACTATATTTTGTAGGAAGAGATCGGAAATGAGATTGAATGGCCAGGAGACTGGGTGTTAGTTTGATTCTCTTTATGGAGATTTAATATTGGTTTGAGAGATCGGGACTGAGTTTGAACGACATGGAGACTTGACATTGGCTTAATCTCTCTGATGAGAGATCGGCAATGAATCGAATGACATGGGGACTTGGTGTTGGTTCGACCTTCTTTAGCGAGAGATCGAAAATGAGATTGGATAGCATGGAGACTTGATATTGGTTTGATCTCTTTGACGAGAGGTCAGAAATGAATCGACTAGATGGAGGATCGGTCTAGTGGAGATCGATTTCAAAGTCTATTGATTTCGGGGATCGGCCAAAATATGGTGTCGACATTTATTACATTAATTTCACTTAATTTAATTAACATTTTGGTCAAAAGTCAACTCTAAGTGTCTAATGACCAAAATGCCTCTCATCGGGTTATAGTCAATCTTTTTCTATAATGACCTTTAACTCTATAAGCCGATGGTCACTTTAATTTTTATACTACTTATTTCAAATTATTTTCACTTCATTTTTAATCCTCAAACTGGCTTTGAATAGTACTATTTATGGACTGAAAATAGTACTGTTTAGAGCTCAGAAGTTCAGGATGTTACATTCAAAGCCTGAGAATAATGTTCAACTTGAGGATATAAGGTACACTCCTTTCTTATTTATTTTTATTATTATTATTATTATTATTATTATTATTATTATTATTATTATTATTATTATTATTATTATTATTATTATTATAAAGAGAAGAGAAATATACAATGGAAATTTTTAAGTGCTAGCATATTTTAAAAAAATGCATATAATGAAGGGACACTTTGATACTTTAAGTTTGTACCTTGTATCTTCTCTTGATGATTATCCCTAAAAATACCACCCCCAAACTCATTTTCTTTAATTACTTTGGGTGTATTTCTTTCAATTTGAATAACAATAATGAAAAACTCGTATACCAGCATTTTTACATAAGATAGGCATCTCTTCACCCCTTATATATATATATATATATATTTTTTTTTCTTTTTCTCTTTCTTTTTTTTTTTAAATAATTGTGTACCAAATATTATGCATAATTATTCTCATGAAAAGGGTGGTAGTGTTTGGTTCATTGGCTAGGTAGCAGTAAGGATTTGCAAGAAAAATTTAGGTATAATGTAAGCTCAAAGGGGTTAGTAAGGATTAATTTAAATGAGGAGAAAAGGCTAAAGGTTTAAAATGAGAAGGTTTAAGTCAAAGAATGCCTAATCATTTCTCTTTTCAAGTACAAGCTGGTATTTCACCTCGAAAGATTTAGAAAATTTGTTCTAGGATTGGTGAGACATCATTTAACTACCTTTTATCCTATAAATCTCTCTAAACACTCCCATCTCCCAATGACTAGTTGGATGGCTTTTTGGCTAAGAAGATATAGGCAAAGATAAACACTTCGAAACTTTGCACCTCTTAGGGAAATTTTCAATCCACAAACTGAACTAAAGGTAAGCTAAATCACTCTTATAAGCAACTTCCCATAACTCAAAGGACTTGGCAAAAATTTTATTTCATGAATGCATGGTTCCTAAAAATGAAAAATGCATTAACTAAATATGAGAAATTTATATGCAAATTTTCTATATGGTTGCTATATGAAGTATATATGTATGCATGTATGTATGTGTGTGTAAAATATTTACAATATGAATGTATGATGTATGTATAATATGGAATGAAATGAAATGCACTTAGACTAAAAATGCTAAAAAAAATTTAAGCAAAAATAAGTAAAAATCTTATATACACCCCCAAACTCAAAATTGGACATTGTCCTCAATATCGAGAGTAGTGCATGGAAGAACCCAAATTGAAGATGAATAACCAGGCATAAATTAATTAAAAAAAGCAAAGGTGAAAGGGTACCTAGTATAGGGTAGTAATTTAGCAGCTTAAATGAGAAAGTAAGAGAAGATGCATATTGCATAAGTAAACTGCATAAGCAGATTGCATAAGTTGTGCAGGATATATGACTTTGAAATGAGTTGCATAAGCAATTGCACAAGCTGTGCAATATTCTAAAAAGCTGTAGCAGAGTTATATAACAAAAAAATAATTGAAAGCAACTGTGCATCAGGAAGAAATATACACAAGTATGCACAAATGAACATCAAAATCTATTGGAAAAGGTGAAAAACCAAAGTTAATATCCATTCATTTTATTTAGCAAACTAAATCAAAGCAAGCTAAATTTGTTCCAACAATCATAAAAATGTAAACACTGTACATAAAGGGAAAAACTATTTGAAGCTAAACAAGAATAAATCAAGAGTCAATCTATTTCAATGGCTTTGCCCTTGTCTAAAGAATCTACTGCTGAACTGGATGGGGGGGTGCTGCTATTGAGGTGGTGGCTAGGATGGGGGTGATAGAGGTGGAGGTGGCTGGGATAGGGTGATGGAGGTGGAGGTGGCATGCTCAGAAAAGTCATAAGCTACTTCATCATTTTTTTTAGCTAGTTCTGCTTATCCTTAGTCTCCATAATAAGGTAAAAAAGATGACCATGATGGTCTTTAAGGTTATCAAAACCAGAGTCAAGCTTCCTATCCACAAAATAAATATCGTCACAAAGTCTCTCCAGATAAGTAAATAGTGCCTTAGTGTTAAATGGAGGAGGTTTCGTAGAGGAAGAAGGCCCAGCTATAGATGGTGCTGGCTATGAAGATGTTGGTGAAACTGGCTGTGTAGCTGGAGTTTCTGGTTCTGTTGGTTCTATTACTGGTTGTACAGAAGGGATCTCTGGCTGTGCAGATTCAGTGGCTGACAAGTTGATTCCAGTTTTATAATAGATGAGGGGCATCGAAAAAGAGTGTGTCTGTAATAACAGGTAAGGGATGCTCTTCTGGATTAAAGCCAAAGTGTTTAGCTAGAATAGTTATCATTTCACCTATTACAATAGCACCTGTGGTTTTGCTAGCAATGTGCAACACATGTTCATAAAAGAAATACTCAGGAGCTAATTTGACTTTGCGGAAAGCACACCAAAGCATAAAGAGGTCATATTTTCCCATAGCACCAAAGCTAGTCCCTTAGCCTAAGATTGTATTAGTGATAAGCCTATGGATAAATCTCAGGGCTGGGTCTGTTATTTGGGATGCTTTTGATATGCCAGCGTGAAAACCTTGTGATTGGTTGGTAATGGCCTTCCAAAACTATCCATCATGCCAAACCCCTTTATCCAAAACTTCTGTATTTTGATAAGGGACCCTAAATAAACCATCAACAGCAATACCAAAGATAGTATGGAATTGGTCCAATGATAACTCTCTATCCTGCCCCAAACACCTAAATTTCATAAGTGGCTTGTAATCCTTCTCTTGCAGTTTTAAGGTGGCAGAAAATGAGAAAATAAATTCTAAAACTAGAGTTGGGTAAACTAACTCTTGTTTATGAACAAACTCCATCCAACCTAGCCCATCAAGATAAGCAACTATATTATCAAATAAACCAATAGATTTAAGTGCTTCCTCAAAAATGTATCTCGTAGCATGCACTTCCTTGTCCTTTAAGCACTTAAAATTGGCTCTGTGTATAGCATCAAGAATAGGCCAAGGCAATTTAATTACCTGTGTAGTTGTCACAGAAGGTTTCTTCTTGCTTGAAGAGTGAGATTTGACTTGTTGGCTAGGAGTGGAGGTGTTAGAACCCTTGGATTTGGAAGTAGCTATTTTAGGGGTTTTGGATGGAGGTTCAGAACTTGGGGTAGCAGATGGTGGTTCTTTCCTCTTTGTGGTTGGAGGTGAGGATGGAGTGGGATGAGTGCTTTTTGACCATATTTTTCTTTTATAGGTGGTTAGAGTTGAGGTGGGGGGAGGGGGTTATTGAGGAGGAGGGGATTCTGGGCCAGGTAGTTGAATAGCCAGAGGGGTGATTTGGAAAAGAGGGGAGTTGCGAGGAGAAGGAGGTGGGATTTCCATGGAGATTGAGAGATAGATAGGGGAGGAAAATAAAATAAATGGAAATGAAATTAGGGTTTGGGACAGCAAGAAAAAGGAAGAGGGATGGGAGGAATGCCAAGAAAAATGGAGAATGGGGTATCGTGAATAGTAGTGCCAAGAAAATGGGAAATGGAAAGTTAGGGTTGTGTAATTTTTTTGATTTACACAAGGTATGCGGCTTCTTGCACAAGGTGAATATGAAGGTGCACAAGTTATGCGGGTTCTTATGCAAGTTTTGGCAAAAATGAAATGATAGAAAAGTTAAGTGATGCGAAGTTGCACAAGTTATGCACTAAGTTGTGTAGGTTTCGGCAAGAATGAAAAATAAGGCAGCAATGAAACTTGAAAATTGCACAGGCTATGCAGTTTGCCCATGCACAATTCGATAGAAATAAAGATTTGTAAAGTGACATTGCAAACTTAGAAAATGCAAGGGAAAATGATTTTTTATGTTTAAACTCCATTAAAAATAGGAAGTTTCACCCAAGAAATACATGAATCATTAAAAACTAACATAAAAAAAAATGCATTAACAAATGCAAATCCAAATCAAATGTACAATTCTAGTTCATGATAGCAACATTTTTGGCATAAAAACCTGTGAACACTATCATTTCAATTCAAAACCTGTAGGTTGACATTGTACCACATCATAAACTTGGCAATAATGTACACCATTACACTACAATCAAAAAATTGCATTTATCAAACAAAATCAAACCATTCATTTCTGCCAGTCAAATGAAACAATATAGACTTGAATTACACAACCTAATTAAGTTTAGAACCATAAAAAAATAAACCACTCATCATAACATCAAAATCAAAAACATAGATTCATGAAGGTAATGCACCCAACCTCAATTAATAAGAACAGGTAGATTGTTGATAGCACAATTTGCAAAACCAGTATACAGATGTTGAATAACTGCTCTGCGCAAACTAAAGCTAATCTGCACAAGAGGAATTTGAATCTAATCAATCTAAACGGAGAGGAAAATTACAGCATAAGGTGAAAGACTACTCTCCAACAATGTAGCAGCCTCATTCCCTATCAAAATGCATCTACAAGAAAAATTCACCAATGTCAAAATTGAATCAGGGGTGTTTAAAACATAATAAAAAAATGCAAATAAAATGAACTAAAACAAAAATAAAATAAAAAGACTTGGGGTGCCTCCCAAGAATGCTAATTTATGATCCTTAGCTTGACCCTTAATGCACTGCTGCTAGGAAGAGGGTGTAGGATCTGAGAGCTTGCAATAGCCTGCTCCTTCAAGTGGCTCTCCAGTGATGTAGTGTTTCAACCTATGACCTGTGACACCGCTTACCCGTCTACAGTGTAGCCGAGCAAGATATGCCACGCAGTGTACCGGAACACCCTGTTTTAATTCAATCATTTTTATTCTTCCTAATTTATTTTTTTTCATAGTTATGAAGTACAATTTGTGAAATATAATTCATTTAAGTCATTTATTAAAATTATAATTTATTTGAGGTTCCGCAAATTTTATAGAAAATCCGACAGAGTGCCAGCTAAAAATGGATAAAACAGTTCTTCGGAACCTGTGAAAAACACTTCCAAAATTTTCAATCAATCCCAAACTCTATTTCATCAATAAAATCTCAATATTTCTCAAATATACTCCCATTTCTCATTCATTCATTTCATATGATATTCATATAAGAGTCATAAATAAATATTCACTTTTTCATTCATAAACACAATTTTCATTATTTACATCAATACCCAAAATATATTACATAAGTCTTAATTACACATGAGAAAATAAAATTTAATTATAAAATACCAAAATAAAACCTAGTATCCTACCAATGCACTGATGACGGTGAGGTGACACGGACACTATGCAGAGCTGCAGAAGGTCCCACCCAGTTTGTGGTCTACTAGGCTCTCGATCGGTCTCTACAGAACCTACGCGTGGCAAAAAGCAACGCGCTAAGCAATAATGCTTAGTGGTGTCAATAATAAAATAAAAAGAAATAATAAAAAATAAATATGCAGTGCATGTCTTGATGTCTTACGCAGACAATTTTTTATCATTATTAGTAATCTTATTTATTTTGTACTTGTTATATTCATAATTTCATTAAATTTATTCACTTTCATTTTTGGTTGCCCAAGTAACCTATACTGGATGACTGGACTGGATAAATGGGTAAACTAGCAATGGGTATCTAGTACCTCAGGCCGTCACACCATCGGTCACATATGCATCTCCCGGTGTGCAACAGAATGGCTAATAAGCTGTAATAACATTAGGCACAAGGCCAAGTATCAACACAATGTCAGAATGGTTAAAAGTCATAAAATCACAGAATGGCATAATACCATATGCAGTACTGCTAACTGAACCCTATTGGCATGCCAACCTATCCAAACCAATCTTGCTAGGTGTACTAGGGCATGTTACACTTTTAAATTGTACAATTCTTGAAATTTAAGTTTAGGTGTTACTATTCATTTCATTAGTCAACATTTCATTAGTCAACTAAAATATTGACTTTTGTATAGACAATAGGTACATTGGTTCTAATACTCCCAACATACCACATTTTGCATTCTAAAATTGTTGGTATTTGTTGCCAATACCATTTCTAAAGCTTAGTGTTAGTTATTCAAAATTTTCAGATTTCAAGCCTCATATTTACTGTTCCATTGGCCATTTATACAGTAGGAATTTGGCAAAATTGTCTTCATAAAAGTTGTTCCTTATTTCGTTTAGTTATATTTTCTTTTTTGAATTACTCCATTTGGAGTTTTGTAGCTCAAGTTATGGCCTAAAAACCATAACTGGCCGGATTGGACAGAATCTGAAATTCTGGGCAAAACTGGTTCTGCCAGATTTGGTAACCTAAGTTTGGTTGGCAATTTGACTAGGTTATGGCTAGAATTTGAATTTGTGTTCTTCATGAAAGTTGTAGTTCTATGTCTCAGCTTTCTTCTAGTAAAATTTTAGGTCAATTGGACCTTTCTACACTGAGTTATGACCAAATGAATAAACACTGTTCATTTAGTTATTTTGCCCAGGCAGAATGCAGGTCACCCAGATTAGGGAAATTTTTAGGTCAACTTGGTTTGATTTCTGGGCAAGGTTTCTATACCAAAGTTGTGCCATTATGTGTCTAGTTTCATGTCAAATTAGCCTTGTACCAATTAAACCTCTACAATTCCATTTATAACTGCCCAAACCTGCTGGACTCATGCTCAATCCTGCAGGTCAGCCAAGGCAGCTCACCCATACACAAATGCCAAGCCTCAACTCACTTCATTTCCTCATTATACACATTCAAATGGTCACTAATTGACCATTACAAGGTTAATGAACCATTACATGAGCAAACCCTAGAATTGTTAAAGTGTCTAATTTTTTTCATTTCATACATGCACAATTCTTGTATTTCACTTACTTAATTATGTTCAATACCCCATCCACTACCAAAAACTGCTCATAACCATTTTTCTACCAAGCAAAATCATCAAACCCTAGCTGTCAAAAATTGTAAGTTGCACACACACACTTGTTTGCTTTATTTCCTTATATTTCCTACACAATTCATGCCATTGAACATGAATTAAAGCAAAAGGAGTAAGAGTTAGACACTAACCTTGTTGGAGTAGAATTTCAAGCCAACTAAACTTGCTATTTCCTTCCTCTTTTGGCTGCCTAGAGGATGTTCAAGTTGCTAGGTAAATTTTTTATGAAGCTAGGTAAGGGTTTCAAGAGAGATTTGATGAGTTTGGGAGCTTCAGTGAGCTTTCATGGAGGAAATGGCTATGGGAGAAGAGGGAGACAGCTGGATTTGTTTGGAGCAGCTGATGACCTTTTTTTTTTGTTTATTCTTATCTCATTTTATTTATTTTAAATGGGCTTGATTAATTGTAATTGGTGGTAAGTGTTTAATGACATCATGGTGATGTCATAATTAGTTTTTTATCTCATTTTCTCTTATTTTCTTCTCTACTCATTTTCAATTTAATTTTTAACAATATTTATTCACATTTTGTGTCATGATAATTATTTACTTAACTGGACAAGTCGACCAAAAATCACCTCTGAAGGCGAAATGACCAAAATGCCCTCCGTTTGGCTTAACAGACCAAAATTGTCTATACCGATTGAAAAATTTTTCTAAGTATTTTCTTGGCATTCTAATGCCATAGGAACCTCAATGACCCTTCTCTGGAGTCTCAAATTTTATTTTATGAATTTTTCCTCGGGTCTAGGGCTCCTAGTTTCGAGAACCGCAACTTCCCACTAAACCGGTTACCCATCGCTAGGGCACCGGCTCATTTAACTTGGTTGTATTTTATTTCTAAAATTTTTCCTAAATTTTTCTTATTAATATTTCAGTTAATTATGGTTCTTCACTTTAGTTTAAATATTTTTCTGGACGTTCTAGCTGTCCGAACCTACACCGGTCACCGGAACAGTAAAATGTACGGAGTTGCTACAGGAAGGGTGTTACATGACCATTAACCTTAAAATCCCCTGATTTTTCACTCCAAAGTTCCACTGATCCATGAGGGAAAATCTTGACAACTCTGTATGGACTGGTCCATATAGACTTGAGTTTTCCGAGAAACATTTTCAATCTAGAATTGAATAATAAAACAAGATCACCTTCTTTGAACTCTTTCTTCCTAATATGCCTATCATGCCAAACCTTGGTCTTTTCCTTATAAATGCAAGCATTTTCATAGGCATCTCTTCTTAACTCCTCCAGCTCATTAAGTTGTAACAGTCTTTTTTCACCAGCCTGCTTAAGATTAAAGTTCAAAGTCCGAATAGCCCAATATGCTTTATGCTTTAGCTTTACGGGCATATGATAAGACTTGCCATATACTAACCTAAAAGGAGTAGTGCCTATGGGAGTCTTATAAGCAATTCTGTACGCCTACAAAGCATCATCCAATTTGATGGACCAATCTTTCCTAGAGCTATTTATTATTTTTTTTCAAAATGTGTTTGAGCTCCTTATTAGAAATTTCAACTTGACCAGAAGTTTGAGCATGATATGGAGTAGCAATCTTATGCACCACACCATATTTCTTCATTAGACTTTCAAATTACCTATTACAAAAGTGAGTGCTAACATCACTAATTATTGCCGTTAGAGCTCCAAATCTATTTAGAATAAACCTTTTTTAAGAATTTGATTACCACCTTAACATCATTAGTAGGAGTTGCGATAGCCTCCATCCATTTTGATACATAGTCAACTCCCACTAGAATGTATCTGTTGCCATAAGATGGTGGAAATGGGCCCATAAAATCTATCCCCCATATATCAAATAGCTCAATCTCCAAGATGCCGTGTTGGGGCATTTCATCTCTCTTCGACAGATTTCCACTCCTTTAGCATTTATCACATTTTGACACAAATTCTTTAACATTCTTGAAAAGATTTGGCCAAAAGAAACCAGCTTGTAAAATTTTATCAGCAATCTTGGAAACTCCCAAGTGTCCTCCATAATCTAATGCATGACAGTGATGCATGGCATTCTAAATTTCTTCCTCAAGAATACATTTTCTGATCAATCCATCCCCACATCTACGGAACAATAAGGGCTCATCCCAAGTGTAAAATTTTGCTTTATATAGAAACCTCTTCTTTTTCTACCATTTCATTTCTAGAGGTAGCACTCCATAAGATAGATAGTTCACCAAATTTGTATACCACGACAATTTAGCAATAAGAGAGAAAAGTTGCTCATCTAAGAAAAACTCATCAATAGGAATCGCATCCATTTCCTCATTATCCACCTTTAACCTGCTTAGATTATCTACAACTACATTTTCAGCTCCCTTCTCATCTCTAATTTCCAAATCAAACTCTTGTAGCAGTAGAATCAACCTAATGAGCCTAGGTTTAGCCTCTTTCTTATGTAGCAAATACCTAAGGGCTGTTTGATCTGAAAATACTACCACCTTTAAATCAATAATGTAAGGTCTGAACTTTTCCAATGCAAAAAAAATGGCTAGGAATTCCTTTTCAGTAGTTGCATAATTAATCTAAGCGTCATCCAGTGTTCTACTAGCATAATAAATAGCATAAGCCTTCTTGTCTTTTCTTTGGCCAAGAACTGCTCCAATTGCATAATCGCTAGCATCACACATAATTTTAAAAGGAAGACTCCAATCAGATGGTTGCATGATTGGTGCAGTAATAAAAGCTTCTTTTAACCTATAAAAGGCATCCAAACACTATTGGTCAAATACAAATGGTGTACCATGACTTAGTAAATTAGACAAAGGTTTAGCTATTTTAGAAAAATCTTTAATAAAGCACTTATGGAACCCAACATGTCCTAAAAAACTTCGAACTCACTTGACATTGGTTGGTGGGGTTATCTTTTCTATGACTTCAACCTTAGCTTCATCAACCTCTATTCTCCAGCAAAACACCAAATGTCTAAGCACTATCCCTTCCTAAACCATGAAATGACACTTTTCCCAGCTGAAAACTAAGTCAATATGTAACACCCAAATCCTATCCGCAGCTAGAGCAGTGTGTACATGCCCTCGAGACACACCCAAGAGTATATCTCAAGGGTTAACACTCTTTCTCCAGGGTGATGATTGGTTTCCTTTAATTCCCATTTATGTTTCATTTATAAGGAAAATAGTGGAATGTTTAAAAAATTTTAAATTTATTTAAATCATAAGTAAATTAATTCATAATTGCTTTATTTATTTGGAATTTCTCAAATGGTGAAATTTAATTTAAAATTTTGACAGAAAACGGGCAGAGTTTCCCTTAATATTTTAATAATTGTAAGTGACCTGTGAGTATCCCTGTCAACATTTATCATATCAATCCACTATACATGTGAAACCTATATGGTTCATCCACAACCTATATCACAATACTATTAAGGTATATATACATCTCATGCAATAAAATAATTTAATATATTTGGGAAATTCTCATTATATGATATATGAAAAATATTTACATCGCAAAACTTGTACAATTTAAATAATTACACATTAAAGGATTATATTCCCAATCAAAATGACTAGTACAATGTAATCTTCTAATGTGTACAAAAATTATATCTTGTCTTCTCTTGTCTTGAGCAAATTATCTCTCTTGGCCTTCACCCTCGTGTCGACTCTTGATCTTTACTTTTATTACCTACGGAAAGTCCAAACAACTCTTCGCTAAGCAACATGCTTAGTGGTGCTATAAATTAATGATTTTATGTCATGCAATATGGATATATGAAAATTCATAACAATGGTGTAACTATATTTCCAACAATCCTAATGAGCCCATAGAATGCACCATTTTTACAACCCAACATAATATGCCATAATATTCAGTCACAAACCTCAATTATTCAATATAATAATTATCCACAATCAAAGCAAAGCATTTATAATATCATAGTTACACAGCCTTTTTCATTTATCTTCCTTAGCCCACTTACAATACCTAGGCAATATATGTGACAAGTATCCTCATGACTCTTAGCTAAGCACCATCCTCTTAGCATAAAGCCAAGCATAATCCTCATGGCATATGGCCAAGTGTAGTCTTCATGGCATGTAGCCAAGTTATTGTGCACAATCTTAGTTATTGACTAGTCAATTCCTCATGTCACCTATCCCTAGACTTGCAATGGGCAAACACACTTTCAATACTACATGTATTTAGCTCAAGTAGGGCAACACTTATTAATTTCCCCTTAATTATCACTCATACATAAGCAAATTCATCAAAATTTCACAAATGAGATTTTCAGTCAATTCTGGTAGCTAGATATAGTGAATTCAAAAATTTATCAAAAATTATAGAAATAGAGTTTCATTACCAAACTTTCCAGAATTCAACCTTCATATGTCTATTTCATTTTCCAATTTGAATCACATTAAAATCATATCAACGTTTCAAGATACAAATAAAAATGTATAACCTGTTCCAATTCCATTCACACTTAGAGCAGTAACAGGACATATAACAATTTCCCCATACAAACAGCAAAATTAGTTCTTGGCCATAACTAAAAAGTTTTAGGGCACTTAATAAAATTTCAACAGTTCAAGAATCACCCTATTTCAAGTTTTGTAGCTCAAGTTATGAATTTTTGAAATAGGTTATCCTGTTCTGGAAATTTCCAGGCCAATTTTCTAGTCTTGGGCAACAAAAAGTTTTTCCCTCAAACACCACCTTAACAGGGGAAATGGGTCTAGCACAAAACTACAAAGTTTTAGCACAATCTTTAAGCTTTTCCTAGACATAAGAATCATAACAATTCAATATTCTTAACTCAAGTTATGAATTTTCAAATTTGACTATTCCAGCAAAATCCTAGTAGCAGTTTTAGTTTTCCAGCACTCCTAACAAGTTTCTAACTACTTCTAATTTAGTGTGTCCAAGAAATCTTCACTTGTACATGGCAAAAGACATGAAATATAGCACTAACCTTGATGAAGACCAGCTGCTACCCTTTTCTCTACTAGCCTCAACAAAATTCTTCAAGCAATTAACTTCTTCAACCTTGAATCTTCAACCTTTCCTTGCTTCCTTCTCTTTGCCCCTCAAAATTGGTATGACTCTAGGGTTTCGGCTTGTGTTTCCTCTTCAATTTTGGAGAGAATTTGGCTATTGAAGGAAAGAAAAGAAGATGAGGAAAAGTTAATGAAGGTTGGCCGACTAAAGTGGAAAGATAAGGGAGAGAATTTTTTTTTTTATCCATTGGTCCTTCACCTCTTTTAACCATTAGTCTATAAGATATTTCTAGTATTTCTAGTTCTCTCCCCAAAACTTTGTATTTAATTTAAGTTAGTCCTTAAATCCTTTTATTTGCCCCTAAAGTTTTTAATGAATTCAACTTGGTCAACCTCCCTAAGTGTAAGTGGAAGCAAATCTCTACACATGCAATAAATTGTACAATTCATATGAGTACCCTCTATAATTAATTTGGACATACTTACTAAGAAATTGCACTATTTATATGAATACTCATTAAGATAAGTTTTCAATCATTTCCAAACTCTATTTTATCAACAAAGTCTCAATATTTCTCAACAATACTTCCATTTCTTATTCATTCATTTCACATGATATTCATATACAAGTCATAAATAAAAACTCAATTTTTCATTTATAAACACAAATTTCCACTATTTACATTAATACCAAAATATATTACATAAGTCTCAATTATGCATGAGAAAATAAAAGTTATTTACAAAATACCAAAATGAAACCTAGTGTCCTACCAATGCACTGAAGTCGGTGAGGTGACACGGACACTATGCAGAACTGTAGATGGCCTCACCCAGTCTGTGGTCTACTGGGCTCTCTGTCAGTCCCTTCAGAACCTACGCGTGGCAAAAACCAACACGCTAAGCAATAATGCTTAGTGGTGCTAATAATAAAATAAAAAGAACTAAAAGGAAGTAAATATGTAGTAAATGTATTAATGTCTCATAAAGACAAATTTTCGATAATTATTTGTGGTCTTATTTATTTAGTTATTAGTATATTCATTATTTCATTAAATTTATCAATTTTCATTTTTGGTTGCCCAAGTAACCTATACTAGATGACAAGACTGGATAAACGGGTAAACTGGCACTGGATATCAAGTACCAGGGGCCGTCACACCATCGATCACATATGTATCTCCCGGTGTGCAACAGAATAGCTAATAAGCTGTAATAAACATTAGGCACAAGGCCAAGTATCATCACAATGTCAGAATGGCTAAAAGTCATAAAATCACAGAATGGCATAATGCCATGTGCACTACTACTAACTGAACCTTATTGTCATGCCAACCTATCCAAACCAATCTTACTAGGTGTACTAGGCATGTTACACTTTTAAATTTTACAATTCTTGAAATTGAAGTTTAAGTGTTACTATTCATTTCATTAGTCAACTAAAATGTTGACTTTAACATATACAATAGGTACATTGGTTCTAATATTATCAACATACCACATTTTGCATTCTAAAGTTGTTGGTATTGGTTGCCAATACCATTTCTATGCTTAGTGTTAGTTATTCACAATTTTCAGATTTCAATCATTAAGTTTACTGTTCCATTGGTCATTTGTACAGTAGGAATGTGGCAAAATTGTCTTCATAAAAGTTGTTTCTTATTGTATCTAGTTACATTTCTTTTTTTGAATCACTCCATTTGGAGTTTTGTAGCTCAAGTTATAGCCTAAACACCATAATTGGTCGGATTGCAAATTTTCCAGATTTTCTGGACATAACCAAATCTACAGTGTTTGGTACACTGAATGCAGGTCAGTTTTTGAACATGTTATAATCAAAATTTGGGTTTGGTTTCTTCATGAAAGTTGAGGTCTATGTCTCAGCTTTCTTCTGATAAAATTTTAGGTCAATTAGATCTTTCTACACTGAGTTATGACCAAATGAATAAACACTATTTATTTGGTCATTCTGCCCAGGCAGAATGCAAGTCACCCAGATTAGGGTAATTTTTAGGTCAACTTAGCTTGGTTTTCTGAGCAAGGTTTCTTCACCAAAGTTGTGCCATTATGTGTCTAGTTTCATGTCCAATTGGCCTTGCACCAATTGAACCTATACAACTCCATTTATGGCTGCCTAAACCTGCTAGACTCACAACTAGTCCTGCAGGTTACCAAGGGCAGCATGCCTAAGTTCAACTCCAACATCCTTACTCACTTCAATTCCTCCTTACACACATTCAAATGATTACTAATTGACCATTACAATGTTAATATACCATTACATAAGCAAAACTCTAATTTTTCACAAATCCTAATTCCCAAAGTGTCCATTTCATGCTATCCATGCAATCTAACACATCCAATCACAAATACCTACTAAGCATCTCTAATAAACACATTTTATTTCATTTAAATTCATCAATTCCCATAGGTACACATGCTGACCAAAATTCTTCTTCCATCAAACATGAATAATTTTTCAATTTTTTTTCTTGTAATTCTTTCCATTTTCATGCTCAAATTTAAGTTTACTAAAAGAATATGGAAGAAAGTAGCACTAACCTTGACTTGGCTCTTTCTCTTTCTTGTCAAATTCAATTTTTCTTCAATCTTTTACTTTCAATCTTCTTACCATAAGCAAATATAAAGTTTTTGTTTTGGAAACTAGCTAATTTATGGAGATTTATCAAGGATTTAAAGCTTGAGAATTGAAAGAAAATGGAGGGAAAGTGGGAAGAGGGGTTCGGCCATCATGAAAATTAAGGAAGAAGATGGTGTTTTTAAATTAATTTTGACTCATTTTTATGGTCTTCTTTATCTCTTAATGAGCATTTGTTAATTCCCCATTGGTCTTCACTTTTTATGATGTCATTATTTCTATTAAATTTTCTTCTTTTCCTTTCTTCTTTCTTTAACTCATTTCTAATTAAATTTTTACCAATATTTATTTATATTTTAGATCATAATAATTATTTACTTAACTGGATAAGTCAGTCAAAAATCATCTCTGAAGACGAAATGACCAAAATACCCTCCGTTTGGCTTAACAGACTAAAATTGTCTGTACCAATTGAAAAACTTTTCTAAGCCTTTTCTTGGCATTCTAATGCCATAGAAACCTTAATGACTCTTCTCTGGAGTCCCAAAAATTATTTCATGAATTTTTCCCTAGGTCTGGGGTTGGTAACTGTCTTTACCGATACTTTCCCGTACGGTCACCCATCGCTAGGGCACCGGCTTATTTAACTTGGTTGTATTTTATTTCTAAAATTTTTCCTAAATTTTTCTTATTATTATTTGAGTTATTTATGACTTCTCACTATAGTCTAAATATTTTTTCAAACGTTCTAGCTGTCTGGACCAACACTGGTCACCGAAACAGTAGAATGTACGGAATTGCTACAGTGAGGGTGTTACAATTCTTCCCCTCTAATAAAAATTTCATCCTCAAAATTTATCAGGCATTGGTATCCGAGCACGGTTTAGGCGTTCTTAGGCATAGATAGATGGAAAGGGATAGTGTGCATAAAATGCATTGCATTCATATGAGTCGAGGTGACACTAATGCAGATCTATTTTTTTGGTCATTTTAGGTTAAGGTATGGACTCAAAATCGCAGAGGGCAGTAAAAGAAGAAGTAGTAAGCCATATCCCGACTAGGAGTGATATTGGAAATAGGGGAGGTCCTACTCCAGCAGTGCAAGAGGTGCCTGTACAACCCCAACAGGCCTTGTTTGTGCAGATGACTGAATTCTTTCGACAGATGACTGGGGTTACTCCACCACTGCCTCAATGTGACACCCCTTACCCGTCTACAGTATAGCCGAGTAAGATATGCCACACAGTGTACTAGAACACCATATTTTATTTCAATTATTTTTATCCTTCCTTATTTATTTCTTTCATAGTTATGAAGTACAATTTGTGAAGTATAATTCATTTAAGTCATTTATTGAAATCATAAATTTATTTGAGGTTCCGTAAATTTATAGAAAATTCGGTAGAGTATCGACTAAAAAAGGAGAAAACAGTTCTTCGAAACTTGTGAAAAACACTTCTAATAAGTTTTCAATCATTCCCAAACTGCATTTTATCAACAAAGTCTCAATACTTCCATTTCTCATTCATTCATTTCATATGATATTCATATACAAGTCATAAATAAATACTCAATTTTTCATTTATAAACACAAATTTTCACTATTTACATTAATACCAAAATATATTACATAAGTCTCAATTATACATGAGAAAATAAAAGTTATTTATAAAATACCAAAATGAAACCTAGTGTCCTACCAATGCACTAAAGTCGGTGAGGTGACACAGAAACTATGCAGAATTGTAGATGGCGTCACCCAATCTGTGGTCTACTGGGCTCTCTGTCAGTCTCTCCAGAACCTACGAGTGGCAAAAACCAACGCACTAAGCAATAATGCTTAGTGGTGCCAATAATAAAATAAAAAGAACTAAAAGGAAATAAATATGCAGTAAATGTATTGATGTCTCATGCAGACAAATTTTCGATAATTATTTGTGGTCTTATTTATTTAGTTCTTAGTATATTCATTATTTCATTAAATTTATCAATTTTCATTTTTGGTTGCCCAAGTAACCTATATTAGATGACTGGATTGGATAAACGGGTAAACTGGTACTGGGTATCAAGTACCTCGGGCCATCACACCATCAGTCACATATATACCTCCCGGTGTGTAACAGAACAGCTAATAAGCTATAATAAACATTAGGCACAAGGCCAAGTATCATCACAATGTCAGAATGGCTAAAAGCCATAAAATCACAGAATGGCATAATGTCATGTGCAGTACTGCTAACTGAACCTTATTGGCATGCCAACCTATCTAAACCAATCTTACTAGGTGTACTAGGGCATGTTACACTTTCAAATTTTACTATTCTTGAAATTGAAGTTTAAGTGTTACTATTCATTTCATTAGTCAACTAAAATGTTGACTTTAGCATAGACAATAGGTACATTGGTTCTAATATTCCTAACATACCATATTTTTCATTCTAAAGTTGTTGGTATTGGTTGCCAATACCATTTCTAAGCTTAGTGTTAGTTATTCACAATTTTCAGATTTTAAGCATTAAGTTTTCTGTTCCATTGGTCATTTGTACAGTAGGAATTTGGCAAAATTATCTTCATGAAAGTTGTTTCTTATTGTGTCTAGTTACATTTCTTTTTTTTAGAATCACTCCATTTGGAGTTTTATAGCTCAAGTTATGGCCTAAACACCATAACAGGCCGGATTGCAAATTTTCCAGATTTTCTGGACAGAACCAAATCTACAGTGTTTGGTACACTGATTGCAAGTTAGTTTTTGAACATGTTATAATTAAAATTTGGGTTTGTTTTCTTCACGAAAGTTGTAGGTCTATGTCTCAGCTTTCTACTGGTAAAATTTCAGGTTAATTAGACCTTTCTACACTGAGTTATGACCAAATAAATAAATACTATTCATTTGGTCATTTTGCCCAGGCAGAATGCAAGTCACCTAGATTAGGGTAATATTTAGGTCAACTTGGCTTGGTTTTCTGAGCAGGGTTTCTTCACTAAAATTGTGCCATTATGTGTCTAGTTTCATGTCCAATTAATCTTGCACCAATTGAACCTATACAACTCTATTTATGGCTGCCCAAACCTGCTAGACTCACAACCAGTCCTGCAAGTTACCAAGGGCAGGATGCATAAGTTCAACTCCAACATCCTTACTCACTTCAATTCCTCCTCACACACATTCAAATGGTCACTAATTAACCATTACAATGTTAATATACCATTACATAAGCCAAACTCTAATTTTTCACAAACCCTAATTCCCAAAGTGTCCATTTCATGCTATCCATGCAATCTAACACATCCAATCGCAAATACCTACTAAGCATCTCCAATAAACACATTTTATTTCATTTAAATTCATCAATTCCCATAGGTACACATGCTGACCAAAATTCTTCTTCCATCAAACATGAATAATTTCTCAATTTTTTCCTTGTAATTCTTTCCATTTTCATGCTCAAATTTAACTTTACTAAAAGAATATGGAAGAAAGTAGCACTAACCTTGACTTGGCTCTTTCTCTTTCTTGTCAAATTCAATTTTTCTTCAATCTTTTACTTTCAATCTTTTTACCATAAGCAAATGTGAAGTTTTTGTTTTGGAAACTAGCTAATTTATGAAGATTTATGAAGGATTTAAAGCTTGAGAATTGAAAGAAAATGGAGGAAAAGTGGGAAGAGGGGTTCGGCCATCATGAAAATTAAGGAAGAAGATGGTGTTTTTAAATTAATTTTGACTCATTTTTATGGTCTTCTTTATCTCTTAATGAGCATTTGTTAATTCCCCATTGGTCTTCACTTTTTATGATGTCATTATTTCTATTAAATTTTCTTCTTTTCCTTTCTTCTTTCTTTCACTCATTTCTAATTAAATTTTTATCAATATTTATTTATATTTAGATCATAATAATTATTTACTTAACTGGACAAGTCGGCCAAAAATCATCTCTAAAGACGAAATAACCAAAATGCCCTCCGTTTGGCTTAACAGACTAAAATTGTCTGTACCGATTGAAAAATTTTTCTAAGCCTTTTCTTGGCATTCTAATGCCATAGAAACCTTAATGACTCTTCTCTGGAGTCACAAAAATTATTTCATGAATTTTCTCCCGGGTCTGGAGTCGGTAACTGTCTTTACCGATACTTCCCCGTACGGTCATCCATCGCTAGGGCACCAGCTCATTTAACTTGGTTGTATTTTATTTCTAAAATTTTTCCTAAATTTTTTTTTATTATTATTGGAGTTATTTATGACTTTTCACTCTAGTCTAAATATTTTTTCAAATGTTCTAGCTGTCCAGACCGACACCGGTCACCGAAACAGTAGAATGTACGGAAGTACTACAGTAAAGGTGTTACAATGGAAGTGGAAAATGGTCTTTTATAGTGGCATTATTCAATTTTCTATAATCTATGCACATTCGCCAATTAGACACTGTTCTGGTGGGAACTAATTCATTATTCTTATTTTTTACCACTGTTATTCCACCTTTTTTAGGGACCACATGCACTAGACTCACCCATATACTGTCTGAGATAGGATATATTATTCATGCATCAAGCAACTTTATAATTTCCTTTTTAACCACTTCTTTCATATTTTCTAATGTTCAATAGATGGTTTACAAATTTCCTCCAGATAATTCTATACATGTAAAAATTTAGACTTATTCCCTTAATGATATCTATTGTGTATCCCAAAACCTTCCTATATTGACTCAACACTATTAACAACTTATCAATCTCTAAAGTGCTCAAATTTGCATTAACAATTACTGGATGGGGATTTGGAAAAACCCCAAATATCCATCTAAATAGCAAAAATGAGAATGTCTTGCCAGTCTTTCTAACATTTGATCAATGAATGGAAGTGAAAAATGGTCTTTTATAGTGGCATTATTCAATTTTTTATAATCTATGCACATTCGCCAATTAGACACTATTCCGGTGGGAATTAATTCATTATTCTTATTTTTTACCATTGTTATTCTACCTTTTTTAGGGACCACATGCACTGGACTCACCCATATACTGTCTGAGATAGGATACATTATTCATGCATCAAGCAACTTTATAATTTCCTTTTTAACCACTTCTTTCATATTTTCTGATGTTCAATAGATGGTTTACAAATTTCCTCCAAGATAATTCTATACATGCAAAAATTTAGACTTATTCCCTTAATGTTATCTATTGTGTATCCCAAAACCTTCCTATATTGCCTCAACACTCTTAACAACTTATCAACTTCTAAAGTGCTCAAATTTGCATTAACAATTACTGGATAAGTTTCATTAGGGCCAAGAAATTCATACCTGAGCTAAGAAGGAAGTTGTTTAAGTTCTACCTCAGGTGCATCTTCCTCCTTGAATGATGATTGCTTAAATTCAACTTTTACCTCTTGTGTATGTTGAAAAACTGATACTGAGGTAAATGGTGGACTGCTCTCTGAGTGTTGAGCGAATGTAGCTACACTAGGATTATCATGATCTATGCTTCCTCCATGAACTAAGCAATTTTCAAGTGGATCTTTCGGATATCTCTTTCTAAAATGCTCCTTAAGAAGCTCATCAATGATATCAATTATCAAACTAGAATCAACTTCAGAATGATGTTTCTTCATGGTGTTATTAATATTGAAAACCAATTGATCTTCATTGACTCTAAGAGTCAATTTTTCACCTTTGACATTAATTAATGCTCCTACTGTAGCTAAAAAAGTCCTCCCAAGAATAATTGGAATATTAGCATCTTATTCCATGTCCAGAATGACAAAATCAACTGGTATATAGAACTTTTCAACCTTCAAAGGCACATTCTCTAAAATTCCTTCTGGATACTTAATTGATCTGTCAGCTAGCTAGCTTAAGATCTCCCATGTTGAGCTTTTCATATATGGAGAGGGGCATAAGGCTGATACTAGCTCCTAAATCACATAAAACTTTTGTGGAACATGATTCCCCAATGTGGCATGGAATTGAAAAACTCCCTGGATCCTTGAGCTTTAGAGGGAGCTTCCTTTGAAGTATGGCACTACACTCTTTTGTTAAGGCTGCAGTTTCATGATCTTCAAGTCTCCTCTTGTTTGATAGTATTTCTTTCAAGAATTTTGCATAAGATGGCATTTGTGAAAGAGCATTAATGAAAGACATATTTATGTATAGTTTCTTCAAGACCTCTAAAAACTTCCCAAATTGCTTATCAAGTTTGGCTTTTTAAAATTTTTGTGGAAAAGGAAGTTGTGGTTTGTAAGGCTTTGACTCTTTTTTCTCTTCAACTTCCTCATTTCTCTTTCTTGAACTTTCTTCTTTTTCTTTCTCTTGTTTTTCGCTCTCATCAACTTCTTTCTCATTTTCTCTTTTCTCACCCTTTTCACTCTTTTTATTATTTACCACCTTCCCACTCCTTAGTGTGATAGCTTGGCAATGTTCTCTTGGGTTTTCTAGCTGACTTGGAAGCTTTCCCATAAACTTGGTACCTGAAGAGGATGCTTGTTGTGCAATTTGGTTCTCTAACATTCTGTTATGTGTTTGCAGTTGTTCTAACCTTGCTTTCATCTCTCTCATCTCTTCATCAAGCTTAGTTTGATTGGCAAGAATTTGTTACAATAGTGCTTTTGCAATAGAACCTTGCTCTTACTGTCTTGGTCGAGGTGTAGGATATGTATTCCTTTGCTGAAATCCAAGCAACTGTTGCCTATTCTGTTGATATGGATTTCCTTGTTGTTGTGGTTGAAATTCTGATTTGGTCCTTGGTTTTGCTGATTTCCCCATGAAAAATTAGGATGATTCCTCCAAGCTGGATTATATGTTTGAGAATAAGGGTTACCCATCTGCTTATTTCCATAATTACCAACATATGCAGCATGTTCTCCATAATCTTCTCCACTGCACATTATCCCTTCTGCATAAGCAACTTGTTAATAATTTCCCAAGGATGATGATGAGGTACCCAGCATGCTTAAATCTTCCATTTTCTTTGCCAAGACATTTGTAAGTGCATCGAATTTGGCATTGATCATATTGAATGGATCAAGATCGTACATTCCAGTAGCTTGTCTCTTTTGTGTTGGAGCTGGCCCTCTTGGACTACTCCAAATATGAGTATGCTTTGTAATTTTCTCCAATAACTTATAAGCTTCATCTTCATGCTTCATAATGAACTCTCCACCTGTTTGAGCATCAATAATCCCTCTAATAGCAGGAGTGACATTTGTATAAAAATTTTGATTTATCATCCATTTTGGAAGGGCATGATGTGGACATTATCTCTTTAACTCCTTCCATCTCATCCATGACTCATAGAGGGTCTCATATTCTCTTGGTCTAAAAGCTGTCATTTGATTCCTTAATTCTTGTGTTTTTCTAAGTGGAAAGTATTGTGCAAGAAATGCATCAGTGAGCTACTCTCAATTTGTAATTGAATTGTGTGGTAGAGAATCAAGCCAATCCAACGCCCTATCTTTCAAAGAGAATGGAAATAACTTCAACCTTGCTGCATTATCAGATACTCTAGGTTGCTTTTGCATATCACAGATTATAGCAAATTTCTTAAGATGAGTATGAGGATTTTTTGAAGGATGACCTCCGAATTGAGAATTCTAAGTCATTTATAGTACTCCAAAATCCATCTTATAGCTGTTTGCATCTATCCTTGGTCTTGCAATGCTTTCTCTCAAATCATCAAAACGAGGGAATGCATGATCCATCATACTTCCCCAAGGCACATTAGCATTTACAACTTCTTCCCCTCGAGCTTAATTTTCATTATTTCTATTATTTTTAGTATTACCACCACTAATTCTAACTCTTTCTTCAGCCATTTCTGGTTCAATTTCAGTTGCTCTTAAAGCTTCTTTTCTTCTTTTGGTCTCTTTCTTGTTGGCTCTATAAAACTTCTTAATTTTAGGATTGAATAATAGAGATGTGCCACTTGTGCTTTTAGCTCTTCTCATAAAAAGATTAAAAAGTACCTAAAAAGAACAAACAAACACAAAGTGAAAAGATACTAAATATAAAAATTATAAACACCTAAAATAATCAAGAATTCAATCATAAACAAACAACTCCCTAGTAACGGCACCAAAAACTTAATGTAGCCCAACCGCAAGTGCATGGGTCGCACAAGTAGTATATATAAGATATCGTTCCCTCGAAGAGTTGTATTAATAATTGAATTTTTGATAATTCAATATAAAATTAAGTAATTTTACCTAAAATTAAACTAAAAGGTAATTAAAGGAAGAGATTAGGGATTAAGTGGTGTAATAGCAAATTCAACTCAGAAATAATCTAAATGGAAAATTTAACTAAAATTGTAGGAAATTGACACAACAAATGAAATAAGATTAGAATTAAAGTATTAATCAATTAAATTCAACTAACAATCAATAATAACAATAAAGCGATTCTGGAGTTTAGGGTTCATATTCAAGTTATTTTAGAATTTTAAATTGGTTCTCCAAACACATGGAAATTATAGGTTTCAAGGAGATTGATTCTTAAATCCTTTTAATACTCTTTCGAGTGAGATAATGAGTGTTCTAATTAACTCAATCCTACTTTAGTGGAGTTGAAATTAACTAAAACCCATTAGGTTCCTTAATCAATCTATTAATCTTCTTAATCCTCAATCTATTTCTAGATCTAAGTTAATTAAGTCAAATTTCTTGATTATTTATTTTAAGGTTTTCTCCTTTTGGTGCTTCAACCAAGGATTATAAACAATACTTAATAGGATCCTACACTAAGTATGTCATTTGGCATGCAAGAAATGAATAAAACCTCATAAAAGCCATGAAATATGGATTACCCAACTAATAATTCACAAAATATCTTAAATGTTACGTACCCAAACTCTAGAATCTTAGAGAAACTACTCACTATCCATATTTAATACAAAGGATTCTAAACAAAAATGGAAATAAATCATGAAAATAAACTAAGAACTAAAAAACCCAATAAAAGAAATATAGAAGAAGTTTCCAAATTTGCCCAAGGAATAGAAGAATGTTGGCTGCTACTTCCTTTTCTATGTCTTCCTTCCTCCCTCCCTTTCTACCTTCTCCAAATGAGGTGAAAAGTGTCTATTTATATTCTCTGACAAAAGCCCTAAAATGGTGTGCGTGTGTGAGGTAACAATTCATGTGAGAGAATCTCCTTTCTAGCTCATTTATGAAGATGTGCACAGGTTATGCAAGATCTTGTGCAATTCTGATAGTTTCTAGAGGCTTCCCGTGAAGTTGCACAAGCTGTGTAGGTTGCTTGTGCAAGTTCCTGCATGCTTTAAAGTCTTCTATGAAAGTGCACAGCTAAGCTGCACACGTTATGCAGCAAGTTGTGTAAGTTTCGGCCAGTTAGGACATTTTTCCGTGAAGCTGCATAAGGAGTTGCACAAGTTATGCAGCTGGTTGTGCAAGTTTCGGCCATTTGGAAATTCCTTCTGTGAAAGTGCACAAGAGAAGGCGTTAAATTACACAAGTTATGGGGCACATTGTGCAGATTTCAGCAGGCATAAGATTTCTTTCGTAAAGCTATGCAGCATGTTGCGCACTTTTTGGGAGGTTCACAATTTCTTCTGATTCCTGTGCAAAAATTGCATAGCCTGTGCAACAAATTGTGCAGATTCAGCAACTTCATATTCTTCAATTTTTAAGCTTCATTTTAGCACATTTAGATCTGGAAATCACTTCTTACTTGCACAATTACTTTTTAATCCCTCAAAAACACCATTTTATTTATAGAATAAAAGAAAAAAAATATAAATTAGTCCAAAAATTGACGATTATGAAAAATTAACTAAATAAGTAATAAAATTAATTAAAAATGACTAATAAATTAATAAAATGATTATGAAATATAATCTAAATGACTATATAAAATGCATATATCAATATTTAATAAGACACAAATACAGATGTCATATATGCATAGTTATTTACATATAAATAACTTTCTAATGATATTAACAAATATATATATATATATATATATACAAAATACCACAAGTGAAATAAAACAACAAAAATTTCATATTCATATCATATATATATTCACATCAAATAAATAATTTTTTTCAATCTCCAATCCAATTAGAGATATAAAATTATAAAACAAATTTAGAAGCCAAAACTAAGTTTCAATGAAGTCACTTAAAACTAATTTTAATTGAATTTATCAAAATATTAATTTTAGTTTACCCCATGTAATTTTAGAAAACATTTTTCTAAAATATAAATGAATTAAACACTTTTAATTCTATTTTCTAATCATATTAGGAATATTAATTCTAAAACAATTTCAGAATTGCTACAATTAATTTTAATGAGATCAATTAAAATGGATTTTAATTGATTTCATCAAATTAATTTTAACTTATCCCATTGTTTACCATTTTTAATCTTAGAAAACAAGTTTTCTAAAATTAAATAAATATTGAATTAAACAATATAATTCAATAACTTATTTTTTTTAATTGCCCTTAAAAATGCCATTTATTTTAGAAAACAAAATTCTAAAACAATATTGAATTAAACAATTTAATTCAATGCCAATTTATTTGCCCTTCTAGAAGCTAATTTCTAAAATTAGTATAGAATTAAACAATTTAATTCTAATGCCAAATAAGTTTACATATCACTTTGTATTAATTCCAGAAAATAATATTTCTAGAATTAATTTAAATTAAACACTTTAATTTAAATCTCAATTTTGACTAGAATTAAAAATTACTTGAATTAACGATTTAATTCAAGTTCTAATTCAATTAGGGTTTAAAATTATAATTCTAATTGAATTAAACAATTTAATTCATATCCTAATTGAATTAGATTTAGATTTCAAATATGTAATTTTTTAATTCAATAGTCAAAAGGGAAAGTCAAGTGGCATTGATTGTAAATCATTGGAAGTTGCATTTTTGTGATTTTCATTAACATCAATGCCAAAAAGAGAGAGTGGCAATGTCGTAAATATGTTGAAAACAATGACAACTATATTAATGACATAACTTGTAATTTATTTCAAAGACATGAGCAATGGGCTATGCCCTTTCTTTCTCCTCCTTCCATTGAATAACTATGATTTGCAAGACACCCATACAATGCTAGTATGGATTCAAACAATGCTGGCATCTTCTATTGGCAGTCACAGCAGCCATGGCTAGCTACCGCAAAGTAAGTGGCCTTCGCACATTCCCGCTACTCCTTCATCAATGTTTCATGCAACATGGTAGATTGAAAACAATTTTCAGATCACAAATTCCAGCTATCCAAGATGCAGTGCCACCACTAGTCAAATGTCCAACAGTAGTCTAAGACCATCGACCATTGGCGCACGTTTGAAATAACCATCATTATGCAAGGCTACTTGATTGTGGAACCATTCTAGGTGTAGCACCACATCGCTGACAAGCCCAATGCCACATTGTTGACAAGCCCAACCAATGAAGCATAACAATGCTGACTATATATGCGTGGCATGCAACAACTACCATCAGCATAGATGGATTTGAAACGATCCCTTGCCTATAATTATTCATGAACAAAATTTCCAGATTTATTTTCTCAAACATTCAATTTTTTTTATAATAAGAAATTAAAATTTCTACAATTTGAAATATTCATCAAGATTTGAAATCTCAAAATATTAAAACTCAGATATGAAAGTCATGTAATAAGTTTTATGGACAGAGGAAGAATTTATGGGAAGAACATAAATATTTATCCACATAAATTTGATTCACAAATCAACACTAATAATAATAATAATAATAATAATAATAATAATAATAATAATAATAATAATAATAATAATACATGCTATATACATGTTAATTAGATTATAAAATGAATATTTAGGGCTCTGATACCAATGAAGAAAAAAATTAAGAAGACCTAATATATGGATTTAATTGCATGGATCACAACCCATGTTTATACAAAATATCCTATGATCTCTACCATATTTGTTTCATCAGTCTACTATATAATCACATGAATAACATAAACTATATAGATTAATTCACCATCTAAGTATGTACCTTATTATTGCATAAAGATAAAATGCTCCAAAATGTTGAGATTGAAAATATATTTAAAAGATGCCTAAGAACCAATTCCAAATAGTAATACTTTTGTTACTATTCTAACCAACTACCTTTTTCTTAAGAAGATTGGCTATTTATATATTTAATATGACCACCTTTGGCCTATGGACACAACTCTTTTTATGGATACATCTCTATGTATGGATACAACTTTTTGTATAAATATAATTCTTTAAAGTTACACAAGTTCATTACTTCCTCTTAATATATAATTCTATTTTACATAATAGAAAACCATAGATCCGAGTTAACCTACATGAGTGATCTAATTCATATTTCCAACAATTCACATATTTATATATGGTATTCATGATAGATCAGATCTAAATAATAAATTTTTATTTCTTTAAATGGTTTTAAAAATATATTTTCTTTCTGTCAGTTTATGCATATTGAAATTTAATAATTTTCTCAAAAGATTTTCAGTTTGTTACTCTAATTATATTGGTTTAATACATTTTAAATTATTATTCATTTATTTTTTAAATGAGTTGAATATTAATAAATTTAAATTTGACTCGTTTTTAATTGAGTTGATCAAATCGAGTCTTGAACTCCTCGACTCATTTAAAGTCTTAGAGAGTTTTACATTTAGGTTGTGTTTGGATTATAAGATTTAGGTTTAAAATTTGAATTTTAAATGTTTGATTTAAAATTTAAAATCCATAAATTTATAAATTTTTTATTTGGCTAATAAAAAGAATTTCCATGAAAATGAATAAAAGTTGCGACATCACGTAGGAACAATGCATTTGATTGAAAAAGAATGAATTTGAAATAATAAGGTAAAAATAGTTATTTTAAATCTTTATTTTTTAAACATCATGAAAACATTGGATTTGGACCAAATCTAAATTTATTTTTATTTAGAATATGTAAACAATGTATTTAATCTAAATTTAAATTTATCGGGTCAAATCCCTCATTGTAAAAATAGCATAAGATTATGAAGTTCAAAATTATGTAATTTTGGTTATATTTAAGAGAATAAATTTAAAACTAAATAATTTTAGTTAAATAGTCAATTCGAGAATTTATTCATGAGTTGGCACGTGAACAAATTAAATAAGCTAGCTTACAAAGTTTTTATAGGTAGAATATTAATAAATTTAAAATTGACTTTATTATTAAATAAATCTAAAAATTAAGTTTAAACTAATAAATTAAATAAAATTTTTATTAAATTAAACTTTAAATAACTTGCGAGCAACTCAGTTTATTTATGGTTATAATGAAAAAATTTAAATTATGATAATTAACTACAGTCTACGCATCGCCACTAAATTCTTTAAGTTTTTTATTTGTAGTGGTTTGACTAATTAACAAGTTAGACTAGAAAGGTTCAACGCCTAATTTCTCATTTGAGTTCAAACAAGGAGTATATATATATATATATTTGTTTTTTTTTTTTTCATTTTCTTTATATAAAGATAGAAGAAAAAAAAATTTTTCTTGGAAATTCAAGGAAATCAAATTCGGGCAAATTTCAGCTTGGAGTAAGAAAATGAAGGCCCACCAAGAAATCCAATTGGAAGTTAACCCTTCTTAGAGATAAAGAGAGAGAGAGAGAGAGAGAGAGAAACGAAGGCAAACTTATGCTTTACCCTGTTATCTGCTGCTGCTGCTGATGCGGAATCAAGAAGGAAACAAGATTATAAGACACGAAGAAGGTTTCGATTTCTAACTTGTTCCTTTCATTTCATTACTTGGTATATTTTCTCTTTAAAATCAGACTTCAATTTGAATTTCAGTTTTTGCTTCTCTGTAAACTTATACTTCAACAATTTGGCACTTGGCTTCTTGGACCAGAAACCAGAATTTCAGGTCTGTTTTTATACACCCACCATTGCTTTGCTCGTAAATCTTCATCATCTCGCACATTTGTTTCCCCTTTTCCTTGCTTTACATTATTTGCCTCAAGAGTTTAGTTTATAACTACGTACTAGTGAGGACTGAAGAGCGCATGTGGAGGAGATAAATATAAATGTGGGTTTGATAAATGAGGGTCAAAATGTGTCTCCAATCTGTACATGCTTTATGCTCGGTTTCTTAACATTAGGTTATCCCTGGTGCTTGTTTATTGTTTAAGACAGACCCACATCCTATTGACTGTTCCATTGTATTTGAATGTCTCTGTGTGAATAATGTGCGAGTAGGGCACTACAATTGGTAGAAATTTGCATGTAAAACATGGAATTTTTATGTTTATCTGATTTTGGATGAATCTTTCATCAATTTAAGATTAAGAGAGTTCCATGTTTTAATAAGGTATGCAGGTATAGACGTGGAAGTTAGTTTTTAATTTTGTTTTAATCTGGTTGTACGTTATTATAATGACTATCTTGGAAATTTCATTGAGAATGCTGTTAGTATGATTATTCAAATTTTAGACCATTACCGTCCACAATTCCTTGTAGTTACTCAGATTATGGTTCTGCATTTTTTTTTTTTGGGGTTAAATTTATGACCCTAAACAGAACGGCGTGGTCAGAAATTTTTGACATGGCATCTAATAAGTTTTGCATCATTTTTAGTTATACTACTTTTGTTTATCAAGTATTTTAACTGTATAGTTACGCTTCTTGCATCTGCAGATTCTCATTCTTAGTAGCCATAATAAGAGAAATACTTATTAGTGCAAGTTGATTTTATGGGTCTGCTGTAAGTTTTCCCATTTGTTTATTATTATAAGTTTCTACATTTTCAGAATGCGTGCAAATTTTTCATTTTTCCATTTAGTTTATAGTTGGATGTGTGAGGGTTTGAAATGGAGAGATATTTGATTTTAATGTTGGTTATAATGCCTATGATATATATTCTTTATTTGGATAGATTCATTGAATGCAGATTAGGTTCCTTGATGTCGATGAAAATTTGCTTGATGCTGAATTTAAAATACCTCTAGAAAAGGTGTAAGTGTAACTTTGAACTCTGGTCATTTAAAAAGTGTGTGTGTGTGTGTGTGAGTGTGTGTGTGTGTATTAATTCCAAATCCTGATTTATACAATTTGAATTATAATCCATATACAAATCTTAGCGCTCCAGATTTCCCACCTAAATGCAACCTTTGTTCATTTGTTTGTTGTGAAAAACCATTAATAATGATTTCCTATTCCTTCATTAGCAGACTATGGATCCTTGCTACATATACATAATTTGCAATGAAATTGTACAAGAGTTAAGCCTAGGATATTGAAATTTCTACATTTTATTGTTCCGTATGTTGGTTTTAGACACTCTGAATAAATGACTGCCAAAGGATTAACTCTTGCATTGTTGTTGTCTTTCTGGGATCTGTTCCTCTACCTCTTACCCTCTTGCAATGACCCTCTTGATGAACCATGCTAATGATAACTCTAATGGATCATAATGGAGTATAATGGAATGCAATGGAATGAGAAATAACAAAAGATAGAACAATGAAGAGCAAATTCATTTTATTAGGTTCTGTAAAGTGTAATAAACAGTGCAAAATATGTTTTGGTACTTTTTTTTTCAGTTTTATTATAGATTCAGTGCAGTGCTACATGTAATTTACCACACGGTTGGAAGTATGTGTTACCATAAAACTTCTTGGCATTGACTTAACAAGTTATTTTTCATGTTTTCCTTTCTCAGTAATTGCATATTAATTCTTAGATGTCTAATTTTCTAACTCTGCTTATATATATATTTTTTATATCTGGTTAATTAAATGAAGGCATTGAATAGGATTGGTGACTGATCAACCAGTGATATTGTAGTCAGGCTACGACCACAGGAAGGCCAAGATGATTGGTTTCATTGTCATTCTCACTTCCTGGTAGAGAAGAGCAAGTATTTTGCTAACCTTCTCTCTGACTGAGAACTGGCCTACATCCCAGATTGTTGACTTGTGGAATTGTGTGAAGTTTACTGCCAAAAATCAGACTTTGATCATGATGGCTCATCAGATGACCTATCGCATGATGTGAAGAATGGCCATGGTATTCTGCAGGTGGCTGTTGAACTGGGGTGCCCACAAATTGTTGTTGCATGTGTGAATTACTTAGAAGCAGTCCCTTGGGAAGAAGCTGAGGAGGAGATTCTAAGGATCATGCCAGGCATGGGATTGCAAGCAGAGCCAATTCTTGCCTCTCTTCAACCAGTTAATCCATCAACTATAAGGAGGTTTTTCTGTCATCTGTTGAGTTTGCTGCATCATCACCTCCTTCACCCATGAATGATCTTAAAACTTCTACAGAAGAGCAGCTGGAATACAGGATCACCGGAGATGATGATGCCCCTCTATTAAGTGCTGATGACAAGATAAAATCTATTGTAACAGAATGTGTTGAGGGACTATTCTCCAGATTTAACAATCTGTTGGACACTTTGTTTTTTGTAGAATCAGTTTCTGAGGTTGGGACAATGCGATCATTTCAATCTCATCTGTCAGATTTTTCATTGGCCTATCAGATTTTAAGCAAGTTGGAAATCATGCTTGAATTTGTCAAAAGTTGGATAGATGCATCAGATAAGATACTTAAGGTTGTTGAGAACACTAGTTGAACAGGTGAAATAATTGACACAAAGCTGAATGTTATTCAGGTGGCATCAAAGATTTTAACAAGCAAATGGGTATGGCACTGTTGTTTTGCCTACTGCAAAGTGGCTTCACATGATGAATGCTTGGCTTCCAGTTGTGACAACTCTTGATGAGGATGCTATGGAGCTTTAGATGGACAATAAGCTGTGGCAGTCCTTGGAATCTGCATTTGTTTCAATAGTTCTTGCATTACCTTCAGGAGATCTGGCAGAGATTTTGACCGAATGGTTGGGGAATGAGCATATTCACTAACAGGTCCAAGGTTGCCAAGAGAAACTAGCAGATATAAAGGGAAACCATGGTATGGCCAACACACTTTGATAATTTAATGTAACCTATTTTCCATTGTTTCATTGGGTATAGATTTAGTCAAATCTTGCTTAAGATAGTACTAAGAATTCATTTGTTTCCTTTCATGTACATATATCAGAGCTTGGCATAGAGAGAAAGTTCCGTGAGAACAAGAGCTGTAGGTGCATTATTCGTTAGCTTATTATTCAAATTATGAAATTGCATTCTAGGTTTTTGTAAGTTTTCTAGTGCTAGGATCCATTTGATTGTAAAAACTGTAATTGTGAATATTGCTAATTCTAGAACAACTGGATTCAAGATGTATAGTTGTGTAATCTTCTCCCCACATTCTCCCCCCCCTCCCCCCTCCTACCCCCCCCCCCCCCACCCAAAACAAAAAAAAAAAAAGAGTTGTATAATCTTTCTATACTTATGGCATTATATTATCAAATTAGCTTATGCTGATTTCATATTCATCTATTACTTGGTATTCGTAGTATCTTATGCCAAGTTCATTAGTTTATTATTTGTGTGATACTCATAAAACTGTCAATTGGTCGAGGGTACTATATTATGGTTTGGGGACACTTATTCTCTGAGAGTATATCTGAAGGTAAGTGAAGATAGACATCAGCTGGGCAATTGTGAAATATGGATGTGTACATATCACACAACTATGAGCTTAATAATTGGATTTGTATGCTTTTTCCTTTTCTAGCACACCAAACTTTTTAACAACTGTAAGAAATTACATGAAGCTATATTGAAAATATTCATATGCCATCATTTGGGCACTATTAATCTTCTGAATGAAGAATGAATATTGTTGTTGACAACTAGCAGGGGGTATGAGATAATTGGATAGAAATCTGACTATTTTATGAATAAACGAAACTATTGAATTGGAAAAAAAATTCTCCGTGGATTGCCATCATGTTGATGATATTCTCAAGAAGATAATGGCATTAAGAGATCAATTATTAGCAGACTGTCATGTCCTAAGTCATGAGAAAAGCAAATATAGCCTGGAATATGCTAATTCCTGTAGGCCTGGCCTGTGAATAATCTTGGGTGTCTCCATGCATGAAACTTCTTGCATGATTAGCTTTGGTATAACTGGAAGATGTGTCCTTCCCTTGCATTGCTATCGATTATTTCCGTAATTTATACTCGTGAGTTCTAGGTCAAATTGAATCTTTGAACGACATACCAGAAGAATATAGAAATTGTTTAGGAGGGATTCTATCCATGCTAGTAACATAATACTAGATTAGGTCAAAGATATCAGAAGCCTTGCCAAACAAGCAATCTTTATAAATAAAGAAAATGAGTATTTTTGCTACAACTCATACCTTTTGTATATTTGATATCATAGCAAACAATAATTGTGTTCCCTTTTCTTCTTCAATTAGGCAATGATTTTGCAACATTTGGATTGGTTATTTTTATATCAATTCCTACTCTTGCTGACTTCATTTTGCTGGCTAAGTTTCTTTCTAACCTTTCTAAGGCAGACCTTTATGGGGTTCCTAATCTAGCCATCTTATGTCCTAGGATGCATGCGTCAGAAAATTATATATTGCAACCATGGTGATTTATCTGTGTAACCTTTGTCTGAATGGGACAAAGTGATATTGATGCTTCAAGAAGCTTACAGATCACATTTCTGAAAATTGACCAGGGGATTTCCTTAAATGTAGGGCTTATGGCTGATGCTAACATAACGATTAGAAATTCTAAAAGAACATTAAGATGGGTTTATTATTATTATTATTATTATTATTATTATTATTATTAGTTTTATCCTGTGTGTTCTAAGGGATGGTTCTCATACAATGCATTGATTATTTCCTTTCAAGAATGGAGGTAAAAGTAGAGGTTGCTGCAGACTCGGATCCTGAATTGCAATAAACATTTTATAATGAAACCAATAATTACTCAAAGACACCTTTTTTTGATGCTAGAACTGAATACAATAGAGAAATCTACCATAAATTTAATATTATAATCTCTGCAGCATCTAAATTTTTATTTTGTTTTCTTGGAAACCAAGTTGAGTAATTATGATTGCTATTATTTGATGATGAAATACACATTTGAAACTATATTTGCTCACAATCAATATAATATTAGTATACCCCAATAACTAATTCTTATGACATCAATCCATCTATCCATCTTCAAAACTTACAAAAATAATATACAATCCTCAACCCATATACTTTCAAATCCTAAGCTGTCTAAGAACTCAAATGGTTCTATGCCAAAGTATAGACCTATACTATTTGAAATTTCTTCTTTCTTTACACTACCATGCATTATCCTTGTTCCTACAAATGGTTGGAACAGCAAGAAATAGTGTGAAGAGATCCTGAATCCATGAAACTTCATCCATTAGTGAGTTCTTCATGGCCTTGTCCTAGTCATCAGGCCACAAAGTCTGGCAGCAGTTGTGCTGCAAACCTCTTTCGGTTCTGAATGTTGATGCTGTCGTATGCAGTGGAAGAATGAGGTGTCGATGCGCTAATGCCTCCAAACTCATTCAGTTCGCCAATTTCTACTCTTCTTCCCAATTGAATGTTCTGGTTGGGAAGAAAACTTTGGTGGGTGCCTGATAAGGAGAGATTTTCACAGTGGGGAAGACCAAGAGTGAGAGAAACGGCATTACCAGAAAACCTTGGTGTGAACTGTTCTGTATCAAACCTTCCAAGTTCTCCAATTGGGTATTGCCCGAAACCTCCAATGAAGTTGGTCTGGCCCCCAATGAATGAGTAGCCATCCCTACTCTGCCTCTCATTGCCAAACTTCATTGAAACCTGCTCGTTTGTCTCGCCAGGCTTCACATCCATGTTTATGGAGGGGACACCAGTTGGGGATTGGATCAATTCCGTGCTTCTAGGCCTCTTTGGACTTCCTCGTGTGATCCCTTCCAATTCTGATGACCCTATGAAGGAGAATCCGGAGTGGTTTCGTACATTTCCTGCCACAGGGGATGTTGAAGCTGTAGATATTGAAATTGCAGGAGCATTCTGGTTTAGAGAACTGTTCAAGGACTTGAAACTTTTAGTCTGATTCTCATTAACTGAACCCTTCTCTTGAAGAACAGATCTCGAAGCTGAATTTTCGTTCTGTTCGCTTTTGCTTGTTTTGTCCTCTGATCCGTTCCTTTCTTGCTCCTTAATTTCCTCCATGTACATCTCTTCTACCATTGGCTTCCAAAGCCGAACTCTAGCATTTATAAACCAATTAGACACCTGTGTAATGGAACAGAACATTTAAGCATAAGAAGTCCAATGATCGAGAAAGGAATGAGTAAGAATGCAGAGTTGGGTGCATACCTGGCTCCTAGTGAGCCCTGTCTGTTTGGCTAGCATATGCTTATCAGAATCTTTAGGATAACTGAAAAACAAGTTCACAAATTGGAAATTAATTTATATAAGTAAAACTGTTGTGATCTATGATGCAGGGAAAGAAAAAAAAGGATCATTTCCCAGTTTGTTCAAGTGCTTACGGATGCAGAAAGTGCTCGAAGAGCCAGGCACGAAGGACCGAAACTGATCTTTCAGGCAATCCTCTCTGGGGTCTCCAGGCATTGTGCTGGATCATTCCCAACTGTTGAAGTGCTCGTTGTTGTCGAAGGTGATGATCGACGAATTTGAGCCTTGAACCCTCAAGCTTTCCTCCAAGGCAATCTTCTTCGCCTAGGCTCTTGTTTGCAGCTTTGATTTGACCTGTTATTGCATCTTTTAAGCATCGGAACTGCTTCGAGATGGTTTGCAGTGCAAGAGCAGTGTATGTCTTCGCAGAACCAATTCCTGCGGCTTGCTCAAATGACGAAATCACTATCTGCATCTGGTGGTGGTACTGCCTGTACCTTTGCTCCACCTTCAAATAACAAGAAATGAACGAACCCTTAAGAGTTGATTGACCAGGGCTCTCTCTCTGATCTAATCTCATCAAAATTCAACATCTTTTTGTTCAATTTCTTCATCTAAATGGCGAAAATCGAAACTACTATAACAGATTAATGGCTCTTCCAATTCAAGAAAAAGTAATGTTTTGAGTGAAAATTCTGAGGTGATATTTGAAATCATTCAAGAACTTGAAGTTACTAATCAATAGAAAGAACAATACATTGAGATTTTGGACTTAATTTCCTTTCATGGTTCTCTTCAAGTGATAGAAAGCCAGTTCTCAAAATTCTTCATCCTCTTGAATTAATTTTCACAAGCAACTCATAGAGAAAACTCACCATTCCCCAACACAAAAGCACAATTGAATTGATAGCTTTTAGTATATATAAACCACATACCTCATCAAGCATGCTGATAAGCTTGGCCTTCTTCATCTGAATTTCTTGCCTCTCCGCTGTGGTAAGCTCGGCTCCACGCTTCCCACCAGCATCTCCTCCAGCTGACCCATCTCCACCTGATGATTCTCCAATCACCTTGTTGCTATTATTGCTACTAATCCCATTACCCTTTTTGGACAATTCATTTTTAATCCCATCATTATTCACATTAACAACCTCATCAAGGAGCTCCTGAGCAGCCTTCAAGTACTTGGAGCTCAACAGCACTCCTTGAATACCCGACACCCCATTAGTCACGCCTGAACCTGAGGATACTGACCCACCAGAGACCCTCATATCTTCACCTGACACCCCCTGAGCCTGTGACCTGTAGCCCGGCTGCTGCTGCGAAGAAAGGCTTAAAGAGAGTCCTTGCTGAGCGCGTGGAGTTTCACGCGCAGCCGACGAAAGGTCAATTGGGTTGTAGAGATTGTAATGAATTCGTGGAACAAGTCCATGCAAGGTGGAACCGTCATGGGAGTTAGGGTCCAAAGGGATGCCGACAAACTGCTGGGCGTTGGGTGGCGCGTGAGAGAGGTGAGGTGATGGAGAAAGGTTGTTGGTGGCGGAGTTGAGAAAGAGGAGGTTGTTGGAAGGTGGTGGTGGAGGAGTGTCAGAGTATTGGACATAAGCAGGGTTCATGAGGACGAGGGTTTGGAGGCCTTCTGCTGGGATTTCCGGATTCCCATGAAAGTACGTCGCCATCGGATTGGTTTTCTTGGAAAAATTAAAGAAGTTCTCTGCACTGAAAAGAGACTACGTTAGTTAGCTGATTAAACTTCACATCCACATATCAAATCCAAGAACGTAGAAAAAACCCACTACTTCATCTTCTTCCTCTCTACACGTATATGCATACACACTATATATACATACATACCTTATGATAGTGTGGAATTCTTGATCAACCCATCAAAAGAAAGAGTTGAAATCGATGGGAGTCTTACAAGAAACTGTGATGATTAGTTTTCAGTGATGGCCTGCTGGGAGCGAACAGACAAGAAAAGAATGAGGAATTCTGAACCAAATGAAGATGAAAATATATGTTATACAAATTCATGACTCCAATAATTGAAGTTTGAAGAAAAAAAATATAAGGTCTTGATCTTGTAGTTGATCATAGACTCTTACTTCTTCATCCTCTAGAGCAAGAACATGACATCTAGAAGAAGAAGAAGAAGGAGAAAGAAAGAAAGAAAGAAAGAAGGAAAGAGGGAAAGGGAGTAGGATATGGGGACGGGTGTGGCTTTTATATATATATAGAAATAGAGAGAGACCGATAGAGAAAGAAAGAGAGAGAAGAATTGATTGTAGTGTTAGTTTTTATATAATTGGAACCTGTTGTGATGGAAATTTGAGTGTGCACGTGCTTCAAGATCATCTGCACTGCAAAGGAAACAAGAATTTTGCACTTACAATGACCTAAAACCCATGAGAGGAAATTGAGAGAAAGAAAGAAAGTACATAACAAGGAAAAGGAGAGGAAAGGAAAAGAAAAGAAAAGAAAAGAAAGGAAAGGAAACGAAAGAACATACACGGAGACACCAACCTGTCTGTATGAATGAATGATGAATAAATCTATGGGATTTTGATGATCAGGCTCTTCACATAAGGGAAACCCCTCTGTCAGACCCCAAAATCTCTGCAACTCTCTCACTGAAAAAGAAAAAGAGAAATGAAGAGAAAGACTGGGTTAAAAAGGCTGAGAAAAAGATACCCATCTTTCCTCACTCGCTATCCATACCATTTATTATCATGTACAGCACTCAAAATTATTCAGAAAAAATTTTTCCAAAATTCATATGGGATTTTTTTTTTCTGATTGATGAGCAACTCATATACCTTTGCTTCTTTGTCTTTCTCTTTTGATGGGTTTTGAGTGCGAGTTATTTTTCCCCACACTTGAATATATATAATACATATAATATATATTCTGTAAATTTATAATTAATTAGATGTATTCAAGTTAAAATTTTTCCTTGAGGAGGTACCTGCGATACATCAACATTAGGAACTTCTCTGATTTGACCCTCTCATATTTCAAATCATCATTTGATGCTCACTCAAAAAAATTAATCATTTGATTCAGCCAGCCCAATTTTTTATGAGAGACAAGTGTTTGTATTTTAATTTTTTATTTAAAATAAAATAAAAATTGGGATTTGAAAGTGTGTCAGAAGAAGATACAAACTGCTGAAAAACGAGGAAACGTCTCCTTCCAAACCTAGCTAAAAGCTTAAAAAATTTAAGAAAAAAAAAATTAAAGAGAAAAAGAAAGATGATGAATTGATGATGATGATGATGATGATGATAAGAAGAGAAGACAGTGAGGAGAGAGAGAGAGAGAGAGAGAGAGAGAGGGGGTGGGGGTCCCCTATGCTTCAATTCAATGATAAATATCTCTTTGTCTTTTTCATATTTTCATTTCTCTTTTTAATTTCGTTTCATTATTTGGGTATAATTTTCTTTATTATTTTTTTAATGCCAGTTTTTCAAGATAAAGCAATTAAATCGCTAAGGAACGCTGAACCAACCACCACACAACACCTACTTTAATGCTCAAAAAAGTTTATACCTAATTATCTAATTTATATATATATATATATAATTATTTTTATTCATGAAAAAGAAAATACATATCAAATTATTTTTCAATGAATAGCATCCATTATACATTTGAAACGTGTAAGCATGTTTATTTTCCAATGTATCCTCCATAATGTAAACTAAATTCATCTAAACCCTACAAAATTCAATAGTGGGTCCTTCTCAAATTCATTCATTTCTACCAATTGAGCCGAAATTTATGGCCCCTAACCTTTTTTTTAATAAGGGATTAAAGAGTGAAATTTGAATTTAATATCTACTGAGTAAGTGATTTACTTTTAATTATTGGATTATGCTAAGCTAATGGAATAGTCCCTAACTTGCTAGGGTTCTCATTGTTTGTTTTATTATTTCTTTTCTCTACTTGAGGGGTCTAGTAAAAGCATTCATCAAAAATCTAATAATGAATTTTAACGTCAATTAAAGATAATCTTATTGATTTTTTTTCAATTTTAAAATATAAAGAATAGAAAAATTTTGAGTTCAAATCTTTTCACCTACCTATCTTAATATTATTCATCTTTATGATAAGAAAAAGAAATGATTTATATATAATTCATTAATTATTATTCAGGACATATAATTTGATTTGATAATATTTTAAAATGTAAATATTTATTTATTTATTTATTATTGATCTAATAGTTAAATAATTAAATATCTACTCAAGAGGCTACAAATTGAAGGAGCTAGCCCTAGATGATGCTATTATATTATTATATAATTTAGAAAAAGAGAACAACAATGGATTGAGTTGATGATAGTTGATAGGTGTAAAGGAAACTATTGACAAACAATAATAATAATAAAGAAAACATTACACATATAAAAGAAGACCAGAAGGCAAGGTCCTTACAGGACCAGTCTGCTAACACTTTCATATGTAAAACAGTATTTTTTTAGAAAACATTTCTATCACCATCAGAAAACAATGATAAGTGCAAGGATGAAGTTTTGATGTTAACAGGACTATACAAACAAGGACACAATTCATCACCTAGTAAAAAATAGACACTGTTAATAATTAATACAAACCCATTAATTTATTTGTGAAATTAATAGGCTATAATTAATTTTCTACTGCATCCAAATTATATAGGTGTGCTTTTCCTAGGATTCTCCCACCTCAAACACTTTTATAACAGCTGAAACATTTTTTTCCTCTCTGTGTCAGCCTTTAACATTAACTCATTTCAAACAACAATGATTTTCATTGTTAAATATATAAAATTTAGCCTAGTCCTGACGTAAGGCACTTCTCAAAACCTGATTGAGCAAGGTTCGAGACTCCCTTCTCCCTTTCCCCTGACGATAAAAAAAATATATATAAAATTTATTATAGTAATATATAAATTATTATATATTATTTTTATAAAATTATAGTTAAATATTTTATAATAAAATTATAATTATTGTAAAAAAAATAATTATAAAATTTTTTTTATGATAATTATAATTGTTATTATATATTTTTAATATTTTATTTGTTATAATTAATTTGGCTGCTAGTGAAAGCTGCTCAATTTAATGCCCTTATGTATCTGAAAGTACCCACTTGGTCAGACCTTCCTCAATTACCCCCTTTAGTCTTTCTTCCCCGGCACACACGCATGGAAAATACTTCTTCTATACATTACCCATTTTTATTCACCTTCACTCTTTACTTCAATTAATGACATTATTGATTAAATATTATAAGTTTAATAATTATTATATTAAATATTTAAATTAAATATAAGTTTGACTAGAATAAATTTAATAATTATTGAATTAAATATTTACATTCATTCATTATGATATTTTAATTAATTTTATCTAATTTTTGATATAAATATTTGATCTAATGGTTTGTTCTGATAATATTACAACATTTACAATAATTACAGTGGTAAGTCTGTGTGCATTGAAAAAAAAATGCAGCAGTACTTATAGAATTGAATGCCTAGCCTTTATTTACTAGCAATGGTTTTGCAAGAATCCTCACCAAAAGTTAGGAGAAATCTTTCAATTTTCAAGGCCAACTTTCAAAGAGTGGATTGACCTTGATGATGAACAAAATAAATTTCTTGACAAAAATTTCTTCCAAGATAGGCAGCCCGCAAAATCAGTTAGCATGCAGCACTATAAATTCAAAACTACATGATGTACCAATAATTGTCCATTGAAAGAAAGGAAAAAAAAAAAAAAGAAGTGATTGACTTTGCCTTTAATTAATTAATTAATTTCTTCATTAGTTGCAGTTGAAAAGTGGATTTATTTATGCAACCATCAAAATGTGGTGAGCTTCCAATGTCCTTTTCAACTGCATCAAGACATTTTCAAATGAGCAAGAATATTAATCTAAAATCCAAAGATTGTTCTGATATAGCCTTGAGATCATATTCTAGTAATATTTCTATATTAACTAATGGGTTTTGATTAAGAAGAATGACAAGGAAGTTTCCATACTGAAATCCAAGAGCATAAGCAACCCTAATATGATGGTGAGATTTCACTTTCAGAGCTTAAAAAATTCATAATAAATCGATTATAAATTTATAAGCACAACTGAAAGTTTCTCAATTACCAGAATCAAATATGGTTAGCTATCCAAATCTTGATCTACAAATATTGATGAGAAAGTGATATTGTTTTAACCTAGCTAGTACCTGGCCGTACTAATTATGTCCCCTTAATGGTAATTAATTAGCAATTTGAAAACAAAAATATATCACATCATATAGTAATCCCAAACCCTAAAACTCTTGGCCACTAAATTTAATATTCTCTGCTGCATCTCATACATATATGTATACCCAAAAATATTTTAAAGCAATAGAAAGTAAGTGGGTACATGTTTCTTTTAAGTGAGTCTACATATATATAGTTATTCAATATAGTTATGATGGTGGCTCTTTGCTTTGCTTGTCTCTTCCTTTTCAAAATTGCCATTTCTTTTCACAAGAAAATGACTCAAAACACTTTGAAAATTAAAAGCTTGAGATTTCATGCTTAAAACAATTCATGTATGTGTCAAAAGGAGGCATGAAAAATATCAAAGGTGAAAGAAAGAAAGAAGTCGACATGTGGAAATTTCACGAAGCACAATCAAGCTTATTATATATATATATATATAGCTACAAGTGTACTAATCAACAAAACCAATAACACAATTGCCTCTTTATTTTTATCCTTACATCATCATTATCATCATCATTTATCAAGTTAATTAATTATATATTGATTAATTATCGAGGAAACATATGTGGGACCATTTTCAACTTTAGGTTGGTAAACTATCTCCAAAAATGGGCCATATCGCCATATTCTACTCTCTATCTCTCTCTCTCTTTATATATATATATATATATATATATATATATATATATATATATATATATATGTGTGTATATCTCCAAGGTGAAGAAGCTTTGCGTGTAGAGATGGCTGAAATTTCTGAAATTTTTATTTAGTAAAATCAATGTAGATATAGTAATTTTATTATAATTATTAATTATAGTAGAGCTCTAATAAATATTGCATTCATTGTATTCACTAATTAATTAATAAATTTGATAATCATTTTAAATAAATACAAAAAAAAAGTAATTAAAACCCAATTTTTTAAGGAGCTAATTAATCAATTATATGGTTCAAATTGCATGATTAGGTAGGTATACTTTTCCAAATCATGGCCCTAATTGCAACCACACTTGCTCTTATTATCCAAACAAATTACAATTAAAATTAAAAGAAAATTTTTGAAGAAAATTTTTCTAAATTAAAAGAAATTTGATTTCCTTAAATTTTTTTAATTAGACATTAAATAAAGAAACGAGAAAGAAAAAAAATTTCACTTCTCAACTCATTGTAATTAATCCAAAATATTTTCCTTCAAATTAGAAAAAAATAAAGAAAATGAGTGTCATTTACATTAAAATACTTATATGCCCTTTTGAAATATATATATATATATATATATATATATATATATAAGCATAATAGTTATTTTTCCTCTTAAAAGAGAGAAACTGTATTTTTCTCCCATTTTAATAATTTATTAAAATTATATAAAAAATTAAAAAAAATAGAGATTCTAAAGTGTATTTTGGATGGTCGTCTAAATTTTTAATTATTCAATCGAAGTTTTCTTAATCACAAATTCGAGATGAAATCAGAAATTTTTTAATAATTACTAGTAACTATCGTGGTAATTATATTTCATATTATGTGATTATATCATATTTAATTTCCTTATCATAATCGTATTTCAACACTGATCTATTATATCAATTTATAAATATTATTAATGATTAGATAATATTTAATTTAACCATTAAAGGCAAACTGCATAACTTTTTTATCTTAATAATTAGTTAATTTATTATTTAGTAACATCCAAAAAAAAATCAGCTATTGAAAATTATTTTAAAGCTTTTTATTATCGATTTTATTTTTGATTTGGATAATTATTGAAATTTGTCCATCAATCAATTAAAAAATTACTTTAGAATATATGAAATTAATGAATGAAGTTTAATTCTTTTTCTTATAAACATAATTTATTGAATCATAATGTTATTGATAAAATTTAAAAACTAAAATTCTCTATCGTTTAAAAAGTTTTTTGGGAATTTAATAAAAAAATTATGCAATTAATACAAACTAAAAATGGAAAGATATTATAATAATATAATAATTTTAACAAATTTTAATAAACAATAATTAATTGTTTATAATATTGAATAAACTAATGTAACTTTTAATTATATTTATTTATAAATAAATAATATTTAATACTTTGTAATAGAATTTTGAGTGACGCTTGGGGAGGCCATGGCCCCTCTAGCCCCAACATAGCTCCACTCCTTATTGTTACAAATAATTATCAGAATATTATACTAATAGTTGAAATAATTATGGTATTGGCAAAAAAAAAATTATTTTTTATAAAAATATACACAAAATTAAATGTATTTAACAATTATTTTTAATGTTATAATTTTTAAAATAAATTATGTTTAAAAAACTATATTTTAATGTTGATTTAACATATTAATAATAATATTTTATTAAACAATAAACAATTATCAATTATTAGTAATAATTAACCGCCAAACCAAATAGATTATCCAACTATTTTCCATAATTAAGAGACGCATATATAGTCCAAAAGTAATATAAGAGCCTTGCCAGTCTAAAAAGCTTATCTAGGTTAATCAAATGGCTAAATGCATATCACTACTTAGCAATCGTCATATTCAAGTTCTCATATCCTTAATCTCCTAATTAAAAAAAAAGAATTGGCAGACTAATTTTGGTCTAGTGCTTTGAGTTATATTACTCAGATATTGTGGTTCAAACCCATACTCTCTTGATCCCCCACTAAAAATAAAAGAGATTATTTGCAAAATTGTGATAAGATAAATGTTACCATCTTAATATTCCACAATAATTATAAGGAGAATTTATTGGGTGAATTTTAATGTTAAATTATAAATTATTGAAAATAATTCATTTCTTAAAAGTTAAAAATTAATTGTGAAGGAGAAAAAAATGAAAGCTAAAATTAATTATCCTATAAACTAGGCACAACAATAAATATAGGTTTTAATAACATTTTTTTAACATTATTTTATAAATGATGTTAAAGTAGTAAATAATATCAAGAAACGTATTTTGGCATCAAAATAGCATATAATATAATAAATAATATATATAATATCATGTATAATAGTATTGTAAATTAGTATAAAAGTGTTATTAAAAATTTTAGGTTACGGGATTTATAAATGTCACTGTATACTTATTGATAATTTTTATTAATAATATATTTTAAATTTTTTACAGCATATTGTTAAATACTAAATTTATTATAGTGATAGAAAATTCATAGATTATTGCAAATTTACAGTAAAATTTATATATTACCTATTTAAAAAAATTATAATAGTAATTAATGAGATTCAAATTTGAGATTTCACTAAGTTCATTCTTTATAAAAAAAATTTGAATTTTTTACATAACCAACATGTAAAATTGAATTCCCGGTATCTATAACTATGGGACTATTTAACTATGGAAAATTAGAATTTACTATCTAGTTAAAAAAATTTTAAAATGTAGAATTAGAGATAAATTTTTTTAGTTATTTCCAAATTTTAAAATGATTATTTTTTTATTTATTTTTACCAATAAAATTTAGTTTATTAATATTACAGTAATTTATAGAATCGTGAGATCTTAAAATATAACATTTTTCTAAAAAAAAGAAAAATTCTAAACTATGCCACTTTTGATGGTAATGCACGTCTTCATTTTTTGTACTCTTTTTCTTTTTGAAATTTCTTTTCTTCATCTCATCACATAAAAAATTTAAGAAAATTTTTTTTTTAAATTAAAATTATATAAAAATAATTTTTTTTTATAAATTCTTATCTTTAAAAATTTAATAGATAAAAGAATTTAATTTTTTAATTTAAAAATTTTTCATTTTTAAAAAAATAAAGTCATGGTAAAAATAATATAATTGTATAAAAATTGGATTGAATTTTTTTCTCACAAATAATTTTTTTTTAAATGAATCCATAATATAAAATTTAAGAGATTTATAATGAATATTTTATAATTTAATTTATCATAAATATTAAACATTTTCTGATTTCTAATATTAATAAAATACATCATTTTTCTTAAAACAGTTTACTATATATATATATATATATATATATATATATATATATATATATATATATATATATAATTATGAGTTTCACTTAAAAATGAATTTTAAAAATTAAATTGCTAAAAAATTTTAAAAGATTATAAAAAAAAAAAACTAATTTGACTGTTGATGATCTTCCTTTACTATGCTCTCTCTTTCATATTCCTGTGAACAAAAATTTAACTGCTTTTTGACAAAAAAATTAAAAATTATTTTTAATTAATAATTTTAATGTTATATCAATAATATTTGACAAATGTCAAAGGATATTTACTTACTATATTAACATATTATATGTTTTATTTTAATTATTTTTTGTTTTTTGCTGATATAAAGAAATCCAAATAAATATTTTTTTAATAATAATATAATAATGTATTTTTTCGGAATAATTACGTTTAAATAAATTTTATTATTTTCAATACAATAATGGACTTATTTAATAAACATATGTCTAATAAAATCTTATAAAAAATGAGAAAACAAAAAATTGACAAATAAATATGTTTTCTAATTTTCTATTTTTAATTTTGAAATTAGAAAATAGAAAACGTCGAAATGAAGAAGAAAATTTAAAAAAAAAGTAAATAGAAAATATGTTTCATAATTAAACACAGCCTGACTGTTTTAAAAACCAAATTGAGTATGTAAATTTAAAAAAAAAAATGGAAGAATTTAAATATATTTAATCAATTTCAAGTCTAAAAATTTTTAAAATTATTAGAATTTAATGTTTTTACATAGAAAATTATTTTGAAAGAAATGTATCCAAGTCAACATCTAAAAGTGATACAATTTTGTAAAAATTAATTTATTTAATAAAATTGTTAACTAAGAGGGGTATTTTGTATTTATTTTTTATTTATGTAATTATAGAGTGTAATGACTTAAGTATAGTGATATTTTATGTAATCCTAAGATGTGATAGCTCAAATATTGTGATGCTCCTATTGTTACATCCTATCGTGTCCCTAATGTTCTTTAGAAGTGAGTGACTAGTTGGCTAGTTGTGGACCCAGCTAGTCACCCGTTGTTGAGTTTTTGTCCATTTACTTTTTGTAGGTTTGCCCTACCTAGTGATGTGAGAATTGTTTATCTTCTTGTATTAATTATGCTATATGTACGAAAGAAGTAACTTGTTCATTGACTATTCTTACCCCGTCATTTAATATGTTTATTATGTTTGTGATGTTTGTCTATATGAGATGTTTGTGATGTTTTCCCAATTAACGTGTCAAAATCCCATGCTAATACAATACTCATTTTGATCTACAGATTATTGTGAGATTCTCCTAACTGACTTGTCTTGAAATAGTTTAAGCCAAATACTATACGGTCCTGAGTGTTAATATCTAGGCTCGTGATAGTTTATAAAACATTTATTTTATTTTTGAATTATTCAAGACATAAAATTCAAATGAATCTTATCATTTTATTTTTGTTTTTATAAAAGGAAGTGTAATTCAATAAATAAAATTGCCATATAGTATCTACCATCAATAATATTAATATTGAAAATTATTGTCTAATCTTATTATAAAATAAAGCGAATATTTTAAAATATGAGTTATTAAAGTATTTTGAGAGATTATATTTATTTTGCAGAATGTCAATAATAATTCAAAACTAATAAATAAGTAGTAAAAAAAATGAAAATAATTTTTACAAAAGAGAGAAGACTATCATATATATATATATATATATATATATATATATATATATATATATATATATATATATATATATATATATGCTTCCTTTGAAATAAATCATTTATAAGAAAAAGAATTTAACTGAATTTTTATAAAATCATAATTAATTAAGTTAAAAAAAAATAAATTGTTTCATTCTAAATATAAAAAATTTATTAACAAAAAATGTAATTAATTAAATTAAATTTCTATAAAATTCTGCATTTCAAATAAGGGATATTGAGATTTCAACTCCACACAATCAGAGAGAAAAAGAAAACAAAATAACCACGTAATAGGACAAATAAATATATTATTAAAAAATAGATATGTGTTTATTGATAACAAATAAAAAAAAAAACTATTGTCAAACAAATGAGTAGAGAGAGATTTTAAGAAAGGATTATTTTAAATTTTATTTTAAAATATAAATTTTATAATAAAATTATCGAAATTAAAATTTTTAATAAAATAGTTAAATTCTATTAAGATCATTTGTGAATATGAATTGAAATTACATAAGGACGGCAAATTAAATCAGCTGAAATATTTAAAAAAAAATGAAACAAAATCACCGCAAATAATGAACATAACAAAGACTGCATCCATCGTATTCACTAAGTAGCTAATAAATTTGGGAATCATTTTGAATAATCCAAAAAAGAGAAAAAAAAAATTAAAATCCAATTTTTTAAGGAGCTAATTAATCAATTATATGGTTCAAATTGCATGATTTGGTAGGTATACTTTTCCAAATCGTGGCTCTAATTGCAACCACATTTGCTCTTATTATCCACACAAATTAAAATTAAAATTAAAACGAAAGAAGAAAAAATCTTGAAGAAGATTATAGATCGGATACTATTCAAGCTTATTGTTGACCACGCATTTAGAGAGGGAGAGGTGGTTGTTGAGAGTTAAAGAGTTCATTATAAGGCTTTATTTGGATGATGGTGAAGAAGGGATAAATAAAAGTAAGGATAGAAGGTAATTTATGTACCCTTATTTGGAAAGAAATGTGTTAATGATGGTAAGAATAAGAAAGAATAAGTATTACCCTCTCTTATCTCTTAAATCTTAATTTTTCTTTACATCTTATTTATTAGGTGTAAGGAGGTGATGTTGTTTGCTATTCTCGAGTCACCGGATAAGTATGATTAGATCTTAAGTAGCCTGAAACTAAGAACATCAGTGAGGTCAGTAGTTTTGTGGCAACCACTTCAACACTCAAGTTAGATGGTGTTTATAATGCTCTAAGAAAGCAGTGTAATAGTGAAAGTATTGGAATGAATGTAAAAAACATACTTGAGTCTATTTATATGGTGATATGGGCTATCCTAGCATGATTCTTGGGTTATGTTGGTTAATGCCGAGTTGTATGCTACCGCACTCTACAGAACTATATCCTGTCAACCTAATTCTCGGTGATGATCTTGCTTACCATTGTATCACTATGAGCTTAGGCTTTAACCGATCTCTTTGTGCTTGAATTCGATAAGCCTTTGGTTGATCATTAGTTCACGTATTTATGGTCTGTCTGATCACGAATTTGATTTCTATTGGGTTGAGTTTGGACAAGCAGGTCTAACCCAATTAAAGCTGGATCGAATTTTGGGATGAATTATTAAAGTAAGAGCTAAACTATTTTTATTTTCTTACATCTCTCAAATTTACTTTTTAAGAATATATACTATTTCTCTTTACGTTTTTACTAATCCATCTCTTCACAAATATAAATTTTTTTTTTATTGTAACCCTTTTTTACTCTTTTTCCCTCCACGCTGTTTCATTAATTATTTTTCCCTTACACCATCCAAACAAAGCCTAAAGAGGGCTGCTTTTTTTTTCTATCATGTGATTCTCTATTTTTCTTTTGTATAGAGAATACATACACCTGGCTATAGACGCAACCCAACGATTGTTCCACTTTATTTTTTTCCTCTTCAAAGTTCATGTACCACTAAACTACTTTGCCTACCATTACCTACTCATGACCCCACCTTCCTATTCTTTGTAAATTATTCATATACTCTTCACTATTTTCACTATTTCATCTTTTAAAATAAATATATATAAAGTTGTATTTAAGTGGCTAGATTTAAAATTTATTATTGGAATTTTTAAAAATTTATTATTTTTTAATTGAAGGTGAGAAATTAAAATTTAAAAAAAAGTTACATTTTAATGGTTCGAATAAGAGCGAGAAATTTAAAATTTTAAAATAAAATGATATAGATTAGTTTGAAATGATGATCTAATAGAACGGTGATTTTAAAATTGAAACTGATGAGGATTCAAAATCGATCATCCATTCACAACTTCTAATCAAATCAAAATCATACCATTCGCTAAATGGTTGTAGACCCTCCCTTAAGACTTGACCACATGTCAAATTAATCACCATAAGAAAACATAAACATCAAATATGGATTTAGTGACAGATCAAAATTCCGTTGCAAAAGTGTTGATTAGTAACGAGGATTTCAATGACAGACTAAAGTTTATCGCTAAAAGTTAATTTTTTAAAATTAATTACAAATTAGTAACAGATTATGATCGTCGATAATAGATTTTAATAACGGATTAGTGACGAATTAGTGATAGATCTGTCGCTGATTTGTCGCTAACCTATATTTTTACGAGAGATTGGTAATAGATTAAATGACTAATCTATTAATCCATCTGATATTCTGGTTTTTTTTTTTTTTTAGTGTAGTGAATTGATATTGATTTAGTCAAACTTGGTCAATTATTTTTATGGAATTTTAATTTTTTTTTGGCTTTTAAAATTACACCATAAAATATGGGTTTTTTTTATTTAATTGTTTTTTCTGTGCAAAACTTTTCTCCCAAGTAAAAAAAATCGCATTTTTCAATTATTTTTAATAAGTATTTCCTTACAAAAAAATTAATTTGGCCAATTTGGAACTGAAACCAAACCTACCCAAACTCTTAACTCTAAACTATTTTCAAACCAGAATTACCCTAAATCGAACTTGAATTGGAACTAAAATCGTGACCTCTTTTCAATCGCCTGTCTACACCCTCTAAACCTGAAAAGATAATGAGAATTTTTCAATCTTTTCAGTTCAATACTAAAATCCGATTTTGGTTTTAATTTCAATTTTATTTTTCAATTTTGATTTGGTTTTAAATTGAACTGATTATAACCAAAACCGAAATCTAGATGCCTAAAATAAAAATCGAAACTTGAAATTAAAACCATGCTAGAATTGAAAATCATAACAGAACTAAGTGGGAATCAAAATTGAAATCATATTAAACTAGAACCCTCCCTATACATGATTGAAGTATGCTCAAATGACAAGCCCTTTAACATGTCATTTGAAATTCATCATTCTTATGCTTTAAATTCATAAGTGAATTTGGCTCAAATTCAAATCTATTTATTTTAACCCAATTAAATATTTAATTTATATTTTAAGTTTCAAATTCAATTACTTGAGCTCAAATCCATTTATAAAAAAAAAAAAAAACCCTAAGACTGTTACCTTAAGAATTTTATTCGTTTTTTTTATGAAAAATATTTTCTATTTTTCAATTTTTGAAACATTTAAGAAATGGATCAACAAAAAATATTTTCCTAATTAAAAGGAAAACTAAGTTTTTTTTTAAGGAAAATGGCTTCCTCTTTTTTAAACTTTAATAATTTTATTATAATATAAAAATATTTATACATATATAACATAAACATATACCACTCGTTTAACATTGTAATTAAATAATGAAGAATATTTTCATATTTTCTTTAAAAAAAATTTTATGGAAAATGCTTTTCAAATACAAATTATTTTCTGCAAAATTTAGAGAGCATTAGGCTCCGTATATTTTGCAAAAAATAATTTATATATAGAAAATTTTTTCTAAAAAAATATTTTTCATAAAAATCTTTTCGAATGGTTGTAATATTAAACTAATGATATATATTTATATCATGTATATGCAAGTGTTTTTACATTTAAATAAAATTATCAAAGTTTAAAAATGAAAAATAACTTAATTTTCTCTTTGATCAGGAAAATATTTTCTATTGACTTATTTTCTTAAAAACTTCAAACCCTAAAAAATATAAAAATATATTTTCTAAAAAAATATTTCTATAAAACAATAGGAGCTTAATAGAAGATGAAATCCGTCGTAATTAATATCAAATTATAAATGGAAAAACAACCAAGAAACATCGTAAGCAAAACCCTTCTTAGTGAGGTACAAAAGTAATCCATCATTAACTTGTAAGTGGCTAATCCATCACTAAATGGTAAAAATTTCATTACTAATTATAGATGAAAATATAAAACTATTTTAGAAAGGGAAACTATTTTGCTATTAAATTTATCTTAGGCTTGTGAGGATAATGTTCTCACTTAAAAATCTACTTTTCAAACAAAATAATTGCAAAATAGAAATATTATACATGTTAACACTATTGAAATTTGCAATAATTACGTCAAAATTACCTATTTTATTTGTTTATATGTTTATTTATTTATTTATATGTATTTTACCTTTTCATTTCACACATTTCTCATATTGGATTTACAATACTTTTCTCTCTCGAGTGCAACTACATAATTAAACACAAATCCAATTAAACAGTCTGAAAGAGTTTTGGACAAATTACACATTAATTTACTTTAATACAAGTTTATATAAGTTATTGAGTTATTTTACAAATCAAAATGATTAACCAATTTAATATTACAATCTAATAATATATATTTTGCCTTTTTCATTTCATATATTTTCCATGTAAGATTTCCAATACTTACCCCTCAAGTGCAACTGCGTGTTCAATGTTGCAATCTAACCATATATATTTTGCCTTTTTCATTTCATATATTTTTCATGTGGGATTTCTAACACTTTTCCCTCAAGTGTAATTACGTGGTTAATATTGGCCCAATTATACAATCTGAAAAGAGTATTAGACAAATTACACACAAATTCATTTTAATACAGATTTATATAAGTGACTGGATTACTTTACACATCAAAATGATTACCCAATTCAATATTGCTATCCAAGTATATATTTTTTTGCCATTACATTTCATACATTTTTCAATGTGGGATTTCTAACAAATTTTAATTTGAGATTTTCTATTAATGTCAAATTTAATAAATTCACTTTGTATAAAAATAATTTAATAACTTTAAATTAAATAATCATATCAAAATTTATATATTTATTATTTTAACTATATGTATTTTTTAATTAAATCTATACAAATTTCAATATAAGTATTTAATTCAAAATTCATTAAATTTAATTTTGTTAAGTTTATATTCAATTTATGCTCTTATTAATTTATAAGTAAATTACATAATGGATGTTTTAGTGAGCTCTTTTAGCTTGATTATTGCTTTGTGGATGGGAAGGGATAAAAAAGGGAGCACTGAATAAGAATAGACAAATGGAAGCTTCTTCGCCACATAGCATTAGCTCATTAGCCCCATATAGTGAGGGGTGACGAAGGATGTACAATGATGCACATTATGTGATGAAGCATTATTTCCCTACAAAATAGTAACCTTAGCCTCATGTGAAGTGCAAATCCTAATTTAAATACTTCAACTTCCACTCAATAAGATCACCCACATGGGACACCTTCCCTTTGCTTGCTTACTTGCTTGTGATTTTCATTATCTTTACAAAAGTTGATTCTCAACAATTTGGGAAGATGATCAACACCACTATCCTTCATGTTTTTGTCCCATTTTCAATCCCATTAAAATCATCCCCTCAACAATAAATAGAAAATCAGAATAGATTATTACTCATATAATAATATTTCATTAAGTTCATTCACTTCATTTGGAATAAATCATTTATAAGAAAATAATTTATTTAAATTCTCACGTGATTAAGCTTGTTTTCTATTTCTTTTAAAATAAATTTCTAAATTCCAAACAGGGAGAAAAATAATAAAATTGGGTTTTGACTCAAAATTGGACCAACCAATTCTAATTCGATTCAAAATTAGTTTAATTAATTTAATTTTAATCAATTTTAATTTGATTTTAATTTTAAATTGAATTAGTCTGATTTTAATTTCTAACCAAATCACGTTATACATCCATTAATGGTGATAGACCTAGTTAGCACATTAATTGCATAGTTGCTAAATCTCTGCCACTGTTTTGTGATCTTGCATAAAGCTGTGTGTAAATTTTTCAGCTTCAGACTTGGGAACAATTTCAGTTAGTAGTTGGGGGCAATTTTCAGTTAGCAGTTAGGAGTTAGTTTTGGCATCCATAAGTCAAAATGCATTGATTAGTTATTAAGCCACCCATATATCATAGGAATTAATGCTAATTTTGCGAAGGGGCATGATTTAAAGCTGCTTTAAACTAATCCTACTATTAAGTTAAATATTGTAGTGGAATGAAAGACGGCGGCAGATTATTTAATAGTTCCTCTTATTAGATATTACCTCAAGTTTTATGGTAGGCATTTTATAGAGTTGGATTAAATCGAGAACATCAGTCAGTGACTCCAGGCCTCGAGTTTAAGAATACTATGATCGTTATACTTGGAGAATCCTATTTTTACAGTTTAAAAAAAATTAAGTTAAATAAAATTATATGTTTGGATTTTTTTTTTTTTTTATAGCTTTCTTTGGTTTAGGGATTCAATTTTATTAGACAACATTTCAGAAATTATAATTCCGAATACACTAAATCGATTGGAGGAATGTACTCTTACAAATCACCCAAAAATAAAATATAGTAATTTGATTTGTTTAATGTATTTCATATTTCATTCCAAAAATAAAAAAAGGGTGGGACTTGGGGCTTAATTACTTGTAGAAAATAATTTTTTATTTTATATTTTTTAAGAAAATTTTAGTTTTATTTTTTTTAAATAAAAAAATATGAAAAATACATTCACCCCTCAATAATAAAAATAATTTCTTAATTAAAAAAAATTATTAATATCTTTCCTAAATAAAAATAAATAAATCATTATAAAATATACTTAAAAATAATTTATTATTAAAATTATTATTATGAATAAATATTTTCTAAATAACTATTTAATTTTAATAATGAAAAATTATAGTGTAATTTTGATTATAATTTCTATTTGGAAAACATGATTTTTATTATAAAGAAAAATAGTGGAAAATAACTTAAACTATTTGTCAAATCTTAATTAAATTTTGAAAAATTGGAAAATTAATTTTCTAGTTCTTCGTTTAGAAAACCTGCATATTTAACTTTGTTTTCCAGTTTTCTTAGAAAATTTTTCTTAAAAAATACTCTAGCTGTCCATAAATGAACAGCCCTATAATTTTTTTTTTATAGTAATACAGCAAACATTAAGGTAATAATAATAATAATAATAATAATAATAATAATAATAATAATAATAATTATTATTATTATTATTATTATTATTATTATTATTATATAGTAAAGTTTTATTTTTATTATTTTTGAAAAACATAAATCAATTAATACTATTAGAGTCTCGAGCATTACAAATAATCATAAGGGGACAGAACTCCAATCCTTAGAATATTTATAGAACTTACTGTCTGATCTTTCAATAAACAAAAATAAAAATTGTCTAAATTCTTTTGAATAGTAATACAAACGCAGATGAAATTGAATATTTTTACTTGAAAATGATATTGACAAAAGATATAAATCTTTTAAATAGTCATAAGTTATTTTTCTTATTTAAACGATAAAATAAGCTCTTTGAATCTTGAGTTTTAATATAGTGATACTTAAATTTTAATTTTATTTTATATGAAAATTTATATCTATCAATTATTATTATTATTATTATTATTTTTAATGCAAAGAAGGGGAAGACCCTAAAGGGAACAAAATCACCGACTGAGATGCATAGGCTTAGACCCTGCTATTCCATGGGAATTCGAAGTTAGGACATCTAAGATCATCGTTAACGACTCATGAAGAAATGACATCTCAAGTTTGATTCTTGGCTAAACCATTCACTGCCCGATTAGCTTTCTAGGAAAATTTTTACCTAAATTTAATTTATTATAAATTTAAAATATAAATATATGTGATTTATATATTTAATAAGTGAATTTTATTGTATATCTTGTGTCTTAGTCTACAATAAATCAAGTTTAAACAAAAAAAAATTCTAACTTCCCAATAGCAACGAGACAAACAATATGTACTTTGAAGATTTTATTTTTCAAATTCATCTTCCATAAAAGTAGGTTTGATGTTATTCTGCTAATTAAAAAAAAAAAAATTACGTTTCACATTTTGATATAAATTCTCAACTTAGAAGCATTCAAGGATTTTTGTTTTTTTCAACGCCTAAGTTTTTTTTTTATAACCAGTGAAGATTATTATCCATAACTTAGGTGTTGAAAAGAAACTTAGGTGTTGAAAAACAATGGAAATGGATTTTTTTTTTTTTAAAGAAACATTATCCTAATAACATTAAAAAAAAATGATTGAAATTATTTCATAATGGGAAGAGAATTGAACCTGACTTTGATTTTTTGGATTTTATGCATTAGTCTTAGTTGAAGACTTGATGTTGAATTTAAATTAGTGAATCATAAAGATGTCAAATTGATAACATGATAATATTTTTTTTTCAAAAACTTTTCTTGTTAACATCTAATATATATATTATATTTAAATGTAAAACCCTAAGTAAATTATTAATTAATATTTATCACTTCAAATTTCTTGAAAAGTGAAAACAACATGAATTTTCTTTCTTCTCAAAAACATATTTATCTCTTGTAGTGACCTTAAATTCTCTATACTATTCACCCCCCTTTCTTTAATTATAATTAAGTAAAAATATTCAAGAATAATATACACCACATTAGGAATTTGTAGAAAAAATGGATTAGATTTAATTCTACCCCAAAAACTAATTAAAAGGGAGAAAGTTTATAAATATTATATATAGAACAAATATTTTATCATAAACCAATGTAAGACAGCACACTCTACTCATTCAAGCATGAATATTTAGAGCATACAAATATATCTGCAAGTAGCTTAATATTGAAACAAGATATGCTCTAATACCATGTAAAGAAAATAAATCAAATATAATTTTATCCTAAAAATTAATTTAAAGAGAGAAGATTTATCTAAATTTTATTTATAATATAAAGACCTTATCCCAAACTAACACTGAATAACAAAATTTAAAAGTTATAATATATGTCCTTTCAAGTTTCAAATATAAACAACACCAATATAAAAATTATTTATATATAATTAAAATACTAAAAACAGATTATTATTACAAGGCCAAAAGTTCAAATTAATTATCTAATTTCACCTTCAAAATCAATTAATTTCTATATTGTATTTTGATTTAATTAGGTCTTTTATCAAATTAAGAAATTGAGCTCAATTTTTCAAAATTAAAGCGCATGCAATGCAAAATGTAAAATAAATGAATGTTAGTTTGGCACATAAAACATAAGCTAAAGGTTTAAGAAATAAAAGCCTCTAAATGTTAAATATAAATCACAATTTAAATATTTTTATTGCATACACTTAATTTTTTGTGTTCATACATTTCATGGCAAAATATTAAAATTTGAGTCTTAATAAGAATTTATTTAAAATTCAAAGTGCTTTTAAATAATTATAATTATGAACATAAGTGAATAATATATTATTACATATATTTTTAATGAATTTCAATAATTGTTGGGAGGGAGTACATATAAACAGCAATACAAAGTGTCTCCCTTATTAATTTTAAATTAATTAATAGTATATAATTATAAAAATAATAGTCTCCCTTTCAAGCTTTTTTGGGCATTTGAATTATGGATTTCAAAATTTTGCTAGAAAAATTCTCAAATTTTCTATTCCTCTATATGGTGACAACAGCTCCACGTCACGTCCTGCACTAATTGCCGGACATAGGCATGCGAAGCGGGTCCTACAGCCTCCAATCCACGTGCCACCCCCACCCCTACCACCTTCTCCTAAGAGAGTTAAGTTTGGACTTTAGCTAACAAGTCATGGACCCCACCTCCCCAACCTTACTGTGCACGCGTCAAACAAACAGACCATTTTATTTTTATTTTTTTCTAAAATTTCTTTCTTTTTTTTTTTTTCCTTAATGAAGATTCGCGTCGCCTTGCCTTTTCTCCTACTACCCCCCAGGTGTGGCCCCCACCACCCAATCAAAACTTCCACGAATTGACGGGTCCCACGTGTCCACAAAGTCAAGAAAGTAACCAATCGCAGCAGAGGTTGGCTCTCGAGGGCAACTACTCGCTTGTGCCTTTTTCTTTAATGCTATCCCATCTTCAAGCTTGTCGTTGTCGCCTCTAGGATTTTTAGGGACACGTGTTCTCCTCTCATTCAACCTCACCTCTTTTATCCCTGTTCGCGTTGTTGTCCTTGCCACATTGGCATCGCCTGTCCCTTTCTGGAAAATGACCCCTTTGCCCTCTATGGTAAAAAAAATAATTATTTGTTTTTTTTTTATTTTACTTCAAAAAAATAGAACTTTTCGAAGTTATTATATACACTGCGCCCACTGTCAGCTTTTCTGAGTCATTTTCACGCACTGCACGAGTGTATCTCCTTTTTGTAGGTTTATTCCAATATCACCACTCGATTAGCAGTTAAAAAAAATGTTGATTACGATCTTGCGGTCAAAATTCAATGATCTGATAGCATGATGTACGGTCATGTGCAGATGATTACTAATCGTTGCGTGTAAGAAATAGGTTGGCTGGTGACGTAAGCCGTACGCAAGTATCCTAAGAACGACAAAAATCCACTGTGATATCATGAATTTTTTAATCATGGTTTGTAAGTTTCCTAATTTCACGCGCATCATAAACTGTTGGTTACACTGTCCAATTAGGAATGGAGGACATGACGTGGCTGAAACAATTAGCGAGTGAGGGATTGTGGATTGGAGATCTTATCATTGAGTTTATCATCCGAAACGTGATTGGCAACAGTGAGAGCTCTGATCATTCATTAATGGAAGGTGAGGACCCGAAGGAGCAGGAGCTGGACTCGCTACGACAACAAAGAAAGTTTAGGATAAGGTGAATATATATATATATATATATATTTATTTATTTATTTATTTATAATAAATAATGTTATATAAATTGTTAAAATAATTTAATTAGCCGACAGCCTTATATATATTTTTTAATTGAATGTGAAATATATTTAACGATTGAGGTATTTAGATAGTAGATTAATGTAAAATATTTTTCTAATTGAATTGACAATTATTGGAATATTAATGACAGATGAAATACTAATGATAAAAATAAAATAGTTTGAGCCATGATTAAAAAACTGAACAGACTATTGTTGTTTGAGTTGCTTGATTTGATCTGTTAATTGGTTAGGTTTTGGGGGTTGTAACGTTTCTCCTTTTTTTTTTTTTTTCTTACAGGCTCCTCAGAAGAAGACTTTGGATCCCCACCACTCCATTTCCATCACGTCTTGCGCGGGATAATAGTGCTACATGTTCTTCTTATCTCCTTAATTTCACTCCACCGCATCTCTTTATTCATTTTAACATTGTTGTATTCAATAATATTAATTATTTTATTAGTTATCAATTATTTTACTAACTTTTAATGATTAGATATATTTATGGTAGTTGATACACTATAAAATAATATGATACATCTGATGAGGGATATGTATGCCCTAAATAAAAGACTTTAATACATATATATTACTCACTGGATCACTTATGAAGAATTACTCGTATCTATACGAAAAGATGTCTACCCCATATATCAACAATTGGGGCAATATCATCTAAGGATAGGTCGTGGAAAGGAGTCGTCAACCTGACCACACACTAATAACAGCCCCTCAAGTCAGCACAATGAAATATTGAGGGAAATTATCTATGAAATAACAATGCCCTCGGCCTTCTATACTTCAAGATTTGCCAGGGTTAAGTAGTCGGAATGACCACGAACCCAGTCAATATAAAGAGAAATACCCTTATAAAATCAGGGAACATGTCATATGATTCGTGAAAGTATGATTTCAAGAGTTAGAGTATCATACAAGTCACACCCTTACCGACCAGTCCAAGCCAAGGTACCCCTTTCTAAAGGTCGCCCATCTACCAAATACCTGCTAGGTGGGACCGTCATCCAGTAGCCTGATGGTCGTACCTAAGTAATATAAGTTTATGCACCTCAGAGCTGTTGCCAATTTAGATACAACATCATTTGACTTTGACATGAATAACAATGCTAAAGATAACTCATTAATAGAGAGCTTTATACACATCAAGCATATATTGGTTCTCTAACTCTATAATTACGTGTCATCCTCCAACTTGTGATCAGATTCTCACCTAGCCCTTATCATGTCCTAGTAGAGTCCTTCCCAAAGAGGGCTACCCCCAAAGCAGAAAGTAGCAAAGTAGTCATAATTAGTCAAAGCTCGCCCATTCATCCCCGTTAACTCAAGTCTCAAGAGACACGTGTCATCATTTCTTATACTTACCCTTTCTTGAGTTATTAGTAGTATTCAGTAAAATTAATTGTTAAATATAAAAATAATGGTGTCATCTTTTTTACCATAATCAAAGCACTCTTTTAATCTAGATAAATTTTAACAACTATTCCTGAACTTATATGATTGTAACATTATAATCCTTCAACTTTAAAATGTAACATAAAACCCCCCCTCAACTTTCAAATTTTACACAGTAAAATTCCTATGACTTCTAATTACTGATTTTCCAGTTAGATGCTGATGTGAACAGATCCAGCGTAACACTTAGTCAGCATTTTTTATTTCCTTTCTCATGCAAAGTGTAAAATTATTCTCTCTGCGTATGAAAAATTATTTCTATACAAAGAGTAGAAGGATTCAATTTACACATAGTTTGAGAAAGGAATAAAAAATGATGACTAAGCGTTACGCTAGAACTGTCCAGGTCAATGTCTAACTGAAAAACTAGTGATTGAAGGTTAAAGGAATTTTACTGTACAATATTTAAAAGTTGAAGAGGTTTTATGTTACATATTTAAATTGAAGGACTATAGTGTTACAACTATATAAGTTCGAGGACGGTTGTTAAAATTTACCCCTTTGAATCTCTAAAACTTAAAAAAGATAATGTTTCATGAACCACTTCCCCAACTTCTAAACATTAGTATAAATATTATGTCATCAAACTGTATTAATAAGAGAAGTAATATTTCAACTAGAGTCAAAACACTAAATGTTGCCTTAAAATTTATTGCCGAACATGACCCTCATCTAATTAAACTACATCTAATTTTATTTTTTAAAGTCTTATTAATTAATTAAAATAAAACAAAATAAAATAAAGTTTATCTTAAAAAATTAATTAATTAAATCATAGGTCTAAAATAAATTATTGGTTATAAAAATTTAATTATGAGCCTAACAACATGTATATGTATTAAAATTTTTTATTTCCTTATGCTTAACATTATAAATTTTATGGGATAATAAAAATCGAATTTTGTGTTTTAAAATGTATATCATTGCTATAAATTTTATCAATTGTCAAGATTGAAAATCTAATTAAAATTTCTTTTATAAAATTTTCATTTATTTGTATCATTATATGAAATCTAAAAACTAATGATTTAAGAGAAACCCTTCAAATATTATAAATAATACTAATTTGTTTTGTTAGTTATGGTGAAAAACAAGTCAATCTTATATCTGGATTTTTTTTTAACATTTCTCACACATTAGTTGATAATTTTATAGAAATTATGCGTCAAATCCAAACTAATTAAAGATTAATGGTAATGGTAATATATTTTTTAACATTTTTAAAGTATGGATTTTGATTTATAATAATCATAAAGTGTATGGCATTATCCCTAATTTTTAATAATCATCAATTAATACTTAAGAAAAAATATTATGCACTCATCCTTTCATTCTGATTAAATTAACTCTTCATAAAAATGGCAACAAGGCAAATCAAAAGTGGGGATTATCCCTATCCTTGCCTCACAGAAGTCAGGGTTGAGATAAGACATGGCAAATTTAAACATAATTCTTTTTTTTATATATATATATAAACACATAAATACATAAAAATAATTTTGTAATAAAAATAGTAATACATTATTATTGGGGTAGATTACAGGAAATTGAGATAGAGAGAATTCACCCGCACAATATTGAAATAAAAAAAAAATGATTGAGTGTTTTGTGGATCAAATGGAGTTTGAAAATAATTCACATCTCTAATTTTTTACTGAAATTGAAATGAACTCGAGTAATATTTTATTTAAAAAATTTAAAAAACAAAAATCAGATGAGTAATCAATTGCATTTCAATCTTAGTTAAAATTGATAATTAATCAAATTAATAATGAAAGGAATTTTTTTTTATAAAAAAACAAAGCAGTCTTTTATTTTTTCTATATAGCAATTCAAGCACAAGGATATGCACATGAAACATTTGAGGAGCCATTTGTTTGGGAGATTTCATGACTGTATTTATAACTCTTGAGAATGCCAACAAGGCCCATTAGTCATGATCTTTCTTGTTCCTTTGTTTATTTTTTTAAACTAATGTATATAAATAATGCAGTTAGGTTCATTTGCTTTCCAACAATAAATGGAACCCAACTATAAAATTGATGGACTTGGTTTGCTTGCATTCAATTCTTGATCCATCACTTGGATTAGAGGTAGGCTGCAATTATTATAAGTTTACATATACTTTAATTGACATTAAATAAATTTAATAATAAATATTTAATCCAAAAATTACTAAACTCATATTTTTATATAAGAAAATTATAATAACTACACCCAAATAGATAATCTTATCACAATTAATATCATCTTCACCATTTAATGACCAAAAAAAGTTATTATTACTCCAAACCCATCATGATTAATTACTCTTTTTCTCATCATTCTCATGAATCAATTTGGTCATCATATACACATATAATGGTACGACTATTGTAAGTTTATCTTATATTAAAAAAATATAATAATTCTTAAATTAAATATTTATATTAATATACATTTCTTATTTTAATTATATATATATACATTTCTTATTTTAATTATATATATATATATATATTCTAATTAATTTTGCATAAATATTTAATTTAAGAGTTGACTTTATTCTTTTATAAGATCAAATTTATATTAAATACATCTATTATATATTATGCTATTGAAAGATGTACAATATTTTTTCTGATTAAAGAAATGCCGAATACACTATTTTACACCTGAATTTTATTAAAAAAATCTCGTGATATCTTGAACTCTTAAAATATTTTATGACACATCTTAATTCTCGTAAAATAAAATTAAAATATCCTTAATATTCCCAAACTAAAGAGCATGAATTCTAATCGTGTTGATATGGCGATTTACTGATTAGATACTGAAAGGTATCTTAATTTCACTTTTATAGGAGTTAAGATATGTTATAAGACATTTACAGAAGTTGAGATATATTATAGAATATTTTAAAAATTCAAAGTGTTACAAGAATTATTTTTATAAAATTTAGGGGTGAATTCATGTATTAAGCCTTAAAAAAATGAAAATTTTTTTAAAATGGTCTGCATATTATATCATGTAAATAATAATTTAATTTATCAAGTAAATTTTCCTATATTATTTTATCTAATAACACTAATCAATTTCTTTTAAAGAATCAAGAAAGTGAGAAAATCCTTTATTACTTAATTAGTTTAAATATTATATTATTTTTCTTTTTATAATCCAAAACATTACAATTAAAATTCTAATTTAATAGTTATACATTTTGAAAATTAATCCAAAACATCAAATTAACAATTAAGAGTCAAATGCCAAAAATTAACCTCAAAAACTTTTAACTAATAGACATTCACATTTCATCTTAGTAAAATTATATTACCATTATCTTATAAATTGGCATATTTCTTTTTGTACATATGTATAATATTAATCTTCTAAAAAAAAAAATCAAAACAATAATTTTATAAAAAAAAAAAAAATTATTTACAGCTTTTAAGAACCTATTTCTTTTATCTCTGTCCCTCCTTTTCTTGAGACCAAACTTGGATTTTTATGATTTAAAGTTTCATGTTTAAATGGTGGCATCTAGAAAATGTGCTTTGATTAGCTTGACTTGTTAGCTTTGAAACTTTCTCATATATATAGGAAACGTGGCCATGCTATACCCACAGGGTATCCCACAAGTGGCCTGTTAGGCAGGACAAATCATCACATCTGTGCAAATTTCTTCTTGACCTTTCTCTTTTTATTCCAATAAATAAAAAAAAATAAATATATATACTATTCTATACCTTGTATTTTTACCAAATTAACCATTTAATATATATTTTAAAAAATATATTATTTAATTCTCTCATTTTTATTATAAATTGTTTAATTCCTTCAACTAATTTGTCTGTTATTCAAGTTAGCTAGAGGTGTGAATTGTTGTATGTATATGAATTAAATAGTTGATGAATTTAAAATTATAGAGTTAAATAGTTATATTATTCAAATTATATGGATTGAATAATTGAGTTGGAAAAAAAGGTACTTAAAATAATAAGATTGATTAAATAGTTCACAAATTAAAAAATTAAAAGACTAAATTATGTATTTTTTAAAAAGTAAAATGTTCAATTTAACCTTTGTACTTATTAAGAAAATACAATTTAATTTATTTTTAACTTTTTATTCAAATTAATTTAAAAGTTTCAATTTAAATTTAATTTAGCTCAAAATAAAAATTTATGAGTTAAATTTTTTTATTTAAATGAAAAATTAAAAAGTTGATCAATTCTTTATTTTTAGGCTAAATTTTTTAATTTAAACCTAAAAATCAATAAGTTTAATTTCTTGATTTCCTGATTTCCTGATTTTTAGATTAAATTGAAATTTTTAAGTGAATTTGGATAAAAAGTTAAAAATAGGCTAAATTAAACTTTTTCAATACTTATAGAGATAAAATTAAATTTTAAGTCATTTTTTAAAATAAAGAGACTACATAATTAATTTTATTAAAAATAAAGAGACTAAATAATAATTTTAAAAAATTATATAAAGGAAATGGCATGTTCCAGATACCGTTTATATTACCCTTCAAACTTCAATAATGTACTCATACCTAGACTTTCCTAACTAGTCTTATCTTCCCTTTATTTCTTATCTTAAAATAAGAGAAAGAGTTAAAGATTGGCATGTTCTAAAAGAGGGATTGAGACATTTAGAGATCCAATGACTCAAAGCAACCTAGCTATATATACAAACTAAGTCTACTCATGATATTGTGAAGTTGTTTATTAACAATAATAATTAAAAAAATTTGGGCTGTTGCTTTTGCTTTTGCTTTTTGTATTTTATGAATCTTGTATTGTATATATGATGATATTGATTTATGGGTAGTTCTCTTATAAGGGAAATGAATACAAGGTATTGGAGGGCTAAGTGCCTCAGAAAGTATAGACAATCTTTGGTATGTCCTATCTAATTCACCTCACTATCAAGATCATGATCTTGCTATGCTATGCTCTGTATCTTTCACTCAGTCTCCTTCTGTGTTTCTTTGTAATCTTTGAAACTAATATTTAAATCAAACTTTGCTGTAGAATGATATGATTTATATATATATATAATTCTGATGACTTAAATCCATCTTGGGTTTCAAGAGGATCCAGCAAACTTGCTTGCCACAACCCAAGTTCACAATTTTTGTCTCCTCTCATCATGTAAGCGGCTACAAACTGTTACTTTACATATTTACACCATAGTCAGAAATTAATGAGAACGATTTGAATCTGTCTCTATTATTGTAGTATAAAGCATCGGTTTAATTATATTTTCGCAACGAACAAAAATCGATATGTTGAATAGGAATAAATTTTTATTATTTTAATAATTTTAGTAGTAATTTTATTAAATTTTTAATATAATTTATTGATTAATTTACAATAATTTTAAACCATTGTAAAATTTTGATCTTATATGTATAAAAGCAATAAGTATAAACTGCTATAAAATAACCGTTGCCTTAAATTTAAAACATAGTAATGTATTATAATAGAGGGAATTAAAATTCCCTTTATCATGATTTTTTTAATTTTTATTATTTTTTTCAAGTAAAACATTTTTTGGATGAAGTTAAAAAAGTTGATATGAATTGAATTGAAATGAAAGTCTCAAAGTGAGGTTGGCCCATGTGTCAACTTGCTTAGTTCTGAAACAAATGGGATGAGAGATATAGAGACTTTTGCTTCTTTGATTTCCTTTTAGAAAATTATAAAAAAAAAAAAAAAAAAAGATTTTGAAGTTGTTGCACAATCATGAGATTCCCCATTTAACATTTAGAGAGGAGGAAGTGTCATCCTCCTACATGTTTGATCTTTCTTTATATAACTTTTTTTTTAAAGCCCATTAACATCATTCAATTCTCTTCCTCATTAGGATTTGTCTATTTGCATTTTTATTTTTTAAAAATAAAAAAAAAATTAAATAGACCATAATATGATATAAGAGGAATTTTTTTTATTATAATTTTTACTATAATATTAAATATTTTCATTACATAAAAGCAAAAAACTCCATTCTTAAAATTTTCACTCTTCATACATTTTAAATTTTTATCATAATTCTCATTATAATGATGAAAACAAATTTGATTCTCAAATTTTTTTTCCTTTTTCATACCTTTTGAATTTTAATTATAATTCTCATTGTAATAGTGAAAACATAAAGAGATGAACTTTAGAAATTCTCTATACTCCATAATTTTAAAAGGGTATGTGGATAATAAGTTTATTATTTTAAAATTGCCAGTAATCATTGATGGATCCCAAGAGGGTACTAAAAGCTATAGGGGTTAGCAACTTTCATTTGATGCTAACTCTTCAATACATTGATTAAAAAGCTAGAGGTCAATTTAAAATGGACCCTATACTTTGCCCTAAAAGATAAGAAAGTGAAGGGGCAAAAGGATAGTGCATCCTCCTAGGTCCATGTACAACATGGACCACATTTGGTGGCCCATTTTCTGAAACAATAATTCTGTCCATGGGCCAAATTGGCCTCAAACTACTTTTTTTTTCTTGAGAGATGTGCCAAAAATCTCCTTATATGGATTATTAATTTGTTAAAAAAATAAAAATTTATAAAAATTTAATTATTTTTTTTTCTCAATTTGGATATTTGGAATGAGATAGTTTAAATTTTTTTAACTTAAAAAAATTATTTTAAAAGAAATAGATATAAGTATGATAGTGTGATAATTTAATTTAATTTTTTTTTATAAATAATTTATGTCGAAGAAAGTTTATAATTTAAACTTACTTACCGACCGGATAATTTCTTGCTTTTTTATATAAAAAATAACAATTAATGCTTATTTGTTATTAACAACTCAACTCAACTAAACTTTTATCTCAAAAATTTGGGATCGACTATATGGATTCTCTTTCTTCACTTTAAACGATTCTAATATTTTCTGAATCTGATTGGCATAAATTTTCACTAATATTGATTTATAAAATGGGATTTTTGAGTAGCGAAATTTCGTACCATTGAAAGTCTAGATAGTCAATTGGGAAGGCAGGCACATCATATTAGAAGCTGGCTTGTGATAGTTACATTTCCAAATAAACATGAAGTATGAAGGAGAATAAATTTGGATTTTTTTATTTCTGAGATAGTGTGTTTTAAAAAATTTAAGTAACAAAAAATAATTTTTTATCAGAAGATAATATTTTTAATTTTAGCATCTATTTATTTCATGAAAAATATTCACATTTAAATTATTTTTTTTAAATAACTTTCTTTTTTAAAAATATGAAATTATTTCTTATTTTATATATTTTTAAAATCTTATAACTTTCTCTGAAAAATAGAATATTATTATATCATACATTACATAAATATATACCATTAGTTTAACATTATAATTAAATAATGAAAAATATTTTCATAAAAAATATATTTTTTTCATAAAATATATATTTATATATTCCTCAAAACAAACAAATCTTAAAATGAAAAGTTATTTTTCATATTTTTATGAATTTGTAAAAAGCACAAAAGAAAAATTAAAGAAAAAATCTAACACATTCATGACATTTTATAAAATTTGTGTTAAATTATGGGTTCATGATATTTTAAGTTATTTTCTTACAAAATTTAATTTTTATTTATTAAATTGATTAAACAAACTCAAATGAATAAATTTTAAGTAAAATCATATAAATTATTAAATTAATTTTTAATTAAACTATTAATTTTGTGAGTCATTTTGAGTTTTATATGAATTAAAAGAAATTACCTAACATTTTTGGATGGGACAAATTTAGGTTGGGCTGCAGAGGGGTCCAAAATTGACCCCTCTGCATGAATGCAATGGAGCAAGCATTCAACACAGTGGTAGGCGAATCATAATACTATGAAAGATTTGTTCCTCTTTTTCAGATGGCCCATTAGCAGATCAATAGTCCTCTTTAAATTTTAGGCCCATTCCTTTCATCTTGTCAATCATTGTCGTATAACACAGAGCATGTTCCACTTAATTATATTTCCATTTAATAAAATTGAAAAAAAAAAAGATGAATAAAGCCACATAAATTATTTTTATTTTTTTAATAGAAAAAATAGAAATTTTGAAAAAGAAGAAAAGGGACAAAAGAAACTGCACTTTGTTGTATTCGGGAAATATTTAGTGCATCTTTCCATAGCTTCATCTCAATCTATATGGATAACTTTAATAGTTATTTTTGAAGTTGAGGAATTATAATAGAATCGTATCTAATTTTAAAAATATAATATAAAATTTTTTGAATTTTAAAAATTTATATAATAAAATCTTTTTGAGTCTTAAAAATTAGTTTATAAGTAACATATTAATGTAGGTAATTTAAAAGTGATAATATTGATGAATATTATTGTTTTTTGAAGGCAGATTCTCTCTAATTAGCTAATAAATATCTAATATTTTATTATCTCATACGATTAAATTTTTTTTTTATGATTAATCTATGAAGAAAATTATAACTGATTTTATCATTATCATATAGAGGAAAGAAAATTATTTATGTCATTATTATTTTGAATTGCATAAATAAGTTATTAAGAATTATAAAAATTTTATTATACAAAATTTTAAAATTTAAGAGATTTTATATTATATTTTTAAGTTCAAAAATAATTTTATTACAACTTTTAAAATTCGGGAAAAAACCTTCAAATATATCTCAATCTATAGGGGATCTTGTGCTTTGTATTTTTGGTACATGCAATTAAAGAGAATAATAATTAATTAATCTAGAAGTACTATTGTTTTTGAAATTTTTTGCTAGAAAATTAATGATATATTTGGTGACAGAGATAGCTCATCACACACACACTCGAATGGTGAAGCCACTCACCATTTTCTATAATCCATACCTGAATTTCTTCAAGAAATTAACTAGTTAAAGAGCCATTCACATTCCAGCATCTTGCACTTCCACATTCTATTCAAGACAATTAAGCAATCGTAATTGTATCTTCACAGATTCTATCATCAGCTTGTTAAACCTTTCTACTAATTTATTATTTAGGTAATTGCATTTAATTAATTCATTGCCAAATATTTCCAAGATTTTGCCTGGAAGCTTAATATTCTAGGTTGAATTATTATATGAATATGCTAAAAAACCATGGCTGTAATATCTACACCACCATGGCTGAAACAGAGGCCTAAGCAAAGCCAATACTCGAATCAGATTTCAAATCCGCGCAGCCATGGCAGTTCATCTGCAAGAAGACCCAAGCAAAAGCAAGGCCAAGGACACAGAAGAAAAAAGGGACATAAGCTCAACCATGGCAGCCTCAAATAATCCCTTAAAATTCAACACCTTGCTGCCCACTAAATTTCAGAATCTATCTACATCCCACCCAATGGCTGGGAGGGAATCCACTTGCTAGGTAGGAAGGGGCGAGACAATATTCCTTTACCCGAAGGAGCAGAGGAAGGCCGTCTAAAAACGATAAATTCGAGGGTCTGAAACCCTTATAGAAAGAGAAATATATCATAATTTGATAAGTCAAATTGGATATTGTTCCACCAAACTCTATATTAACAAAGTAATAAGTCATTCTCACTGAAATTAGTGGACTTGCAATGAATTATCTCCTCATGGCAAGAAAATTATGAACAATTGTCATCATTTTCACATTGTTATTTGCTTTTAATTAATGTTTAGTTACTCAATCTAATCTATGAAATAAATGGATTTTTCTTAACCATCAAATCAAATATATTTGCTATCAATTTCCATTCTTTATAAAGATTATATATGAATAATTAAGTATGAGTAATCCCCACAGGTTTTTAATTAATTCTCTTCCTAATCCCAAATAGCATTGCCTAATAAAAAAAAAGAAAACTATAAAAGAGAATGCTTTGAAAAGGGAGGATGATAATGATCTCATTCCAAGTACAAACAATGTCCTTGGCAAAGCCATAAACAAGTTAAAGAAATTTCTTTGTTTTAATTTGTTGGTCATCTTATTCTAAGAGATTAGTGGTTAAACAAGATAATAATAATAATAACAAGAGATGTTTGAGCTAAAAAGACTCAAACCCACTTAAATAAACGCACTAATTTATATGTATATTAAACTAAATATGGATGGTATGATTAGATTCTTAATTAATATGATCTCAAGATTTTTGTGTATTATTTGGGCATTAGCTATGCTTGCTTAAGTAATTAACTATCATAATAGTATTTGTCTTAATTTATGAAAACTAACTTGTGAATACTTAATACAAATTTATAAGTATTAAAAATTTTAAGTAATTATATATTTAATTAAAGTGATTATTAGTAATTGATAAATAGTTAACCCTCTTTAATACAAAAAATAGTTTATAAGTATATTTATTGTTAAAATTACTAAAAATAATATTCTATAAAATATATAACAAAATACTTTATCAAATTAATTTATAAGTAGCCGATTTATAAGCAAAAAATAAAAAGTTGATATTTCTTAGCTTATTATTATTATTATTATTATAAGTTAAACAAATATTATAAATAAGCAGATAAATTTATTTTTAAAGTTTATAAATTGACTTATTTAATTTATAAATTAAGATAAATACTCTCTTAAATAAGACGTGAATGAACTTTATTTTACGAGTGGAGAAATATAATAACAGTATGGAAGTAATCATAATAATCAGGTAAACTAAAAATGGTAAGAGGATGGATTAAGTGCGTGTATTGTGTCTTCAACACAAAATATATATACGCATTGGCAGCCCATGTTTTGTCAGTATATGTATAAATTATGTATATAATATTTTAATTTTATTAATTAATTAGGTTATTGAAGGAAGCATTATCTTTCAATTGCTTACAAAAATTCAACTGAGACACTTCTTCATTGAGATAAGTATGCGTTTCTCTTCCGTAACGTGTTGATTTTCAAAAGATAATGCAAGCTATCCCTGAGTTGGGTTTTCTTTCTGGGAAATTATATAATAATTTCGGTGTATCAAATTATGCTTATGACTTGGTGCACCAGGACTATATAATAATTTTTTTTTATTATTATTATTTTTTAATTTAACAAACAAAACCTTATTTTTTTTAAAAAAAAAAAGTCAAATGCTTTACAAATAGATTTTTAAATAATTTGACAAACATCCATGGTGAGGAGTTGCACGCTATTAAATATTAATTTCTTGGGGCATTGGTTTTGATTTCAATTACAAATCAAATTCTTTTAATCTTCTATTATTTCAAAAAAATAATAAATAAATTATAATTTAATCTTTATAGTTTAATAAAATCTATGTACTAATACTTATAGTTTTAAAAAAACCATTTATTAAACCTTTAGCATTTTAATAAATCAACAAATCTTTGACATTTTTATCCACAGTTTATTGCAACAAATTCACAAACTCGGAATCATCATCCAAGAAGCAATAATGAGTTGAAGAAGAAGAAGAATAAAATAAAAGGGAAGCAGGGGTGGAACAAAAAAAAATTATTTTTTGGGGCCAATTAAAGATGTATATTTGATTAACTAAACTAAATTTTTTGACTAATCAATTTTTTTTATTGGTTCTAAAATGCTAATCAAATTAAATTAAAATTAGGAAAAAAAATTAAATTTAATTAAAATCGAAAATATTCAGTCTACAATTGAACAAATTGAAAAAATATAATATATATAATTTATATTATTAATTAATTATTAATAAAATATATTTATAATATTTTTTATTTATAAAAAAATAATAAATATGATTTATTATTAATAGAAGAAAAATTATAAATTAAATAATATTAATAAAATTATATGAAAAAATTAGTTGATATCAAATTATTATGCTAAATCCTTGCAAAAAATTTATAGACCCAAAAACTAAAAGATAAATATAAACATTAAATGGCTGGAATATATGGCATAATAATATAAGAATAATAAAAAAAAATCATTAACATTAAAGAGGTATAAAAGAATTATAGATTAATAAAATAATAAAGTAAACATATGAGATAGATATAAATATATATTTATTGTAATCTGTCACGTACCGATCCTACAGGCCGGACCGGCACTAAAACCTGAGCCGGCATAAAACCCTCGAAGCTCGTAATAAGCCTTACTGTTAATCAAATCTATAATCAGGCCAAAATCTGAGGCCCAACATACAAATAAAATAAAAATAAAATATTGTATTTTTAGTCAAGCCAAATCAACCCGATACCCATCAGATACTAAAGTTAGGAGAGCCCAGTTTAACCCGGATACCACCATTTGCAGTCAATTTAAATATTATAAAAATTTTGCATTTATTAAAAACACAGAAAAAACTTAAATTTACATAGTACCTAACAAGATTATTACTACTGCTAACATATACGGAGTTTTATATTATAATTTTAAAAAATAATAATATAAATAAATAGCTACTAATAAACCTGCGGGGAAAGAAGTATGTTATTCTAAAAAAAAACTCCTCCTGTAGCCTAGAAAAATATGATGAACATGAGTGAGCGTTCGGCTCAAAGGAAGATATTAATTTTACATACAATTTCTATAACTATCTAGTACTAATGCATTTCTAAGGATGAAATGCAGCATAGATCAGCAATTTCAAGCAATTTTAAATAATACTCGTACAAAGAATAATTTGAAGCACTCACATATCTGTGTATCACATCAATATAAATACAATATGAGAGTTAATCCCCTATATAGCTCTCTTAATCCAAGGCCTGTCAGTAAGATCAACTCGAACTGGACTTTCTCTTATAATTCAGATGTGGGGGTTAGCGATGTCAACTCAAGCCGTACTAGCCTCGACTTATTACAAAAAGGACTGAGCCCCAAACGAGACTAGCTCAAGCTGATTTGTCCGTCCTACCCATATTCATTACCAATACACCTCACGCACGCCGACACACACACACAGCTCCAAATTGCCCTAGGTCAACGCCCACATCAAATCATCAAGTAATAATGCAACACAAGATGTGCCTATAATAGCTAATACGTATAACTATAAGTGATGCATGAGCATGCTATGAACATATAATAATAATATTGAAATTATAAATAAAATCAGTATATACTCATAAATTAACTTAAAGTCACCACAGCGGCTGGGCGGAGGAGAAAGGCTGACCTGGCTCACCTAAACAATTATATTATAAACTGATCAATATTTACTTAAAATAAAACTTTGAAATATCAAAGGACATTCTAAATTTTACCAAAAATCCTGCAGAATTCCTTGCATACTTAGGACCTATTCAACTAGTAAAATGATCCAAATAATACTTTCAAAACACATCTCCTATATCCACATCCCATCAATATCATATGGCCTCTCTTGGGCCCTCCAAAAACAGTCAATACTCATAAATTTAAAAAATTACATTTTAGTCTCTAAAACTAACATTCTGTAACAATCATTCAAATGAGCTCTAAAAATTTTAAAATTTTGCCCCGCGGTCCTCAATAATATTATAAAGCTAATGCAAAAGGAATTATAATTTTCTAGTTACCCATGAATATTTTATGAATTTTTATTCTAAACTCAGAACTATGAAATTGAAGAAACTTGGAGTTCAGATTTATCTATGTCAATTCTGATGCTTGGAACGCGTCCAGGGCATCTGTAAATGGTGGGGAGGACCATAATTCCAATCCGATTCTAAAACGGCTCCAGCAGCCTGTTTGTTCGATCCAAAATTACAGATCCAAGTAACGGTCAAATTTTCGCGAAATGAAGGTACCTACACGAAGTTCACAACACCAGGCGTTAAAATAAAATTATTACAAAATAAAATAAGCTCATTTGAAGCTTGAAAAAACACTGCGATGTTCGCAAGACCCACCAAATTTTCAGTATTAGAAAATTTTGAAATTTATATTGCCGTGAAGCTCTCGTCGTATGGAGCACGCCGGTACTCTCGAAATCTCCGTGGAATTCCCGGTTTAGGAAAAATTTAACCCAAAAGTTAAAATGGGTTAAAATTTTTCAGGCTAAAATTGGACAAATTACTCAATGAAAATTTGTGATCTTAGTGTCTATAGAAAGCTTTCAAGGAGTAGAAAGTGTTTGTGACAAGACCCGATGTAATTGATGGCCGGATCGGTCGAATTTTAATCGAAAAGTTGAATGGTCGCCCGCACGTGTAAGGGACTTCTAGACCATTTTTTCAGCATTTCAGGCGGTAGCCAGTGGCGAGGGAGGGCTCATGCTGGTCACAGGTGAGTGGAGGATGGTGAGGAGGTGTTGGCCTGCGGTGGGGAGGGGAGAGGAGAGAGAAATCAAAAGGGAAAGGGAAGGAGGTTTGCATGCGGGAGAAAGAAGAGGGAAGGGGAGAAAAAGAAGGCCAGTCTGATTCGATGGGTCCGATCCGATTCGGTTTAAGTCGGCCAGTTAAATCCAGGATACTCAAAATTAAATTTTTACTCTACCTTGGGACAAAAAATGAAACTATTGGAAAGGCAGCTGTTAGCTGCCACTTATTTTGCATTTATTTAGGGCATTTGCTTAGGAATTTTTGTGTACATATCTGTTCTTACCTTTTGTTGTATGATTCTAATACAATTTTGGTAGTTTAGCTTGATTAGGAACCTATTTGTTAGCTGTAATTTTATATATATATCTTTGATTTCTGGGGCAATAAACATCAGAATTCTTATTCCAAAATTTCTTAATTCTTTTACATGGTATCAGAGCCATGGCTGATGAAAAGAAAAATGAGAGTTCTGGATCAGGGAAGAAAACTTCTAGTTCTTACACACTGAATTTGAATGACAACCCAGGTAACTTGATTACCCAAGTTCAGTTGAAGGGCAAGAATTACGAAGAATGGGCGCGAGCTATGGGGACTACATTGCGGGCCAAAAAGAAATATGGTTTTATTGATGAATCTGTCAAGCAACTAGCAGATGACTCACTGGAACTCGAAGATTGGTGGACGGTTAACTCTATGCTGGTTTCTTGGGTGTTTAACACCATTGAACTGACATTTCGCTCGACCATCTCTCACATGGAGAACGTAAAGGATCTGTGGGAGGATATTAAACAGAGGTTCTCGATTGGGAATGGTCCACGAATGCAGCAACTGAGATCAGATCTGGCGAATTGTAAACAGGAAGGTCAACCGATCGTGTCCTATTTCGGAAGACTCAAAACGTTATGAGATGAAATAAAAAACTATGATCAGATACCAGTGTGTATCTGTGCAGGCTGCAGATGCAATCTTACCATTGAATTGGAAAGAAAGCATGAAGAAGAGACAGTTCATTAGTTTTTGATGGGCTTGGATGAAGAAGGATGCGGAATAGTGCGCTCTAATATTTTGAGCACTGAACCCTTGCCCAATTTGAATTGTGCCTATGCTACGGTTGTTCAGCAAGAGCGGGTGCGAACTATGACACGAACCAAGGAAGAAAGAGGCAATCCTATGAGTTTTGCAATTCGAACAGGTAGCCGAAATTCAGGGGCGGATAAAGACAAATCCTCAATTTGTTCTAATTGCAACCGAGAGGGACATGATGCTGAAAGTTGTTTCCAGCTGATAGGTTATCCAGAATGGTGGGGTAATAGACCAAGTGGAACTTCTGCTGGACGAGGAGGTGGTCAAAAGCGTGGCAATGGAGCAGGACGTAGCAATGGAGGAGTTGCTGGTGCCAACGCCACACAACCAACTGGAGTTAATGGTGGGCGTGGAAGTGTGATAGATTCAGATCGAAAGGGTCTTAGTGGATTAAATGAAGAGCAGTGGGCTGCTTTGTTGGGCATATTGAATTCTTGTCAGAATGGTGGCAATGAGAGGCTGACAGGTACGCAGATGATATTTCCTTGGATTATTGACATAGGAGCTTCCCCTCATATGACAGGAACGTTGGCATTTTTGAGTGAATTGCGTGATATTGTGCCATGCACAGTCGAGTTATCTAATGGAGAAAAGACCTTGGCAGTGAAAGAAGGAACTGTGTTGCTTGGAGGAGACTAGAAATTGCAACGAGTCCTTTATGTGCTAAATTTGAATTGCAATCTGATCTCTGTATCACAACTACTTAATGATTCAAATTTGGTTATTCAACTCACTAACAAAATTTGTGCTATACAGGACCTAAATTCGAGGAACCTGATTGGAGCGGGTGAGCAACGCGAGGGGCTGTACTTTCTCAAGGGAGTGACATTAGTACATGCTTGCAAGGTAACTGATGTGGGGTTTTTTGAGCTTTGGCATAAGAGAATGGGTCATCCTTCTTATAAGGAGGTAGAGTTAATTCCAGAAGCTAGTAGCATAGTTAGGAAAACTAATAAAACTTGTGAAGTTTGTTTTAGAGCAAAGCAAACAAGAGAAATTTTCTTTTCTAGTGACAATAAAGCGACAATAAAGCTGATGGTTGTTTTGAATTGATACATTGTGATTTGTGAGGACCTTATAGAGTCCCAACTTCTTGTGGAGCAATTTACTTCTTAACAATCGTTGATGATTACTCTCGTGCTATTTGGATATATTTGCTGAATGGAAAACAAGAAGTAGCTTGTGTTCTTAAGAAATTTATTGTGATGGTTAAACGCCAATTTGAAAAAAATGTGAAAATTGTCAAAAGTGATAACGGAAGTGAATTTATGTACTTGAAAGAATATTTTGATGAACAAGGGATGTTGCATCAGACTTCCTGTGTAGGAACACCTCAACAAAATGGCCGAGTGGAAAGAAAACATCGCCATATTCTTAATGTGGCAAGAGCCTTGCATTTCCAAGCAAATTTACCCATAGAATTTTGGGGAGAATGTGTACTTGCTGCCGGGTATTTGATTAATAGGACTCCATCTATGTTATTAAATGGTAAAACCCCATATGAGATGCTCTTTGGGAAAGTACCTTCTTACAAACACATTCGGGTTTTCTGTTATTTGTGCTATGCGCATAATCTGAATCGGGATAAAGATAAATTTGGTAGTAAAAGTCGTAGGTGTGTTTTTGTTGGGTATCCATTTGAAAAGAAGGGATGGAGGTTGTATGATTTGGAAACTAAAGAATACTTTGTATCAAGAGACGTGGTATTCGCTGAAACAGAATTTCCAAATGCAAATGAGAAAACAATGGGTGATGAATTCATTAAAAATGGAGTTGAGGAGTTGGGTGATGAAGTTGATGGTTTAGAGAATAACTTGGGAAAGGAGCACGATGAAAGTGTGGGTAGAGAAAGTGAGGTGAATCCTAAAACAGAAGAATTGATCCATGAAAATAGTGAGGGAGTGGATAGAGGTGAAGTTGTTGAAGAGCAACTAGGTAGTGGACAAAGGGCCAAGCAACCTAATGTTCGTTTGAAGGATTATGTGACAAACGCCATCAAAACAAGCCCCTCGGTATGCTTACCTTCCCAATCTGATTCCTCAGGTACGCCTTACTCTATAGCACATTATGTGGATTAAGATAAATTCTCTATACAACACCGATGTTTTTTGGCAGCTATTACTACAGGACATGAACCAAGCTCTTATGCAGAAGCAGTTAAGGATGAATGGTGGAGAGCGGCTATGAGAAAAGAAATACAGACTTTGGAGGATAATGGTACATGGACAGTTGAAAATCTGCCATTTGGGAAGAAAGCAATAGAAAGCAAGTGGGTATACAAAATTAAATACAATTCTGATAGAAGTGTTGAACGATACAAGGCGTGGTTAGTGATATTGGGAAATAATCAAGTTGAAGGCATAGATTATCAGGAGACTTTTGCTCCTACAGCAAAAATGGTTACTGTGTACACCTTTCTTGCTGTTGCGGCTGCAAAGAATTGGGAACTCCATCAGATGGATGTCTAAAATGCTTTCTTACACGGTGATTTAGAGGAAGAGGTTTACATGAAGATGCCGCCTGGATTTGCTTCTCAATCACCAGGGAAGGTTTGTAAACTCCAAAAATCTTTATACGGTTTGCGACAAGCACCTAGATGTTGGTTTGCGAAATTGGCTGCATCTCTGAAAGCTTATAGATTTCAGCAATCATATTCAGATTACTCTTTATTCACTTTTCGAGCTGGGACTGTTCAATTGAATGTGCTTATTTATGTGGATGACCTTATTATCTCCAGCAATGATGTTTTTGCTGTACAAAAATTCAAGAACTATTTGAGTCGTTGCTTTCATATGAAAGACTTGGGGAAGCTGAAATTTTTCTTAGGGATTGAAGTAGCCAGAAACTCGAATGGTATTTTCTTGTGTCAACGTAAGTATGCGTTGGATGTAATTTCAGAAGTTGGATTACTGGGTTGCAAGCCGGCTAAAACTCCTCTTGAACAAAATCACAAGTTGGCCCTTACCGAGAGTGATGATGTGGATGACCCTGCTTAGTATAGGCGTCTGGTGGGATGGCTTATTTATCTAACAATAACTTGGCCCTAGTTGTCTTATTGTGTGCATATTCTTGCTCAGTTCATGCAACAACCAAAGAAAGCTCATTGGGAGGCAGCTGTTAGAGTTGTGCATTATTTGAAAGGAAATCTAGGTCAGGGTATACTACTGCATGCCAATTGTGATCTCAAATTGTCTGCTTACTGTGATTCTAATTGGGCTAGTTGTCCTTTGACAAGACGGTCTTTTACCGATTATTTTGTTCTTTTGGGTGAATCCCGTATCCCGTGGAAGACTAAAAAGCAACAGACAGTGTCTCGCTCATCCGCTAAAGCTGAATATCGGTCTATGAGTACTACAACTTGTGAACTTAAATGGTTGAAAGGATTATTGAATTCTCTTGGTGTGGCGCATACTGAACCTATGAATTTGTATTGTGATAGTCAAGCAGCTCTGCATATAGCTGTTAATCTTGTCTATCATGAACGTACCAAGCATATTAAAGTGGACTGTCATTTT